>NW_028123963.1:1200000-1562204 GCF_965194805.1 Balaenoptera borealis
CTGAGCCTCAGGGTAGTGCCTAAGTTTCCAACGGGCAAGCTCTGCGTGCCTCGGTTTCCATGAGGTCTCCACCGTTGTTGTGCTTCAATGGAACGCGAAGATAGCTTTCAGGACTCCAAGCACTCTGACCTCCGCACCGTTTCCCATGCTACCACACGGATCCCCCCCACGTCTCCTCTCTGCCTGCTGAGCAACAAGCAGCCGTGTAGGCCCTTCAGAACACTTCTGCATGCAGAGCCCAAGGCGGCACACTGCTCTCTGTCTTCCTTTGGAAACCTAGGTTGTCGCAGCTTACCCAGCTCACCAAGACAGTCTGAGCCGGTCTCATGAGCTGGGGAACGTGGACTCAGTGAGGACCAGGGCCCTACCTGCACTCAGAAAATCACTCTGCTCAGCCTTCCATCCAGGAGCTCACACCGACTGGCTCGTTGGTTTAGCAGGACGTCTAAGTGAGGTCCAAGCTGAGCAAAGAACACACTTCCTCCTTTACCCTGCTAGGCCCACGGAAGAGGTAGAGCCAACTAGGCCTCGCTCAGGCCAGCCCTCCTTCAGGGATCTTGCCACACTTCGAAGCCTGCACAGTAAAAGTTATTTAGCGAAGTTGCCAGGGTTTCGCCATTCTCCCTCGGCAGCTCCACTACTGCAGGGACTCATGTTTGCTGTGAACTAGGATAGGTGGCCCACTTCCAAAAGCAGTCTTTTCCCCTTTGGAAATGTGGATTCTTGTAGCCTAGGAGCTGTTTGCGAAACCATAGGAAGGCCCAGCTTTTACTCACTGCAGGCACGCCCGGGGAGGAAACGAGTATGTTTCCCCAGAGAAACAGGCTGCTTGCAAGTGTCGAGGGGAGCTTCTCAGGTGCCCAGTGTGTCCCGTTTGTTTCCCTTCGCAGCTCCCGTACTGCAGGTACTTATGCTGGGTGCTAACAAGGGTTCGTTGGCTCTGCCGAGAAAAGCAGCCTTTTCCCTTTGGAAGCTTGGATTGTAGTGTCTCAGGGGCTGCTTGCCAAACCTTGAAGTTGACCAGGTTATAGCCTCCGCAGGTACGCTTGCGTAGCAAACGAGCACTTTCACCCGAGGAACAGCGTTCCTATCACGCTGCAGGAGAGTTAATCCTGCAGACCTCGTTCCTCCTGGGAAAGCGCAAGGCCACCCTGAGCCTCAGGGTAGTGCCTAAGTTTGCTCCGTGCAAGCTCTGCGTGCCTCGGTTTCCATGAGGTCTCCACCGTTGTTGTGCCTCAATGGAACTAGAGGATAGCTTTCAGGACTCCAACCACTCTAGCCTCCGCACCGTTTCCCATGCTACCACACGGATTCCCCCCACGTCTCCTCTCTGCCTGCTGAGCAACAAGCAGCCGTGTAGGCCCTTCAGAACACTTCTTGCATGCAGAGCCCAAGGCGGGACACTGCTCTCTGTCTTCCTTTGGAAACCTAGGTTGTCGGAGCTTACCCACCTCACGAAGACAGTCTGAGCCGCTCTCATGAGCTGGGGAACGTGGACTCAGTGAGGACCAGGGCCCTACCTGCACTCTGAAAATCACTCTGCTCAGCCTTCCATCCAGGAGCTCACACCGACTGGCTCGTTGGTTTAGCAGGACGTCTAAGTGAGGTCCAAGCTGAGCAAAGAACACACTTCCTCCTTTACCCTGCTAGGCCCACAGAAGAGGTAGAGCCAACTAGGCCTCGCTCAGGCCAGCCCTCCTTCAGGGATCTTGCCACAGTTCGAAGCCTGCACAGTAAAAGATACTTAGCGAAGTTGCCAGGGTTTCGCCATGCTCTCCCTCGGCAGCTCCACTACTGCAGGGACTCATGTTTGCTGTGAACTAGGATAGGTGGCCCACTTCAAAAAGCAGTCTTTTCCCCTTTGGAAATGTGGATTCTTGTAGCCTCAGAGCTGTTTGCGAAACCCTAGGAAGGCCCAGCTTCTACTCACGGCAGGCACGCCCGGGGAGGAAACGAGTATGTTTCCCCAGAGAAACAGGCTGCTTGCAAGTGTCGAGCGGAGCTTCTCAGGTGCCCAGTGTGTCCCGTTTGTTTCCCTTCGCAGCTGACATCCTGCAGGTACTTATGCTGGGGGCTAACAAGGGTAGGTGGCTCTTCCGACAAAAGCAGCCTTTTCCTTTTGGAAGCTTGGATTGTAGTGTCTCAGGGGCTGCTTGCCAAACCTAGAAGTTGCCCAGGTTATAGCCTCCAGAGGTACGCTTGAGTAGCAAACGAGCACTTTCACCCGAGGAACAGGGTTCCTGTCACGCTGGAGTAGAGTTAATCCCGCAGACCTCGTTCCTCCTGGGAAAGCGCAAGGCCACCCTGAGCCTCAGGGTAGTGCCTAAGTTTCCACAGGGCAAGCTCTGCGTGCCTCGGTTTCCATGAGGTCTCCACCGTTGTTGTGCTTCAATGGAACGCGAGGATAGATTTCAGGACTCCAAGCACTCTGACCTCCGCACCGTTTCCCATGCTACCACACGGATCCCCCCCAAGTCTCCTCTCTGCCTGCTGAGCAACAAGCAGCCGTGTAGGCCCTTCAGAACACTTCTTGCATGCAGAGCCCAAGGCGGCACACTGCTCTCTGTCTTCCTCTGGAAACCTAGGTTGTCGCAGCTTACCCAGCTCACCAAGACAGTCTGAGCCGGTCTCATGAGCTGGGGAACGTGGACTCAGTGAGGACCAGGGCCCTACCTGCACTCAGAAAATCACTCTGCTCAGCCTTCCATCCAGGAGCTCACACCGACTGGCTCGTTGGTTTAGCAGGACGTCTAAGTGAGGTCCAAGCTGAGCAAAGAACACACTTCCTCCTTTACCCTGCTAGGCCCACGGAAGAGGTAGAGCCAACTAGGCCTCGCTCAGGCCAGCCCTCCTTCAGGGATCTTGCCACAGTTCGAAGCCTGCACAGTAAAAGATACTTAGCGAAGTTGCCAGGGTTTCGCCATGCTCTCCCTCGGCAGCTCCACTACTGCAGGGACTCATGTTTGCTGTGAACTAGGATAGGTGGCTCACTTCAAAAAGCAGTCTTTTCCCCTTTGGAAATGTGGATTCTTGCAGCCTCGGAGCTGTTTGCAAAACCCTAGGAAGGCCCAGCTTCTACTCACGGCAGGCACGCCCGGGGAGGAAACGAGTATGTTTCCCCAGAGAAACAGGCTGCTTGCAAGTGTCGAGGGGAGCTTCTCAGGTGCCCAGTGTGTCCCGTTTGTTTCCCTTCGCAGCTGACATCCTGCAGGTACTTATACTGGGGGCTAACAAGGGTAGGTGGCTCTTCCGACAAAAGCAGCCTTTTCCTTTTGGAAGCTTGGATTGTAGTGTCTCAGGGGCTGCTTGCCAAACCTTGAAGTTGCCCAGGTTATAGCCTCCAGAGGTACGCTTGAGTAGCAAACGAGCACTTTCACCCGAGGAACAGGGTTCCTGTCACGCTGGAGGAGAGTTAATCCCGCAGACCTCGTTCCTCCTGGGAAAGCGCAAGGCCACCCTGAGCCTCAGGGTAGTGCCTAAGTTTCCACAGGGCAAGCTCTGCGTGCCTCGGTTTCCATGAGGTCTCCATCGTTGTTGTGCTTCAATGGAACGCGAGGATAGCTTGCAGGACTCCAAGCACTCTGACCTCCGCACCATTTCCCATGCTACCACACAGATCCCCCCACGTGTCCTCTCTGCCTGCTGAGCAACAAGCAGCCGTGTAGGCCCTTCGGAACACTTCTTGCATGCAGAACCCAAGGCGGCACACTGCTCTCTGTCTTCCTTTGGAAACCTAGGTGGTCGCAGCTTGCCCCAGCTCACGAAGACAGTCTGAGCCGTTCTCATGAGCTGGGAGACGTGGACTCAGTGAGGACCAGGGCCCTACCTGCACTCAGAAAAATCACTCTGCTCAGCCTTCCATCCAGGAGCTCACACCGACTGGCTCGTTGGTTTAGCAGGACGTCTAAGTGAGGTCCAAGCTGAGCAAAGAGCACACTTCCTCCTTTACCCTGCTAGGCCCACGGAAGAGGTAGAGCCAACTAGGCCTCGTTCAGGCCAGCCCTCCTTCAGGGATCTTGCCACACTTCGAAGCCTGCACAGTAAAAGATACTTAGCGAAGTTGCCACGATTTCGCCATGCTCTCCTTCAGCAGCTCCACTACTGCAGGGACTCATGTTTGCTTTGAACTAGGATAGGTGTCCCTGCTTCCAAAAGCAGTCTTTTCCCCTTTGGAAATGTGGATTCTTGTAGCCTAGGAGCTGTTTGCGAAACCATAGGAAGGCCCAGCTTTTACTCACTGCAGGCACGCCCGGGGAGGAAACGAGTATGTTTCCCCAGAGAAACAGGCTGCTTGCAAGTGTAGAGGGGAGCTTCTCAAGTGCCCAGTGTGTCCCGTTTGTTTCCCTTCACAGCTCCCGTACTGCAGGTACTTATGCTGGGTGCTAACAAGAGTTGGTTGGCTCTGCCGACAAAAGCAGCCTTTTCCCTTTGGAAGCTTGGATTGTAGTGTCTCAGGGGCTGCTTGCCAAACCTTGAAGTTGCCCAGGTTATAGCCTCCGCAGGTACGCTTGCGTAGCAAACGAGCACTTTCTACCGATGAACAGGGTTCCTGTCACGCTGGAGGAGAGTTAATCCCGCAGACCTCGTTCCTCCTGGGAAAGCGCAAGTCCACCCTGAGCTACAGGGTAGTGCCTAAGTTTCCAACGGGCAAGCTCTGCGTGCCTCGGTTTCCATGAGGTCTCCACCGTTGTTGTGCCTCAATGGAACTAGAGGATAGCTTTCAGGACTCCAAGCACTCTGGCCTCCGCACCGTTTCCCATGCTACCACACGGATTCCCCCCACGTCTCCTCTCTGCCTGCTGAGCAACAAGCAGCCGTGTAGGCCCTTCGGAACACTTCTTGCATGCAGACCCCAAGGCGGGACACTGCTCTCTGTCTTCCTTTGGAAACCTAGGTTGTCGGAGCTTACCCACCTCACGAAGACAGTCTGAGCCGCTCTCATGAGCTGGGGAACGTGGACTCAGTGAGGACCAGGGCCCTACCTGCACTCTGAAAATCACTCTGCTCAGCCTTCCATCCAGGAGCTCACACTGACTGGCTCGTTGGTTTAGCAGGACGTCTAAGTGAGGTCCAAGCTGAGCAAAGAGCACTGTTCCTCCTTTACCCTGCTATGCCCACGGAAGAGGTAGAGCCATCTAGGCCTCGCTCAGGCCAGCCCTCCTTCAGGGATCTTGCCACAGTTCGAAGCCTGCACAGTAAAAGATACTTAGCGAAGTTGCCAGGGTTTCGCCATGCTCTCCCTCGGCAGCTCCACTACTGCAGGGACTCATGTTTGCTGTGAACTAGGATAGGTGGCCCACTTCAAAAAGCAGTCTTTTCCCCTTTGGAAATGTGGATTCTTGTAGCCTCGGAGCTGTTTGCGAAACCCTAGGAAGGCCCAGCTTCTACTCACGGCAGGCACGCCCGGGGAGGAAACGAGTATGTTTCCCCAGAGAAACAGGCTGCTTGCAAGTGTCGAGCGGAGCTTCTCAGGTGCCCAGTGTGTCCCGTTTGTTTCCCTTCGCAGCTGACATCCTGCAGGTACTTATGCTGGGGGCTAACAAGGGTAGGTGGCTCTTCCGACAAAAGCAGCCTTTTCCTTTTGGAAGCTTGGATTGTAGTGTCTCAGGGGCTGCTTGCCAAACCTTGAAGTTGCCCAGGTTATAGCCTCCAGAGGTACGCTTGAGTAGCAAACGAGCACTTTCACCCGAGGAACAGGGTTCCTGTCACGCTGGAGGAGAGTTAATCCCGCAGACCTCGTTCCTCTTGGGAAAGCGCAAGGCCACCCTGAGCCTCAGGGTAGTGCCTAAGTTTCCACAGGGCAAGCTCTGCGTGCCTCGGTTTCCATGAGGTCTCCATCGTTGTTGTGCTTCAATGGAACGCGAGGATAGGTTTCAGGACTCCAAGCACTCTGACCTCCGCACCATTTCCCATGCTACCACACAGATCCCCCCACGTGTCCTCTCTGCCTGTGAGCAACAAGCAGCCGTGTAGGCCCTTCAGAACACTTCTTGCATGCAGAGCCCAAGGCGGGACACTGCTCTCTGTCTTCCTTTGGAAACCTAGGTTGTCGCAGCTTGCCCAGCTCACCAAGACAGTCTGAGCCGGTCTCATGAGCTGGGGAACATGGACTCAGTGAGGACCAGGGCCCTACCTGCACTCAGAAAATCACTCTGCTCAGCCTTCCATCCAGGAGCTCACACCGACTGGCTCGTTGGTTTAGCAGGACGTCTAAGTGAGGTCCAAGCTGAGCAAAGAACACACTTCCTCCTTTACCCTGCTAGGCCCACGGAAGAGGTAGAGCCAACTAGGCCTCGCTCAGGCCAGCCCTCCTTCAGGGATCTTGCCACACTTCGAAGCCTGCACAGTAAAAGATATTTAGCGAAGTTGCCAGGGTTTCGCCATTCTCCCTCGGCAGCTCCTCTACTGCAGGGACTCATGTTTGCTGTGAACTAGGATAGGTGGCCCACTTCCAAAAGCAGTCTTTTCCCCTTTGGAAAGGTGGATTCTTGTAGCCTAGGAGCTGTTTGCGAAACCATAGGAAGGCCCAGCTTTTACTCACTGCAGGCATGCCCGGGGACGAAACGAGTATGTTTCCCCAGAGAAACAGGCTGCTTGCAAGTGTAGAGGGGAGCTTCTCAGGTGCCCAGTGTGTCCCGTTTGTTTCCCTTCGCAGCTGACATCCTGCAGGTACTTATGCTGGGTGCTAACAAGGGTTCTTTGGCTCTGTCGAGAAAAGCAGCCTTTTCCCTTTGGAAGCTTGGATTGTAGTGTCTCAGGGGCTGCTTGCCAAACCTTGAAGTTGACCTGGTTATAGCCTCCGCAGGTACACTTGCGTAGCAAACGAGCACTTTCACCCGATGAACAGCGTTCCTATCACGCTGCAGGAGAGTTAATCCTGCAGACCTCGTTCCTCCTGGGAAAGCGCAAGTCCACCCTGAGCCTCAGGGTAGTGCCTAAGTTTGCTCCGTGCAAGCTCTGCGTGCCTCGGTTTCCATGAGGTCTCCACCGTTGTTGTGCTTCAATGGAACGCGAGGATAGCTTTCAGGACTCCAAGCACTCTGACCTCCGCACTGTTTCCCATGCTACCACACGGATCCCCCCCACATCTCCTCTCTGCCTGCTGAGCATCAAGCAGCCGTGTAGGCCCTTCAGAACACTTCTTGCATGCAGAGCCCAAGGCGGCACACTGCTCTCTGTCTTCCTCTGGAAACCTAGGTTGTCGCAGCTTACCCAGCTCACCAAGACAGTCTGAGCCGGTCTCATGAGCTGGGGAACGTGGACTCAGTGAGGACCAGGGCCCTATCTGCACTCAGAAAATCACTCTGCTCAGCCTTCCATCCAGGAGCTCACACCGACTGGCTCGTTGGTTTAGCAGGACGTCTAAGTGAGGTCCAAGCTGAGCAAAGAACACACTTCCTCCTTTACCCTGCTAGGCCCACGGAAGAGGTAGAGCCAACTAGGCCTCGCTCAGGCCAGCCCTCCTTCAGGGATCTTGCCACACTTCGAAGCCTGCACAGTAAAAGATACTTAGCGAAGTTGCCAAGATTTCGCCATGCTCTCCCTCGGCAGCTCCACTACTGCAGGGACTCATGTTTGCTTTGAACTAGGATAGGTGTCCCTGCTTCCAAAAGCAGTCTTTTCCCCTTTGGAAATGTGGATTCTTGTAGCCTAGGAGCTGTTTGCGAAACCGTAGGAAGGCCCAGCTTTTACTCACTGCAGGCACGCCCGGAGAGGAAACGAGTATGTTTCCCCAGAGAAACAGGCTGCTTGAAAGTGTAGAGGGGAGCTTCTCAGGTGCCCAGTGTCCCGTTTGTTTCCCTTCGCAGCTCCCGTACTGCAGGTACTTATGCTGGGTGCTAACAAGAGTTGGTTGGCTCTGCCGACAAAAGCAGCCTTTTCCCTTTGGAAGCTTGGATTGTAGTGTCTCAGGGGCTGCTTGCCAAACCTTGAAGTTGCCCAGGTTATAGCCTCCGCAGGAACGCTTGCGTAGCAAACGAGCACTTTCTACAGATGAACAGGGTTCCTGTCACGCTGGAGGAGAGTTAATCCCGCAGACCTCGTTCCTCCTGGGAAAGCGCAAGTCCACCCTGAGCCTCAGGGTAGTGCCTAAGTTTCCAACGGGCAAGCTCTGCGTGCCTCGGTTTCCATGAGGTCTCCACCGTTGTTGTGCTTCAATGGAACGCGAAGATAGCTTTCAGGACTCCAAGCACTCTGACCTCCGCACCGTTTCCCATGCTACCACACGGATCCCCCCCACGTCTCCTCTCTGCCTGCTGAGCAACAAGCAGCCGTGTAGGCCCTTCAGAACACTTCTGCATGCAGAGCCCAAGGCGGCACACTGCTCTCTGTCTTCCTTTGGAAACCTAGGTTGTCGCAGCTTACCCAGCTCACCAAGACAGTCTGAGCCGGTCTCATGAGCTGGGGAACGTGGACTCAGTGAGGACCAGGGCCCTACCTGCACTCAGAAAATCACTCTGCTCAGCCTTCCATCCAGGAGCTCACACCGACTGGCTCGTTGGTTTAGCAGGACGTCTAAGTGAGGTCCAAGCTGAGCAAAGAACACACTTCCTCCTTTACCCTGCTAGGCCCACGGAAGAGGTAGAGCCAACTAGGCCTCGCTCAGGCCAGCCCTCCTTCAGGGATCTTGCCACACTTCGAAGCCTGCACAGTAAAAGTTATTTAGCGAAGTTGCCAGGGTTTCGCCATTCTCCCTCGGCAGCTCCACTACTGCAGGGACTCATGTTTGCTGTGAACTAGGATAGGTGGCCCACTTCCAAAAGCAGTCTTTTCCCCTTTGGAAATGTGGATTCTTGTAGCCTAGGAGCTGTTTGCGAAACCATAGGAAGGCCCAGCTTTTACTCACTGCAGGCACGCCCGGGGAGGAAACGAGTATGTTTCCCCAGAGAAACAGGCTGCTTGCAAGTGTCGAGGGGAGCTTCTCAGGTGCCCAGTGTGTCCCGTTTGTTTCCCTTCGCAGCTCCCGTACTGCAGGTACTTATGCTGGGTGCTAACAAGGGTTCGTTGGCTCTGCCGAGAAAAGCAGCCTTTTCCCTTTGGAAGCTTGGATTGTAGTGTCTCCGGGGCTGCTTGCCAAACCTTGAAGTTGACCAGGTTATAGCCTCCGCAGGTACGCTTGCGTAGCAAACGAGCACTTTCACCCGAGGAACAGCGTTCCTATCACGCTGCAGGAGAGTTAATCCTGCAGACCTCGTTCCTCCTGGGAAAGCGCAAGGCCACCCTGAGCCTCAGGGTACTGCCTAAGTTTGCTCCGTGCAAGCTCTGCGTGCCTCGGTTTCCATGAGGTCTCCACCGTTGTTGTGCCTCAATGGAACTAGAGGATAGCTTTCAGGACTCCAAGCACTCTAGCCTCCGCACCGTTTCCCATGCTACCACACGGATTCCCCCCACGTCTCCTCTCTGCCTGCTGAGCAACAAGCAGCCGTGTAGGCCCTTCAGAACACTTCTTGCATGCAGAGCCCAAGGCGGGACACTGCTCTCTGTCTTCCTTTGGAAACCTAGGTTGTCGGAGCTTACCCACCTCACGAAGACAGTCTGAGCCGCTCTCATGAGCTGGGGAACGTGGACTCAGTGAGGACCAGGGCCCTACCTGCACTCAGAAAATCACTCTGCTCAGCCTTCCATCCAGGAGCTCACACCGACTGGCTCGTTGGTTTAGCAGGACGTCTAAGTGAGGTCCAAGCTGAGCAAAGAACACACTTCCTCCTTTACCCTGCTAGGCCCACAGAAGAGGTAGAGCCAACTAGGCCTCGCTCAGGCCAGCCCTCCTTCAGGGATCTTGCCACAGTTCGAAGCCTGCACAGTAAAAGATACTTAGCGAAGTTGCCAGGGTTTCGCCATGCTCTCCCTCGGCAGCTCCACTACTGCAGGGACTCATGTTTGCTGTGAACTAGGATAGGTGGCCCACTTCAAAAAGCAGTCTTTTCCCCTTTGGAAATGTGGATTCTTGTAGCCTCAGAGCTGTTTGCGAAACCCTAGGAAGGCCCAGCTTCTACTCACGGCAGGCACGCCCGGGGAGGAAACGAGTATGTTTCCCCAGAGAAACAGGCTGCTTGCAAGTGTCGAGCGGAGCTTCTCAGGTGCCCAGTGTGTCCCGTTTGTTTCCCTTCGCAGCTGACATCCTGCAGGTACTTATGCTGGGGGCTAACAAGGGTAGGTGGCTCTTCCGACAAAAGCAGCCTTTTCCTTTTGGAAGCTTGGATTGTAGTGTCTCAGGGGCTGCTTGCCAAACCTTGAAGTTGCCCAGGTTATAGCCTCCAGAGGTACGCTTGAGTAGCAAACGAGCACTTTCACCCGAGGAACAGGGTTCCTGTCACGCTGGAGTAGAGTTAATCCCGCAGACCTCGTTCCTCCTGGGAAAGCGCAAGGCCACCCTGAGCCTCAGGGTAGTGCCTAAGTTTCCACAGGGCAAGCTCTGCGTGCCTCGGTTTCCATGAGGTCTCCACCGTTGTTGTGCTTCAATGGAACGCGAGGATAGATTTCAGGACTCCAAGCACTCTGACCTCCGCACCGTTTCCCATGCTACCACACGGATCCCCCCCAAGTCTCCTCTCTGCCTGCTGAGCAACAAGCAGCCGTGTAGGCCCTTCAGAACACTTCTTGCATGCAGAGCCCAAGGCGGCACACTGCTCTCTGTCTTCCTCTGGAAACCTAGGTTGTCGCAGCTTACCCAGCTCACCAAGACAGTCTGAGCCGGTCTCATGAGCTGGGGAACGTGGACTCAGTGAGGACCAGGGCCCTACCTGCACTCAGAAAATCACTCTGCTCAGCCTTCCATCCAGGAGCTCACACCGACTGGCTCGTTGGTTTAGCAGGACGTCTAAGTGAGGTCCAAGCTGAGCAAAGAACACACTTCCTCCTTTACCCTGCTAGGCCCACGGAAGAGGTAGAGCCAACTAGGCCTCGCTCAGGCCAGCCCTCCTTCAGGGATCTTGCCACAGTTCGAAGCCTGCACAGTAAAAGATACTTAGCGAAGTTGCCAGGGTTTCGCCATGCTCTCCCTCGGCAGCTCCACTACTGCAGGGACTCATGTTTGCTGTGAACTAGGATAGGTGGCCCACTTCAAAAAGCAGTCTTTTCCCCTTTGGAAATGTGGATTCTTGCAGCCTCGGAGCTGTTTGCAAAACCCTAGGAAGGCCCAGCTTCTACTCACGGCAGGCACGCCCGGGGAGGAAACGAGTATGTTTCCCCAGAGAAACAGGCTGCTTGCAAGTGTCGAGGGGAGCTTCTCAGGTGCCCAGTGTGTCCCGTTTGTTTCCCTTCGCAGCTGACATCCTGCAGGTACTTATACTGGGGGCTAACAAGGGTAGGTGGCTCTTCCGACAAAAGCAGCCTTTTCCTTTTGGAAGCTTGGATTGTAGTGTCTCAGGGGCTGCTTGCCAAACCTTGAAGTTGCCCAGGTTATAGCCTCCAGAGGTACGCTTGAGTAGCAAACGAGCACTTTCACCCGAGGAACAGGGTTCCTGTCACGCTGGAGGAGAGTTAATCCCGCAGACCTCGTTCCTCCTGGGAAAGCGCAAGGCCACCCTGAGCCTCAGGGTAGTGCCTAAGTTTCCACAGGGCAAGCTCTGCGTGCCTCGGTTTCCATGAGGTCTCCATCGTTGTTGTGCTTCAATGGAACGCGAGGATAGCTTTCAGGACTCCAAGCACTCTGACCTCCGCACCATTTCCCATGCTACCACACAGATCCCCCCACGTGTCCTCTCTGCCTGCTGAGCAACAAGCAGCCGTGTAGGCCCTTCGGAACACTTCTTGCATGCAGAACCCAAGGCGGCACACTGCTCTCTGTCTTCCTTTGGAAACCTAGGTGGTCGCAGCTTGCCCCAGCTCACGAAGACAGTCTGAGCCGTTCTCATGAGCTGGGAGACGTGGACTCAGTGAGGACCAGGGCCCTACCTGCACTCAGAAAAATCACTCTGCTCAGCCTTCCATCCAGGAGCTCACACCGACTGGCTCGTTGGTTTAGCAGGACGTCTAAGTGAGGTCCAAGCTGAGCAAAGAGCACACTTCCTCCTTTACCCTGCTAGGCCCACGGAAGAGGTAGAGCCAACTAGGCCTCGTTCAGGCCAGCCCTCCTTCAGGGATCTTGCCACACTTCGAAGCCTGCACAGTAAAAGATACTTAGCGAAGTTGCCACGATTTCGCCATGCTCTCCTTCGGCAGCTCCACTACTGCAGGGACTCATGTTTGCTTTGAACTAGGATAGGTGTCCCTGCTTCCAAAAGCAGTCTTTTCCCCTTTGGAAATGTGGATTCTTGTAGCCTAGGAGCTGTTTGCGAAACCGTAGGAAGGCCCAGCTTTTACTCACTGCAGGCACGCCCGGAGAGGAAACGAGTATGTTTCCCCAGAGAAACAGGCTGCTTGAAAGTGTAGAGGGGAGCTTCTCAGGTGCCCAGTGTCCCGTTTGTTTCCCTTCGCAGCTCCCGTACTGCAGGTACTTATGCTGGGTGCTAACAAGAGTTGGTTGGCTCTTCCGACAAAAGCAGCCTTTTCCCTTTGGAAGCTTGGATTGTAGTGTCTCAGGGGCTGCTTGCCAAACCTTGAAGTTGCCCAGGTTATAGCCTCCGCAGGAACGCTTGCGTAGCAAACGAGCACTTTCTACAGATGAACAGGGTTCCTGTCACGCTGGAGGAGAGTTAATCCCGCAGACCTCGTTCCTCCTGGGAAAGCGCAAGTCCACCCTGAGCCTCAGGGTAGTGCCTAAGTTTCCAACGGGCAAGCTCTGCGTGCCTCGGTTTCCATGAGGTCTCCACCGTTGTTGTGCTTCAATGGAACGCGAAGATAGCTTTCAGGACTCCAAGCACTCTGACCTCCGCACCGTTTCCCATGCTACCACACGGATCCCCCCCACGTCTCCTCTCTGCCTGCTGAGCAACAAGCAGCCGTGTAGGCCCTTCAGAACACTTCTGCATGCAGAGCCCAAGGCGGCACACTGCTCTCTGTCTTCCTTTGGAAACCTAGGTTGTCGCAGCTTACCCAGCTCACCAAGACAGTCTGAGCCGGTCTCATGAGCTGGGGAACGTGGACTCAGTGAGGACCAGGGCCCTACCTGCACTCAGAAAATCACTCTGCTCAGCCTTCCATCCAGGAGCTCACACCGACTGGCTCGTTGGTTTAGCAGGACGTCTAAGTGAGGTCCAAGCTGAGCAAAGAACACACTTCCTCCTTTACCCTGCTAGGCCCACGGAAGAGGTAGAGCCAACTAGGCCTCGCTCAGGCCAGCCCTCCTTCAGGGATCTTGCCACACTTCGAAGCCTGCACAGTAAAAGTTATTTAGCGAAGTTGCCAGGGTTTCGCCATTCTCCCTCGGCAGCTCCACTACTGCAGGGACTCATGTTTGCTGTGAACTAGGATAGGTGGCCCACTTCCAAAAGCAGTCTTTTCCCCTTTGGAAATGTGGATTCTTGTAGCCTAGGAGCTGTTTGCGAAACCATAGGAAGGCCCAGCTTTTACTCACTGCAGGCACGCCCGGGGAGGAAACGAGTATGTTTCCCCAGAGAAACAGGCTGCTTGCAAGTGTCGAGGGGAGCTTCTCAGGTGCCCAGTGTGTCCCGTTTGTTTCCCTTCGCAGCTCCCGTACTGCAGGTACTTATGCTGGGTGCTAACAAGGGTTCGTTGGCTCTGCCGAGAAAAGCAGCCTTTTCCCTTTGGAAGCTTGGATTGTAGTGTCTCAGGGGCTGCTTGCCAAACCTTGAAGTTGACCAGGTTATAGCCTCCGCAGGTACGCTTGCGTAGCAAACGAGCACTTTCACCCGAGGAACAGCGTTCCTATCACGCTGCAGGAGAGTTAATCCTGCAGACCTCGTTCCTCCTGGGAAAGCGCAAGGCCACCCTGAGCCTCAGGGTAGTGCCTAAGTTTGCTCCGTGCAAGCTCTGCGTGCCTCGGTTTCCATGAGGTCTCCACCGTTGTTGTGCCTCAATGGAACTAGAGGATAGCTTTCAGGACTCCAACCACTCTAGCCTCCGCACCGTTTCCCATGCTACCACACGGATTCCCCCCACGTCTCCTCTCTGCCTGCTGAGCAACAAGCAGCCGTGTAGGCCCTTCAGAACACTTCTTGCATGCAGAGCCCAAGGCGGGACACTGCTCTCTGTCTTC
Organism: Balaenoptera borealis; assembly: GCF_965194805.1. Classification (NCBI taxonomy): domain Eukaryota; kingdom Metazoa; phylum Chordata; class Mammalia; order Artiodactyla; family Balaenopteridae; genus Balaenoptera; species Balaenoptera borealis. The sequence goes on from NW_028123963.1 coordinate 1,214,099, forward strand.
CTTTGGAAACCTAGGTTGTCGGAGCTTACCCACCTCACGAAGACAGTCTGAGCCGCTCTCATGAGCTGGGGAACGTGGACTCAGTGAGGACCAGGGCCCTACCTGCACTCAGAAAATCACTCTGCTCAGCCTTCCATCCAGGAGCTCACACCGACTGGCTCGTTGGTTTAGCAGGACGTCTAAGTGAGGTCCAAGCTGAGCAAAGAACACACTTCCTCCTTTACCCTGCTAGGCCCACAGAAGAGGTAGAGCCAACTAGGCCTCGCTCAGGCCAGCCCTCCTTCAGGGATCTTGCCACAGTTCGAAGCCTGCACAGTAAAAGATACTTAGCGAAGTTGCCAGGGTTTCGCCATGCTCTCCCTCGGCAGCTCCACTACTGCAGGGACTCATGTTTGCTGTGAACTAGGATAGGTGGCCCACTTCAAAAAGCAGTCTTTTCCCCTTTGGAAATGTGGATTCTTGTAGCCTCAGAGCTGTTTGCGAAACCCTAGGAAGGCCCAGCTTCTACTCACGGCAGGCACGCCCGGGGAGGAAACGAGTATGTTTCCCCAGAGAAACAGGCTGCTTGCAAGTGTCGAGCGGAGCTTCTCAGGTGCCCAGTGTGTCCCGTTTGTTTCCCTTCGCAGCTGACATCCTGCAGGTACTTATGCTGGGGGCTAACAAGGGTAGGTGGCTCTTCCGACAAAAGCAGCCTTTTCCTTTTGGAAGCTTGGATTGTAGTGTCTCAGGGGCTGCTTGCCAAACCTTGAAGTTGCCCAGGTTATAGCCTCCAGAGGTACGCTTGAGTAGCAAACGAGCACTTTCACCCGAGGAACAGGGTTCCTGTCACGCTGGAGTAGAGTTAATCCCGCAGACCTCGTTCCTCCTGGGAAAGCGCAAGGCCACCCTGAGCCTCAGGGTAGTGCCTAAGTTTCCACAGGGCAAGCTCTGCCTGCCTCGGTTTCCATGAGGTCTCCACCGTTGTTGTGCTTCAATGGAACGCGAGGATAGATTTCAGGACTCCAAGCACTCTGACCTCCGCACCGTTTCCCATGCTACCACACGGATCCCCCCCAAGTCTCCTCTCTGCCTGCTGAGCAACAAGCAGCCGTGTAGGCCCTTCAGAACACTTCTTGCATGCAGAGCCCAAGGCGGCACACTGCTCTCTGTCTTCCTCTGGAAACCTAGGTTGTCGCAGCTTACCCAGCTCACCAAGACAGTCTGAGCCGGTCTCATGAGCTGGGGAACGTGGACTCAGTGAGGACCAGGGCCCTACCTGCACTCAGAAAATCACTCTGCTCAGCCTTCCATCCAGGAGCTCACACCGACTGGCTCGTTGGTTTAGCAGGACGTCTAAGTGAGGTCCAAGCTGAGCAAAGAACACACTTCCTCCTTTACCCTGCTAGGCCCACGGAAGAGGTAGAGCCAACTAGGCCTCGCTCAGGCCAGCCCTCCTTCAGGGATCTTGCCACAGTTCGAAGCCTGCACAGTAAAAGATACTTAGCGAAGTTGCCAGGGTTTCGCCATGCTCTCCCTCGGCAGCTCCACTACTGCAGGGACTCATGTTTGCTGTGAACTAGGATAGGTGGCCCACTTCAAAAAGCAGTCTTTTCCCCTTTGGAAATGTGGATTCTTGCAGCCTCGGAGCTGTTTGCAAAACCCTAGGAAGGCCCAGCTTCTACTCACGGCAGGCACGCCCGGGGAGGAAACGAGTATGTTTCCCCAGAGAAACAGGCTGCTTGCAAGTGTCGAGGGGAGCTTCTCAGGTGCCCAGTGTGTCCCGTTTGTTTCCCTTCGCAGCTGACATCCTGCAGGTACTTATACTGGGGGCTAACAAGGGTAGGTGGCTCTTCCGACAAAAGCAGCCTTTTCCTTTTGGAAGCTTGGATTGTAGTGTCTCAGGGGCTGCTTGCCAAACCTTGAAGTTGCCCAGGTTATAGCCTCCAGAGGTACGCTTGAGTAGCAAACGAGCACTTTCACCCGAGGAACAGGGTTCCTGTCACGCTGGAGGAGAGTTAATCCCGCAGACCTCGTTCCTCCTGGGAAAGCGCAAGGCCACCCTGAGCCTCAGGGTAGTGCCTAAGTTTCCACAGGGCAAGCTCTGCGTGCCTCGGTTTCCATGAGGTCTCCATCGTTGTTGTGCTTCAATGGAACGCGAGGATAGCTTTCAGGACTCCAAGCACTCTGACCTCCGCACCATTTCCCATGCTACCACACAGATCCCCCCACGTGTCCTCTCTGCCTGCTGAGCAACAAGCAGCCGTGTAGGCCCTTCGGAACACTTCTTGCATGCAGAACCCAAGGCGGCACACTGCTCTCTGTCTTCCTTTGGAAACCTAGGTGGTCGCAGCTTGCCCCAGCTCACGAAGACAGTCTGAGCCGTTCTCATGAGCTGGGAGACGTGGACTCAGTGAGGACCAGGGCCCTACCTGCACTCAGAAAAATCACTCTGCTCAGCCTTCCATCCAGGAGCTCACACCGACTGGCTCGTTGGTTTAGCAGGACGTCTAAGTGAGGTCCAAGCTGAGCAAAGAGCACACTTCCTCCTTTACCCTGCTAGGCCCACGGAAGAGGTAGAGCCAACTAGGCCTCGTTCAGGCCAGCCCTCCTTCAGGGATCTTGCCACACTTCGAAGCCTGCACAGTAAAAGATACTTAGCGAAGTTGCCACGATTTCGCCATGCTCTCCTTCGGCAGCTCCACTACTGCAGGGACTCATGTTTGCTTTGAACTAGGATAGGTGTCCCTGCTTCCAAAAGCAGTCTTTTCCCCTTTGGAAATGTGGATTCTTGTAGCCTAGGAGCTGTTTGCGAAACCATAGGAAGGCCCAGCTTTTACTCACTGCAGGCACGCCCGGGGAGGAAACGAGTATGTTTCCCCAGAGAAACAGGCTGCTTGCAAGTGTAGAGGGGAGCTTCTCAAGTGCCCAGTGTGTCCCGTTTGTTTCCCTTCACAGCTCCCGTACTGCAGGTACTTATGCTGGGTGCTAACAAGAGTTGGTTGGCTCTGCCGACAAAAGCAGCCTTTTCCCTTTGGAAGCTTGGATTGTAGTGTCTCAGGGGCTGCTTGCCAAACCTTGAAGTTGCCCAGGTTATAGCCTCCGCAGGTACGCTTGCGTAGCAAACGAGCACTTTCTACCGATGAACAGGGTTCCTGTCACGCTGGAGGAGAGTTAATCCCGCAGACCTCGTTCCTCCTGGGAAAGCGCAAGTCCACCCTGAGCCTCAGGGTAGTGCCTAAGTTTCCAACGGGCAAGCTCTGCGTGCCTCGGTTTCCATGAGGTCTCCACCGTTGTTGTGCCTCAATGGAACTAGAGGATAGCTTTCAGGACTCCAAGCACTCTGGCCTCCGCACCGTTTCCCATGCTACCACACGGATTCCCCCCACGTCTCCTCTCTGCCTGCTGAGCAACAAGCAGCCGTGTAGGCCCTTCGGAACACTTCTTGCATGCAGAGCCCAAGGCGGGACACTGCTCTCTGTCTTCCTTTGGAAACCTAGGTTGTCGCAGCTTGCCCAGCTCACCAAGACAGTCTGAGCCGGTCTCATGAGCTGGGGAACGTGGACTCAGTGAGGACCAGGGCCCTACCTGCACTCAGAAAATCACTCTGCTCAGCCTTCCATCCAGGAGCTCACACCGACTGGCTCGTTGGTTTAGCAGGACGTCTAAGTGAGGTCCAAGCTGAGCAAGGAACACACTTCCTCCTTTACCCTGCTAGGCCCACGGAAGAGGTAGAGCCAACTAGGCCTCGCTCAGGCCAGCCCTCCTTCAGGGATCTTGCCACACTTCGAAGCCTGCACAGTAAAAGATATTTAGCGAAGTTGCCAGGGTTTCGCCATTCTCCCTCGGCAGCTCCACTACTGCAGGGACTCATGTTTGCTGTGAACTAGGATAGGTGGCCCACTTCCAAAAGCAGTCTTTTCCCCTTTGGAAATGTGGATTCTTGTAGCCTAGGAGCTGTTTGCGAAACCATAGGAAGGCCCAGCTTTTACTCACGGCAGGCACGCCCGGGGACGAAACGAGTATGTTTCCCCGGAGAAACAGGCTGCTTGCAAGTGTCGAGGGGAGCTTCTCAGGTGCCCAGTGTGTCCCGTTTGTTTCCCTTCGCAGCTCCCGTACTGCAGGTACTTATGCTGGGTGCTAACAAGGGTTCGTTGGCTCTGCCGAGAAAAGCAGCCTTTTCCCTTTGGAAGCTTGGATTGTAGTGTCTCAGGGGCTGCTTGCCAAACCTTGAAGTTGACCAGGTTATAGCCTCCGCAGGTACGCTTGCGTAGCAAACGAGCACTTTCACCCGAGGAACAGCGTTCCTATCACGCTGCAGGAGAGTTAATCCTGCAGACCTCGTTCCTCCTGGGAAAGCGCAAGGCCACCCTGAGCCTCAGGGTAGTGCCTAAGTTTGCTCCGTGCAAGCTCTGCGTGCCTCGGTTTCCATGAGGTCTCCACCGTTGTTGTGCCTCAATGGAACTAGAGGATAGCTTTCAGGACTCCAAGCACTCTAGCCTCCGCACCGTTTCCCATGCTACCACACGGATTCCCCCCACGTCTCCTCTCTGCCTGCTGAGCAACAAGCAGCCGTGTAGGCCCTTTAGAACACTTCTTGCATGCAGAGCCCAAGGCGGGACACTGCTCTCTGTCTTCCTTTGGAAACCTAGGTTGTCGGAGCTTACCCACCTCACGAAGACAGTCTGAGCCGCTCTCATGAGCTGGGGAACGTGGACTCAGTGAGGACCAGGGCCCTACCTGCACTCAGAAAATCACTCTGCTCAGCCTTCCATCCAGGAGCTCACACCGACTGGCTCGTTGGTTTAGCAGGACGTCTAAGTGAGGTCCAAGCTGAGCAAAGAACACACTTCCTCCTTTACCCTGCTAGGCCCACAGAAGAGGTAGAGCCAACTAGGCCTCGCTCAGGCCAGCCCTCCTTCAGGGATCTTGCCACAGTTCGAAGCCTGCACAGTAAAAGATACTTAGCGAAGTTGCCAGGGTTTCGCCATGCTCTCCCTCGGCAGCTCCACTACTGCAGGGACTCATGTTTGCTGTGAACTAGGATAGGTGGCCCACTTCAAAAAGCAGTCTTTTCCCCTTTGGAAATGTGGATTCTTGTAGCCTCGGAGCTGTTTGCGAAACCCTAGGAAGGCCCAGCTTCTACTCACGGCAGGCACGCCCGGGGAGGAAACGAGTATGTTTCCCCAGAGAAACAGGCTGCTTGCAAGTGTCGAGCGGAGCTTCTCAGGTGCCCAGTGTGTCCCGTTTGTTTCCCTTCGCAGCTGACATCCTGCAGGTACTTATGCTGGGGGCTAACAAGGGTAGGTGGCTCTTCCGACAAAAGCAGCCTTTTCCTTTTGGAAGCTTGGATTGTAGTGTCTCAGGGGCTGCTTGCCAAACCTTGAAGTTGCCCAGGTTATAGCCTCCAGAGGTACGCTTGAGTAGCAAACGAGCACTTTCACCCGAGGAACAGGGTTCCTGTCACGCTGGAGGAGAGTTAATCCCGCAGACCTCGTTCCTCCTGGGAAAGCGCAAGGCCACCCTGAGCCTCAGGGTAGTGCCTAAGTTTCCACAGGGCAAGCTCTGCGTGCCTCGGTTTCCATGAGGTCTCCATCGTTGTTGTGCTTCAATGGAACGCGAGGATAGGTTTCAGGACTCCAAGCACTCTGACCTCCGCACCATTTCCCATGCTACCACACAGATCCCCCCACGTGTCCTCTCTGCCTGTGAGCAACAAGCAGCCGTGTAGGCCCTTCGGAACACTTCTTGCATACAGAACCCAAGGCGGCACACTGCTCTCTGTCTTCCTTTGGAAACCTAGGTTGTCGCAGCTTGCCCAGCTCACCAAGACAGTCTGAGCCGGTCTCATGATCTGGGGAACGTGGACTCAGTGAGGACCAGGGCCCTACCTGCACTCAGAAAATCACTCTGCTCAGCCTTCCATCCAGGAGCTCACACCGACTGGCTCGTTGGTTTAGCAGGACGTCTAAGTGAGGTCCAAGCTGAGCAAAGAACACACTTCCTCCTTTACCCTGCTAGGCCCACGGAAGAGGTAGAGCCAACTAGGCCTCGCTCAGGCCAGCCCTCCTTCAGGGATCTTGCCACACTTCGAAGCCTGCACAGTAAAAGATATTTAGCGAAGTTGCCAGGGTTTCGCCATTCTCCCTCGGCAGCTCCACTACTGCAGGGACTCATGTTTGCTGTGAACTAGGATAGGTGGCCCACTTCCAAAAGCAGTCTTTTCCCCTTTGGAAAGGTGGATTCTTGTAGCCTAGGAGCTGTTTGCGAAACCATAGGAAGGCGCAGCTTTTACTCACTGCAGGCACGCCCGGGGACGAAACGAGTATGTTTCCCCAGAGAAACAGGCTGCTTGCAAGTGTAGAGGGGAGCTTCTCAGGTGCCCAGTGTGTCCCGTTTGTTTCCCTTCGCAGCTGACATCCTGCAGGTACTTATGCTGGGTGCTAACAAGGGTTCTTTGGCTCTGCCGAGAAAAGCAGCCTTTTCCCTTTGGAAGCTTGGATTGTAGTGTCTCAGGGGCTGCTTGCCAAACCTTGAAGTTGACCAGGTTATAGCCTCCGCAGGTACGCTTGCGTAGCAAACGAGCACTTTCACCCGAGGAACAGCGTTCCTATCACGCTGCAGGAGAGTTAATCCTGCAGACCTCGTTCCTCCTGGGAAAGCGCAAGGCCACCCTGAGCCTCAGGGTAGTGCCTAAGTTTGCTCCGTGCAAGCTCTGCGTGCCTCGGTTTCCATGAGGTCTCCACCGTTGTTGTGCTTCAATGGAACGCGAGGATAGCTTTCAGGACTCCAAGCACTCTGACCTCCGCACTGTTTCCCATGCTACCACACGGATCCCCCCCACGTCTCCTCTCTGCCTGCTGAGCATCAAGCAGCCGTGTAGGCCCTTCAGAACACTTCTTGCATGCAGAGCCCAAGGCGGCACACTGCTCTCTGTCTTCCTCTGGAAACCTAGGTTGTCGCAGCTTACCCAGCTCACCAAGACAGTCTGAGCCGGTCTCATGAGCTGGGGAACGTGGACTCAGTGAGGACCAGGGCCCTATCTGCACTCAGAAAATCACTCTGCTCAGCCTTCCATCCAGGAGCTCACACCGACTGGCTCGTTGGTTTAGCAGGACGTCTAAGTGAGGTCCAAGCTGAGCAAAGAACACACTTCCTCCTTTACCCTGCTAGGCCCACGGAAGAGGTAGAGCCAACTAGGCCTCGCTCAGGCCAGCCCTCCTTCAGGGATCTTGCCACACTTCGAAGCCTGCACAGTAAAAGATACTTAGCGAAGTTGCCAAGATTTCGCCATGCTCTCCCTCGGCAGCTCCACTACTGCAGGGACTCATGTTTGCTTTGAACTAGGATAGGTGTCCCTGCTTCCAAAAGCAGTCTTTTCCCCTTTGGAAATGTGGATTCTTGTAGCCTAGGAGCTGTTTGCGAAACCATAGGAAGGCCCAGCTTTTACTCACTGCAGGCACGCCCGGAGAGGAAACGAGTATGTTTCCCCAGAGAAACAGGCTGCTTGAAAGTGTAGAGGGGAGCTTCTCAGGTGCCCAGTGTCCCGTTTGTTTCCCTTCGCAGCTCCCCTACTGCAGGTACTTATGCTGGGTGCTAACAAGAGTTGGTTGGCTCTGCCGACAAAAGCAGCCTTTTCCCTTTGGAAGCTTGGATTGTAGTGTCTCAGGGGCTGCTTGCCAAACCTTGAAGTTGCCCAGGTTATAGCCTCCGCAGGAACGCTTGCGTAGCAAACGAGCACTTTCTACCGATGAACAGGGTTCCTGTCACGCTGGAGGAGAGTTAATCCCGCAGACCTCGTTCCTCCTGGGAAAGCGCAAGTCCACCCTGAGCCTCAGGGTAGTGCCTAAGTTTCCAACGGGCAAGCTCTGCGTGCCTCGGTTTCCATGAGGTCTCCACCGTTGTTGTGCTTCAATGGAACGCGAAGATAGCTTTCAGGACTCCAAGCACTCTGACCTCCGCACCGTTTCCCATGCTACCACACGGATCCCCCCCACGTCTCCTCTCTGCCTGCTGAGCAACAAGCAGCCGTGTAGGCCCTTCAGAACACTTCTGCATGCAGAGCCCAAGGCGGCACACTGCTCTCTGTCTTCCTTTGGAAACCTAGGTTGTCGCAGCTTACCCAGCTCACCAAGACAGTCTGAGCCGGTCTCATGAGCTGGGGAACGTGGACTCAGTGAGGACCAGGGCCCTACCTGCACTCAGAAAATCACTCTGCTCAGCCTTCCATCCAGGAGCTCACACCGACTGGCTCGTTGGTTTAGCAGGACGTCTAAGTGAGGTCCAAGCTGAGCAAAGAACACACTTCCTCCTTTACCCTGCTAGGCCCACGGAAGAGGTAGAGCCAACTAGGCCTCGCTCAGGCCAGCCCTCCTTCAGGGATCTTGCCACACTTCGAAGCCTGCACAGTAAAAGTTATTTAGCGAAGTTGCCAGGGTTTCGCCATTCTCCCTCGGCAGCTCCACTACTGCAGGGACTCATGTTTGCTGTGAACTAGGATAGGTGGCCCACTTCCAAAAGCAGTCTTTTCCCCTTTGGAAATGTGGATTCTTGTAGCCTAGGAGCTGTTTGCGAAACCATAGGAAGGCCCAGCTTTTACTCACTGCAGGCACGCCCGGGGAGGAAACGAGTATGTTTCCCCAGAGAAACAGGCTGCTTGCAAGTGTCGAGGGGAGCTTCTCAGGTGCCCAGTGTGTCCCGTTTGTTTCCCTTCGCAGCTCCCGTACTGCAGGTACTTATGCTGGGTGCTAACAAGGGTTCGTTGGCTCTGCCGAGAAAAGCAGCCTTTTCCCTTTGGAAGCTTGGATTGTAGTGTCTCAGGGGCTGCTTGCCAAACCTTGAAGTTGACCAGGTTATAGCCTCCGCAGGTACGCTTGCGTAGCAAACGAGCACTTTCACCCGAGGAACAGCGTTCCTATCACGCTGCAGGAGAGTTAATCCTGCAGACCTCGTTACTCCTGGGAAAGCGCAAGGCCACCCTGAGCCTCAGGGTAGTGCCTAAGTTTGCTCCGTGCAAGCTCTGCGTGCCTCGGTTTCCATGAGGTCTCCACCGTTGTTGTGCTTCAATGGAACGCGAGGATAGATTTCAGGACTCCAAGCACTCTGACCTCCGCACCGTTTCCCATGCTACCACACGGATCCCCCCCACGTCTCCTCTCTGCCTGCTGAGCAACAAGCAGCCGTGTAGGCCCTTCAGAACACTTCTTGCATGCAGAGCCCAAGGCGGCACACTGCTCTCTGTCTTCCTCTGGAAACCTAGGTTGTCGCAGCTTGCCCAGCTCACCAAGACAGTCTGAGCCGGTCTCATGAGCTGGGGAACGTGGACTCAGTGAGGACCAGGGCCCTACCTGCACTCAGAAAATCACTCTGCTCAGCCTTCCATCCAGGAGCTCACACCGACTGGCTCGTTGGTTTAGCAGGACGTCTAAGTGAGGTCCAAGCTGAGCAAAGAACACACTTCCTCCTTTACCCTGCTAGGCCCACGGAAGAGGTAGAGCCAACTAGGCCTCGCTCAGGCCAGCCCTCCTTCAGGGATCTTGCCACAGTTCGAAGCCTGCACAGTAAAAGATACTTAGCGAAGTTGCCAGGGTTTCGCCATGCTCTCCCTCGGCAGCTCCACTACTGCAGGGACTCATGTTTGCTGTGAACTAGGATAGGTGGCCCACTTCAAAAAGCAGTCTTTTCCCCTTTGGAAATGTGGATTCTTGCAGCCTCGGAGCTGTTTGCAAAACCCTAGGAAGGCCCAGCTTCTACTCACGGCAGGCACGCCCGGGGAGGAAACGAGTATGTTTCCCCAGAGAAACAGGCTGCTTGCAAGTGTCGAGCGGAGCTTCTCAGGTGCCCAGTGTGTCCCGTTTGTTTCCCTTCGCAGCTGACATCCTGCAGGTACTTATACTGGGGGCTAACAAGGGTAGGTGGCTCTTCCGACAAAAGCAGCCTTTTCCTTTTGGAAGCTTGGATTGTAGTGTCTCAGGGGCTGCTTGCCAAACCTTGAAGTTGCCCAGGTTATAGCCTCCAGAGGTACGCTTGCGTAGCAAACGAGCACTTTCACCCGAGGAACAGGGTTCCTGTCACGCTGGAGGAGAGTTAATCCCGCAGACCTCGTTCCTCCTGGGAAAGCGCAAGGCCACCCTGAGCCTCAGGGTAGTGCCTAAGTTTCCACAGGGCAAGCTCTGCGTGCCTCGGTTTCCATGAGGTCTCCATCGTTGTTGTGCTTCAATGGAACGCGAGGATAGCTTTCAGGACTCCAAGCACTCTGACCTCCGCACCATTTCCCATGCTACCACACAGATCCCCCCACGTGTCCTCTCTGCCTGCTGAGCAACAAGCAGCCGTGTAGGCCCTTCGGAACACTTCTTGCATGCAGAACCCAAGGCGGCACACTGCTCTCTGTCTTCCTTTGGAAACCTAGGTGGTCGCAGCTTGCCCCAGCTCACGAAGACAGTCTGAGCCGTTCTCATGAGCTGGGAGACGTGGACTCAGTGAGGACCAGGGCCCTACCTGCACTCAGAAAAATCACTCTGCTCAGCCTTCCATCCAGGAGCTCACACCGACTGGCTCGTTGGTTTAGCAGGACGTCTAAGTGAGGTCCAAGCTGAGCAAAGAGCACACTTCCTCCTTTACCCTGCTAGGCCCACGGAAGAGGTAGAGCCAACTAGGCCTCGTTCAGGCCAGCCCTCCTTCAGGGATCTTGCCACACTTCGAAGCCTGCACAGTAAAAGATACTTAGCGAAGTTGCCAAGATTTCGCCATGCTCTCCTTCGGCAGCTCCACTACTGCAGGGACTCATGTTTGCTTTGAACTAGGATAGGTGTCCCTGCTTCCAAAAGCAGTCTTTTCCCCTTTGGAAATGTGGATTCTTGTAGCCTAGGAGCTGTTTGCGAAACCATAGGAAGGCCCAGCTTTTACTCACTGCAGGCACGCCCGGGGAGGAAACGAGTATGTTTCCCCAGAGAAACAGGCTGCTTGCAAGTGTAGAGGGGAGCTTCTCAAGTGCCCAGTGTGTCCCGTTTGTTTCCCTTCACAGCTCCCGTACTGCAGGTACTTATGCTGGGTGCTAACAAGAGTTGGTTGGCTCTGCCGAGAAAAGCAGCCTTTTCCCTTTGGAAGCTTGGATTGTAGTGTCTCAGGGGCTGCTTGCCAAACCTTGAAGTTGACCAGGTTATAGCCTCCGCAGGTACGCTTGCGTAGCAAACGAGCACTTTCTACCGATGAACAGGGTTCCTGTCGCGCTGGAGGAGAGTTAATCCCGCAGACCTCGTTCCTCCTGGGAAAGCGCAAGTCCACCCTGAGCCCCAGGGTAGTGCCTAAGTTTCCAACGGGCAAGCTCTGCGTGCCTCGGTTTCCATGAGGTCTCCACCGTTGTTGTGCCTCAATGGAACTAGAGGATAGCTTTCAGGACTCCAAGCACTCTGGCCTCCGCACCGTTTCCCATGCTACCACACGGCTTCCCCCCACGTCTCCTCTCTGCCTGCTGAGCAACAAGCAGCCGTGTAGGCCCTTCGGAACACGTCTTGCATGCAGAGCCCAAGGCGGGACACTGCTCTCTGTCTTCCTTTGGAAACCTAGGTTGTCGGAGCTTACCCACCTCACGAAGACAGTCTGAGCCGGTCTCATGAGCTGGGGAACGTGGACTCAGTGAGGACCAGGGCCCTACCTGCACTCAGAAAATCACTCTGCTCAGCCTTCCATCCAGGAGCTCACACCGACTGGCTCGTTGGTTTAGCAGGACGTCTAAGTGAGGTCCAAGCTGAGCAAAGAACACACTTCCTCCTTTACCCTGCTAGGCCCACGGAAGAGGTAGAGCCAACTAGGCCTCGCTCAGGCCAGCCCTCCTTCAGGGATCTTGCCACAGTTCGAAGCCTGCACAGTAAAAGATACTTAGCGAAGTTGCCAGGGTTTCGCCATGCTCTCCCTCGGCAGCTCCACTACTGCAGGGACTCATGTTTGCTGTGAACTAGGATAGGTGGCCCACTTCAAAAAGCAGTCTTTTCCCCTTTGGAAATGTGGATTCTTGCAGCCTCGGAGCTGTTTGCAAAACCCTAGGAAGGCCCAGCTTCTACTCACGGCAGGCACGCCCGGGGAGGAAACGAGTATGTTTCCCCAGAGAAACAGGCTGCTTGCAAGTGTCGAGGGGAGCTTCTCAGGTGCCCAGTGTGTCCCGTTTGTTTCCCTTCGCAGCTGACATCCTGCAGGTACTTATACTGGGGGCTAACAAGGGTAGGTGGCTCTTCCGACAAAAGCAGCCTTTTCCTTTTGGAAGCTTGGATTGTAGTGTCTCAGGGGCTGCTTGCCAAACCTTGAAGTTGCCCAGGTTATAGCCTCCAGAGGTACGCTTGAGTAGCAAACGAGCACTTTCACCCGAGGAACAGGGTTCCTGTCACGCTGGAGGAGAGTTAATCCCGCAGACCTCGTTCCTCCTGGGAAAGCGCAAGGCCACCCTGAGCCTCAGGGTAGTGCCTAAGTTTCCACAGGGCAAGCTCTGCGTGCCTCGGTTTCCATGAGGTCTCCATCGTTGTTGTGCTTCAATGGAACGCGAGGATAGCTTTCAGGACTCCAAGCACTCTGACCTCCGCACCATTTCCCATGCTACCACACAGATCCCCCCACGTGTCCTCTCTGCCTGCTGAGCAACAAGCAGCCGTGTAGGCCCTTCGGAACACTTCTTGCATGCAGAACCCAAGGCGGCACACTGCTCTCTGTCTTCCTTTGGAAACCTAGGTGGTCGCAGCTTGCCCCAGCTCACGAAGACAGTCTGAGCCGTTCTCATGAGCTGGGAGACGTGGACTCAGTGAGGACCAGGGCCCTACCTGCACTCAGAAAAATCACTCTGCTCAGCCTTCCATCCAGGAGCTCACACCGACTGGCTCGTTGGTTTAGCAGGACGTCTAAGTGAGGTCCAAGCTGAGCAAAGAGCACACTTCCTCCTTTACCCTGCTAGGCCCACGGAAGAGGTAGAGCCAACTAGGCCTCGTTCAGGCCAGCCCTCCTTCAGGGATCTTGCCACACTTCGAAGCCTGCACAGTAAAAGATACTTAGCGAAGTTGCCACGATTTCGCCATGCTCTCCTTCGGCAGCTCCACTACTGCAGGGACTCATGTTTGCTTTGAACTAGGATAGGTGTCCCTGCTTCCAAAAGCAGTCTTTTCCCCTTTGGAAATGTGGATTCTTGTAGCCTAGGAGCTGTTTGCGAAACCGTAGGAAGGCCCAGCTTTTACTCACTGCAGGCACGCCCGGAGAGGAAACGAGTATGTTTCCCCAGAGAAACAGGCTGCTTGAAAGTGTAGAGGGGAGCTTCTCAGGTGCCCAGTGTCCCGTTTGTTTCCCTTCGCAGCTCCCCTACTGCAGGTACTTATGCTGGGTGCTAACAAGAGTTGGTTGGCTCTGCCGAGAAAAGCAGCCTTTTCCCTTTGGAAGCTTGGATTGTAGTGTCTCAGGGGCTGCTTGCCAAACCTTGAAGTTGCCCAGGTTATAGCCTCCGCAGGAACGCTTGCGTAGCAAACGAGCACTTTCTACAGATGAACAGGGTTCCTGTCACGCTGGAGGAGAGTTAATCCCGCAGACCTCGTTCCTCCTGGGAAAGCGCAAGTCCACCCTGAGCCTCAGGGTAGTGCCTAAGTTTCCAACGGGCAAGCTCTGCGTGCCTCGGTTTCCATGAGGTCTCCACCGTTGTTGTGCTTCAATGGAACGCGAAGATAGCTTTCAGGACTCCAAGCACTCTGACCTCCGCACCGTTTCCCATGCTACCACACGGATCCCCCCCACGTCTCCTCTCTGCCTGCTGAGCAACAAGCAGCCGTGTAGGCCCTTCAGAACACTTCTGCATGCAGAGCCCAAGGCGGCACACTGCTCTCTGTCTTCCTTTGGAAACCTAGGTTGTCGCAGCTTACCCAGCTCACCAAGACAGTCTGAGCCGGTCTCATGAGCTGGGGAACGTGGACTCAGTGAGGACCAGGGCCCTACCTGCACTCAGAAAATCACTCTGCTCAGCCTTCCATCCAGGAGCTCACACCGACTGGCTCGTTGGTTTAGCAGGACGTCTAAGTGAGGTCCAAGCTGAGCAAAGAACACACTTCCTCCTTTACCCTGCTAGGCCCACGGAAGAGGTAGAGCCAACTAGGCCTCGCTCAGGCCAGCCCTCCTTCAGGGATCTTGCCACACTTCGAAGCCTGCACAGTAAAAGTTATTTAGCGAAGTTGCCAGGGTTTCGCCATTCTCCCTCGGCAGCTCCACTACTGCAGGGACTCATGTTTGCTGTGAACTAGGATAGGTGGCCCACTTCCAAAAGCAGTCTTTTCCCCTTTGGAAATGTGGATTCTTGTAGCCTAGGAGCTGTTTGCGAAACCATAGGAAGGCCCAGCTTTTACTCACTGCAGGCACGCCCGGGGAGGAAACGAGTATGTTTCCCCAGAGAAACAGGCTGCTTGCAAGTGTCGAGGGGAGCTTCTCAGGTGCCCAGTGTGTCCCGTTTGTTTCCCTTCGCAGCTCCCGTACTGCAGGTACTTATGCTGGGTGCTAACAAGGGTTCGTTGGCTCTGCCGAGAAAAGCAGCCTTTTCCCTTTGGAAGCTTGGATTGTAGTGTCTCAGGGGCTGCTTGCCAAACCTTGAAGTTGACCAGGTTATAGCCTCCGCAGGTACGCTTGCGTAGCAAACGAGCACTTTCACCCGAGGAACAGCGTTCCTATCACGCTGCAGGAGAGTTAATCCTGCAGACCTCGTTCCTCCTGGGAAAGCGCAAGGCCACCCTGAGCCTCAGGGTAGTGCCTAAGTTTGCTCCGTGCAAGCTCTGCGTGCCTCGGTTTCCATGAGGTCTCCACCGTTGTTGTGCCTCAATGGAACTAGAGGATAGCTTTCAGGACTCCAACCACTCTAGCCTCCGCACCGTTTCCCATGCTACCACACGGATTCCCCCCACGTCTCCTCTCTGCCTGCTGAGCAACAAGCAGCCGTGTAGGCCCTTCAGAACACTTCTTGCATGCAGAGCCCAAGGCGGGACACTGCTCTCTGTCTTCCTTTGGAAACCTAGGTTGTCGGAGCTTACCCACCTCACGAAGACAGTCTGAGCCGCTCTCATGAGCTGGGGAACGTGGACTCAGTGAGGACCAGGGCCCTACCTGCACTCTGAAAATCACTCTGCTCAGCCTTCCATCCAGGAGCTCACACCGACTGGCTCGTTGGTTTAGCAGGACGTCTAAGTGAGGTCCAAGCTGAGCAAAGAACACACTTCCTCCTTTACCCTGCTAGGCCCACAGAAGAGGTAGAGCCAACTAGGCCTCGCTCAGGCCAGCCCTCCTTCAGGGATCTTGCCACAGTTCGAAGCCTGCACAGTAAAAGATACTTAGCGAAGTTGCCAGGGTTTCGCCATGCTCTCCCTCGGCAGCTCCACTACTGCAGGGACTCATGTTTGCTGTGAACTAGGATAGGTGGCCCACTTCAAAAAGCAGTCTTTTCCCCTTTGGAAATGTGGATTCTTGTAGCCTCAGAGCTGTTTGCGAAACCCTAGGAAGGCCCAGCTTCTACTCACGGCAGGCACGCCCGGGGAGGAAACGAGTATGTTTCCCCAGAGAAACAGGCTGCTTGCAAGTGTCGAGCGGAGCTTCTCAGGTGCCCAGTGTGTCCCGTTTGTTTCCCTTCGCAGCTGACATCCTGCAGGTACTTATGCTGGGGGCTAACAAGGGTAGGTGGCTCTTCCGACAAAAGCAGCCTTTTCCTTTTGGAAGCTTGGATTGTAGTGTCTCAGGGGCTGCTTGCCAAACCTTGAAGTTGCCCAGGTTATAGCCTCCAGAGGTACGCTTGAGTAGCAAACGAGCACTTTCACCCGAGGAACAGGGTTCCTGTCACGCTGGAGTAGAGTTAATCCCGCAGACCTCGTTCCTCCTGGGAAAGCGCAAGGCCACCCTGAGCCTCAGGGTAGTGCCTAAGTTTCCACAGGGCAAGCTCTGCCTGCCTCGGTTTCCATGAGGTCTCCACCGTTGTTGTGCTTCAATGGAACGCGAGGATAGATTTCAGGACTCCAAGCACTCTGACCTCCGCACCGTTTCCCATGCTACCACACGGATCCCCCCCAAGTCTCCTCTCTGCCTGCTGAGCAACAAGCAGCCGTGTAGGCCCTTCAGAACACTTCTTGCATGCAGAGCCCAAGGCGGCACACTGCTCTCTGTCTTCCTCTGGAAACCTAGGTTGTCGCAGCTTACCCAGCTC
Organism: Balaenoptera borealis; assembly: GCF_965194805.1. Taxonomy (NCBI): domain Eukaryota; kingdom Metazoa; phylum Chordata; class Mammalia; order Artiodactyla; family Balaenopteridae; genus Balaenoptera; species Balaenoptera borealis. Next base: position 1,230,276 of record NW_028123963.1, read on the forward strand.
ACCAAGACAGTCTGAGCCGGTCTCATGAGCTGGGGAACGTGGACTCAGTGAGGACCAGGGCCCTACCTGCACTCAGAAAATCACTCTGCTCAGCCTTCCATCCAGGAGCTCACACCGACTGGCTCGTTGGTTTAGCAGGACGTCTAAGTGAGGTCCAAGCTGAGCAAAGAACACACTTCCTCCTTTACCCTGCTAGGCCCACGGAAGAGGTAGAGCCAACTAGGCCTCGCTCAGGCCAGCCCTCCTTCAGGGATCTTGCCACAGTTCGAAGCCTGCACAGTAAAAGATACTTAGCGAAGTTGCCAGGGTTTCGCCATGCTCTCCCTCGGCAGCTCCACTACTGCAGGGACTCATGTTTGCTGTGAACTAGGATAGGTGGCCCACTTCAAAAAGCAGTCTTTTCCCCTTTGGAAATGTGGATTCTTGCAGCCTCGGAGCTGTTTGCAAAACCCTAGGAAGGCCCAGCTTCTACTCACGGCAGGCACGCCCGGGGAGGAAACGAGTATGTTTCCCCAGAGAAACAGGCTGCTTGCAAGTGTCGAGGGGAGCTTCTCAGGTGCCCAGTGTGTCCCGTTTGTTTCCCTTCGCAGCTGACATCCTGCAGGTACTTATACTGGGGGCTAACAAGGGTAGGTGGCTCTTCCGACAAAAGCAGCCTTTTCCTTTTGGAAGCTTGGATTGTAGTGTCTCAGGGGCTGCTTGCCAAACCTTGAAGTTGCCCAGGTTATAGCCTCCAGAGGTACGCTTGAGTAGCAAACGAGCACTTTCACCCGAGGAACAGGGTTCCTGTCACGCTGGAGGAGAGTTAATCCCGCAGACCTCGTTCCTCCTGGGAAAGCGCAAGGCCACCCTGAGCCTCAGGGTAGTGCCTAAGTTTCCACAGGGCAAGCTCTGCGTGCCTCGGTTTCCATGAGGTCTCCATCGTTGTTGTGCTTCAATGGAACGCGAGGATAGCTTTCAGGACTCCAAGCACTCTGACCTCCGCACCATTTCCCATGCTACCACACAGATCCCCCCACGTGTCCTCTCTGCCTGCTGAGCAACAAGCAGCCGTGTAGGCCCTTCGGAACACTTCTTGCATGCAGAACCCAAGGCGGCACACTGCTCTCTGTCTTCCTTTGGAAACCTAGGTGGTCGCAGCTTGCCCCAGCTCACGAAGACAGTCTGAGCCGTTCTCATGAGCTGGGAGACGTGGACTCAGTGAGGACCAGGGCCCTACCTGCACTCAGAAAAATCACTCTGCTCAGCCTTCCATCCAGGAGCTCACACCGACTGGCTCGTTGGTTTAGCAGGACGTCTAAGTGAGGTCCAAGCTGAGCAAAGAGCACACTTCCTCCTTTACCCTGCTAGGCCCACGGAAGAGTTAGAGCCAACTAGGCCTCGTTCAGGCCAGCCCTCCTTCAGGGATCTTGCCACACTTCGAAGCCTGCACAGTAAAAGATACTTAGCGAAGTTGCCACGATTTCGCCATGCTCTCCTTCGGCAGCTCCACTACTGCAGGGACTCATGTTTGCTTTGAACTAGGATAGGTGTCCCTGCTTCCAAAAGCAGTCTTTTCCCCTTTGGAAATGTGGATTCTTGTAGCCTAGGAGCTGTTTGCGAAACCATAGGAAGGCCCAGCTTTTACTCACTGCAGGCACGCCCGGGGAGGAAACGAGTATGTTTCCCCAGAGAAACAGGCTGCTTGCAAGTGTAGAGGGGAGCTTCTCAAGGGCCCAGTGTGTCCCGTTTGTTTCCCTTCACAGCTCCCGTACTGCAGGTACTTATGCTGGGTGCTAACAAGAGTTGGTTGGCTCTGCCGACAAAAGCAGCCTTTTCCCTTTGGAAGCTTGGATTGTAGTGTCTCAGGGGCTGCTTGCCAAACCTTGAAGTTGCCCAGGTTATAGCCTCCGCAGGTACGCTTGCGTAGCAAACGAGCACTTTCTACCGATGAACAGGGTTCCTGTCACGCTGGAGGAGAGTTAATCCCGCAGACCTCGTTCCTCCTGGGAAAGCGCAAGTCCACCCTGAGCTACAGGGTAGTGCCTAAGTTTCCAACGGGCAAGCTCTGCGTGCCTCGGTTTCCATGAGGTCTCCACCGTTGTTGTGCCTCAATGGAACTAGAGGATAGCTTTCAGGACTCCAAGCACTCTGGCCTCCGCACCGTTTCCCATGCTACCACACGGATTCCCCCCACGTCTCCTCTCTGCCTGCTGAGCAACAAGCAGCCGTGTAGGCCCTTCGGAACACTTCTTGCATGCAGAGCCCAAGGCGGGACACTGCTCTCTGTCTTCCTTTGGAAACCTAGGTTGTCGCAGCTTGCCCAGCTCACCAAGACAGTCTGAGCCGGTCTCATGAGCTGGGGAACGTGGACTCAGTGAGGACCAGGGCCCTACCTGCACTCAGAAAATCACTCTGCTCAGCCTTCCATCCAGGAGCTCACACCGACTGGCTCGTTGGTTTAGCAGGACGTCTAAGTGAGGTCCAAGCTGAGCAAGGAACACACTTCCTCCTTTACCCTGCTAGGCCCACGGAAGAGGTAGAGCCATCTAGGCCTCGCTCAGGCCAGCCCTCCTTCAGGGATCTTGCCACACTTCGAAGCCTGCACAGTAAAAGATATTTAGCGAAGTTGCCAGGGTTTCGCCATTCTCCCTCGGCAGCTCCACTACTGCAGGGACTCATGTTTGCTGTGAACTAGGATAGGTGGCCCACTTCCAAAAGCAGTCTTTTCCCCTTTGGAAATGTGGATTCTTGTAGCCTAGGAGCTGTTTGCGAAACCATAGGAAGGCCCAGCTTTTACTCACGGCAGGCACGCCCGGGGACGAAACGAGTATGTTTCCCCGGAGAAACAGGCTGCTTGCAAGTGTCGAGGGGAGCTTCTCAGGTGCCCAGTGTGTCCCGTTTGTTTCCCTTCGCAGCTCCCGTACTGCAGGTACTTATGCTGGGTGCTAACAAGGGTTCGTTGGCTCTGCCGAGAAAAGCAGCCTTTTCCCTTTGGAAGCTTGGATTGTAGTGTCTCAGGGGCTGCTTGCCAAACCTTGAAGTTGACCAGGTTATAGCCTCCGCAGGTACGCTTGCGTAGCAAACGAGCACTTTCACCCGAGGAACAGCGTTCCTATCACGCTGCAGGAGAGTTAATCCTGCAGACCTCGTTCCTCCTGGGAAAGCGCAAGGCCACCCTGAGCCTCAGGGTAGTGCCTAAGTTTGCTCCGTGCAAGCTCTGCGTGCCTCGGTTTCCATGAGGTCTCCACCGTTGTTGTGCCTCAATGGAACTAGAGGATAGCTTTCAGGACTCCAAGCACTCTAGCCTCCGCACCGTTTCCCATGCTACCACACGGATTCCCCCCACGTCTCCTCTCTGCCTGCTGAGCAACAAGCAGCCGTGTAGGCCCTTTAGAACACTTCTTGCATGCAGAGCCCAAGGCGGGACACTGCTCTCTGTCTTCCTTTGGAAACCTAGGTTGTCGGAGCTTACCCACCTCACGAAGACAGTCTGAGCCGCTCTCATGAGCTGGGGAACGTGGACTCAGTGAGGACCAGGGCCCTACCTGCACTCTGAAAATCACTCTGCTCAGCCTTCCATCCAGGAGCTCACACCGACTGGCTCGTTGGTTTAGCAGGACGTCTAAGTGAGGTCCAAGCTGAGCAAAGAACACACTTCCTCCTTTACCCTGCTAGGCCCACAGAAGAGGTAGAGCCAACTAGGCCTCGCTCAGGCCAGCCCTCCTTCAGGGATCTTGCCACAGTTCGAAGCCTGCACAGTAAAAGATACTTAGCGAAGTTGCCAGGGTTTCGCCATGCTCTCCCTCGGCAGCTCCACTACTGCAGGGACTCATGTTTGCTGTGAACTAGGATAGGTGGCCCACTTCAAAAAGCAGTCTTTTCCCCTTTGGAAATGTGGATTCTTGTAGCCTCGGAGCTGTTTGCGAAACCCTAGGAAGGCCCAGCTTCTACTCACGGCAGGCACGCCCGGGGAGGAAACGAGTATGTTTCCCCAGAGAAACAGGCTGCTTGCAAGTGTCGAGCGGAGCTTCTCAGGTGCCCAGTGTGTCCCGTTTGTTTCCCTTCGCAGCTGACATCCTGCAGGTACTTATGCTGGGGGCTAACAAGGGTAGGTGGCTCTTCCGACAAAAGCAGCCTTTTCCTTTTGGAAGCTTGGATTGTAGTGTCTCAGGGGCTGCTTGCCAAACCTTGAAGTTGCCCAGGTTATAGCCTCCAGAGGTACGCTTGAGTAGCAAACGAGCACTTTCACCCGAGGAACAGGGTTCCTGTCACGCTGGAGGAGAGTTAATCCCGCAGACCTCGTTCCTCCTGGGAAAGCGCAAGGCCACCCTGAGCCTCAGGGTAGTGCCTAAGTTTCCACAGGGCAAGCTCTGCGTGCCTCGGTTTCCATGAGGTCTCCATCGTTGTTGTGCTTCAATGGAACGCGAGGATAGCTTTCAGGACTCCAAGCACTCTGACCTCCGCACCATTTCCCATGCTACCACACAGATCCCCCCACGTGTCCTCTCTGCCTGTGAGCAACAAGCAGCCGTGTAGGCCCTTCGGAACACTTCTTGCATACAGAACCCAAGGCGGCACACTGCTCTCTGTCTTCCTTTGGAAACCTAGGTTGTCGCAGCTTGCCCAGCTCACCAAGACAGTCTGAGCCGGTCTCATGATCTGGGGAACGTGGACTCAGTGAGGACCAGGGCCCTACCTGCACTCAGAAAATCACTCTGCTCAGCCTTCCATCCAGGAGCTCACACCGACTGGCTCGTTGGTTTAGCAGGACGTCTAAGTGAGGTCCAAGCTGAGCAAAGAACACACTTCCTCCTTTACCCTGCTAGGCCCACGGAAGAGGTAGAGCCAACTAGGCCTCGCTCAGGCCAGCCCTCCTTCAGGGATCTTGCCACACTTCGAAGCCTGCACAGTAAAAGATATTTAGCGAAGTTGCCAGGGTTTCGCCATTCTCCCTCGGCAGCTCCACTACTGCAGGGACTCATGTTTGCTGTGAACTAGGATAGGTGGCCCACTTCCAAAAGCAGTCTTTTCCCCTTTGGAAAGGTGGATTCTTGTAGCCTAGGAGCTGTTTGCGAAACCATAGGAAGGCGCAGCTTTTACTCACTGCAGGCACGCCCGGGGACGAAACGAGTATGTTTCCCCAGAGAAACAGGCTGCTTGCAAGTGTAGAGGGGAGCTTCTCAGGTGCCCAGTGTGTCCCGTTTGTTTCCCTTCGCAGCTGACATCCTGCAGGTACTTATGCTGGGTGCTAACAAGGGTTCTTTGGCTCTGCCGAGAAAAGCAGCCTTTTCCCTTTGGAAGCTTGGATTGTAGTGTCTCAGGGGCTGCTTGCCAAACCTTGAAGTTGACCAGGTTATAGCCTCCGCAGGTACGCTTGCGTAGCAAACGAGCACTTTCACCCGAGGAACAGCGTTCCTATCACGCTGCAGGAGAGTTAATCCTGCAGACCTCGTTCCTCCTGGGAAAGCGCAAGGCCACCCTGAGCCTCAGGGTAGTGCCTAAGTTTGCTCCGTGCAAGCTCTGCGTGCCTCGGTTTCCATGAGGTCTCCACCGTTGTTGTGCTTCAATGGAACGCGAGGATAGCTTTCAGGACTCCAAGCACTCTGACCTCCGCACTGTTTCCCATGCTACCACACGGATCCCCCCCACGTCTCCTCTCTGCCTGCTGAGCATCAAGCAGCCGTGTAGGCCCTTCAGAACACTTCTTGCATGCAGAGCCCAAGGCGGCACACTGCTCTCTGTCTTCCTCTGGAAACCTAGGTTGTCGCAGCTTACCCAGCTCACCAAGACAGTCTGAGCCGGTCTCATGAGCTGGGGAACGTGGACTCAGTGAGGACCAGGGCCCTATCTGCACTCAGAAAATCACTCTGCTCAGCCTTCCATCCAGGAGCTCACACCGACTGGCTCGTTGGTTTAGCAGGACGTCTAAGTGAGGTCCAAGCTGAGCAAAGAACACACTTCCTCCTTTACCCTGCTAGGCCCACGGAAGAGGTAGAGCCAACTAGGCCTCGCTCAGGCCAGCCCTCCTTCAGGGATCTTGCCACACTTCGAAGCCTGCACAGTAAAAGATACTTAGCGAAGTTGCCAAGATTTCGCCATGCTCTCCCTCGGCAGCTCCACTACTGCAGGGACTCATGTTTGCTTTGAACTAGGATAGGTGTCCCTGCTTCCAAAAGCAGTCTTTTCCCCTTTGGAAATGTGGATTCTTGTAGCCTAGGAGCTGTTTGCGAAACCATAGGAAGGCCCAGCTTTTACTCACTGCAGGCACGCCCGGAGAGGAAACGAGTATGTTTCCCCAGAGAAACAGGCTGCTTGAAAGTGTAGAGGGGAGCTTCTCAGGTGCCCAGTGTCCCGTTTGTTTCCCTTCGCAGCTCCCCTACTGCAGGTACTTATGCTGGGTGCTAACAAGAGTTGGTTGGCTCTGCCGACAAAAGCAGCCTTTTCCCTTTGGAAGCTTGGATTGTAGTGTCTCAGGGGCTGCTTGCCAAACCTTGAAGTTGCCCAGGTTATAGCCTCCGCAGGAACGCTTGCGTAGCAAACGAGCACTTTCTACCGATGAACAGGGTTCCTGTCACGCTGGAGGAGAGTTAATCCCGCAGACCTCGTTCCTCCTGGGAAAGCGCAAGTCCACCCTGAGCCTCAGGGTAGTGCCTAAGTTTCCAACGGGCAAGCTCTGCGTGCCTCGGTTTCCATGAGGTCTCCACCGTTGTTGTGCTTCAATGGAACGCGAAGATAGCTTTCAGGACTCCAAGCACTCTGACCTCCGCACCGTTTCCCATGCTACCACACGGATCCCCCCCACGTCTCCTCTCTGCCTGCTGAGCAACAAGCAGCCGTGTAGGCCCTTCAGAACACTTCTGCATGCAGAGCCCAAGGCGGCACACTGCTCTCTGTCTTCCTTTGGAAACCTAGGTTGTCGCAGCTTACCCAGCTCACCAAGACAGTCTGAGCCGGTCTCATGAGCTGGGGAACGTGGACTCAGTGAGGACCAGGGCCCTACCTGCACTCAGAAAATCACTCTGCTCAGCCTTCCATCCAGGAGCTCACACCGACTGGCTCGTTGGTTTAGCAGGACGTCTAAGTGAGGTCCAAGCTGAGCAAAGAACACACTTCCTCCTTTACCCTGCTAGGCCCACGGAAGAGGTAGAGCCAACTAGGCCTCGCTCAGGCCAGCCCTCCTTCAGGGATCTTGCCACACTTCGAAGCCTGCACAGTAAAAGTTATTTAGCGAAGTTGCCAGGGTTTCGCCATTCTCCCTCGGCAGCTCCACTACTGCAGGGACTCATGTTTGCTGTGAACTAGGATAGGTGGCCCACTTCCAAAAGCAGTCTTTTCCCCTTTGGAAATGTGGATTCTTGTAGCCTAGGAGCTGTTTGCGAAACCATAGGAAGGCCCAGCTTTTACTCACTGCAGGCACGCCCGGGGAGGAAACGAGTATGTTTCCCCAGAGAAACAGGCTGCTTGCAAGTGTCGAGGGGAGCTTCTCAGGTGCCCAGTGTGTCCCGTTTGTTTCCCTTCGCAGCTCCCGTACTGCAGGTACTTATGCTGGGTGCTAACAAGGGTTCGTTGGCTCTGCCGAGAAAAGCAGCCTTTTCCCTTTGGAAGCTTGGATTGTAGTGTCTCAGGGGCTGCTTGCCAAACCTTGAAGTTGACCAGGTTATAGCCTCCGCAGGTACGCTTGCGTAGCAAACGAGCACTTTCACCCGAGGAACAGCGTTCCTATCACGCTGCAGGAGAGTTAATCCTGCAGACCTCGTTACTCCTGGGAAAGCGCAAGGCCACCCTGAGCCTCAGGGTAGTGCCTAAGTTTGCTCCGTGCAAGCTCTGCGTGCCTCGGTTTCCATGAGGTCTCCACCGTTGTTGTGCTTCAATGGAACGCGAGGATAGATTTCAGGACTCCAAGCACTCTGACCTCCGCACCGTTTCCCATGCTACCACACGGATCCCCCCCACGTCTCCTCTCTGCCTGCTGAGCAACAAGCAGCCGTGTAGGCCCTTCAGAACACTTCTTGCATGCAGAGCCCAAGGCGGCACACTGCTCTCTGTCTTCCTCTGGAAACCTAGGTTGTCGCAGCTTACCCAGCTCACCAAGACAGTCTGAGCCGGTCTCAGGAGCTGGGGAACGTGGACTCAGTGAGGACCAGGGCCCTACCTGCACTCAGAAAATCACTCTGCTCAGCCTTCCATCCAGGAGCTCACACCGACTGGCTCGTTGGTTTAGCAGGACGTCTAAGTGAGGTCCAAGCTGAGCAAAGAACACACTTCCTCCTTTACCCTGCTAGGCCCACGGAAGAGGTAGAGCCAACTAGGCCTCGCTCAGGCCAGCCCTCCTTCAGGGATCTTGCCACAGTTCGAAGCCTGCACAGTAAAAGATACTTAGCGAAGTTGCCAGGGTTTCGCCATGCTCTCCCTCGGCAGCTCCACTACTGCAGGGACTCATGTTTGCTGTGAACTAGGATAGGTGGCCCACTTCAAAAAGCAGTCTTTTCCCCTTTGGAAATGTGGATTCTTGCAGCCTCGGAGCTGTTTGCAAAACCCTAGGAAGGCCCAGCTTCTACTCACGGCAGGCACGCCCGGGGAGGAAACGAGTATGTTTCCCCAGAGAAACAGGCTGCTTGCAAGTGTCGAGCGGAGCTTCTCAGGTGCCCAGTGTGTCCCGTTTGTTTCCCTTCGCAGCTGACATCCTGCAGGTACTTATACTGGGGGCTAACAAGGGTAGGTGGCTCTTCCGACAAAAGCAGCCTTTTCCTTTTGGAAGCTTGGATTGTAGTGTCTCAGGGGCTGCTTGCCAAACCTTGAAGTTGCCCAGGTTATAGCCTCCAGAGGTACGCTTGCGTAGCAAACGAGCACTTTCACCCGAGGAACAGGGTTCCTGTCACGCTGGAGGAGAGTTAATCCCGCAGACCTCGTTCCTCCTGGGAAAGCGCAAGGCCACCCTGAGCCTCAGGGTAGTGCCTAAGTTTCCACAGGGCAAGCTCTGCGTGCCTCGGTTTCCATGAGGTCTCCATCGTTGTTGTGCTTCAATGGAACGCGAGGATAGCTTTCAGGACTCCAAGCACTCTGACCTCCGCACCATTTCCCATGCTACCACACAGATCCCCCCACGTGTCCTCTCTGCCTGCTGAGCAACAAGCAGCCGTGTAGGCCCTTCGGAACACTTCTTGCATGCAGAACCCAAGGCGGCACACTGCTCTCTGTCTTCCTTTGGAAACCTAGGTGGTCGCAGCTTGCCCCAGCTCACGAAGACAGTCTGAGCCGTTCTCATGAGCTGGGAGACGTGGACTCAGTGAGGACCAGGGCCCTACCTGCACTCAGAAAAATCACTCTGCTCAGCCTTCCATCCAGGAGCTCACACCGACTGGCTCGTTGGTTTAGCAGGACGTCTAAGTGAGGTCCAAGCTGAGCAAAGAGCACACTTCCTCCTTTACCCTGCTAGGCCCACGGAAGAGGTAGAGCCAACTAGGCCTCGTTCAGGCCAGCCCTCCTTCAGGGATCTTGCCACACTTCGAAGCCTGCACAGTAAAAGATACTTAGCGAAGTTGCCAAGATTTCGCCATGCTCTCCTTCGGCAGCTCCACTACTGCAGGGACTCATGTTTGCTTTGAACTAGGATAGGTGTCCCTGCTTCCAAAAGCAGTCTTTTCCCCTTTGGAAATGTGGATTCTTGTAGCCTAGGAGCTGTTTGCGAAACCATAGGAAGGCCCAGCTTTTACTCACTGCAGGCACGCCCGGGGAGGAAACGAGTATGTTTCCCCAGAGAAACAGGCTGCTTGCAAGTGTAGAGGGGAGCTTCTCAAGTGCCCAGTGTGTCCCGTTTGTTTCCCTTCACAGCTCCCGTACTGCAGGTACTTATGCTGGGTGCTAACAAGAGTTGGTTGGCTCTGCCGAGAAAAGCAGCCTTTTCCCTTTGGAAGCTTGGATTGTAGTGTCTCAGGGGCTGCTTGCCAAACCTTGAAGTTGACCAGGTTATAGCCTCCGCAGGTACGCTTGCGTAGCAAACGAGCACTTTCTACCGATGAACAGGGTTCCTGTCCCGCTGGAGGAGAGTTAATCCCGCAGACCTCGTTCCTCCTGGGAAAGCGCAAGTCCACCCTGAGCCCCAGGGTAGTGCCTAAGTTTCCAACGGGCAAGCTCTGCGTGCCTCGGTTTCCATGAGGTCTCCACCGTTGTTGTGCCTCAATGGAACTAGAGGATAGCTTTCAGGACTCCAAGCACTCTGGCCTCCGCACCGTTTCCCATGCTACCACACGGCTTCCCCCCACGTCTCCTCTCTGCCTGCTGAGCAACAAGCAGCCGTGTAGGCCCTTCGGAACACGTCTTGCATGCAGAGCCCAAGGCGGGACACTGCTCTCTGTCTTCCTTTGGAAACCTAGGTTGTCGGAGCTTACCCACCTCACGAAGACAGTCTGAGCCGCTCTCATGAGCTGGGGAACGTGGACTCAGTGAGGACCAGGGCCCTACCTGCACTCTGAAAATCACTCTGCTCAGCCTTCCATCCAGGAGCTCACACTGACTGGCTCGTTGGTTTAGCAGGACGTCTAAGTGAGGTCCAAGCTGAGCAAAGAGCACTGTTCCTCCTTTACCCTGCTAGGCCCACGGAAGAGGTAGAGCCATCTAGGCCTCGCTCAGGCCAGCCCTCCTTCAGGGATCTTGCCACAGTTCGAAGCCTGCACAGTAAAAGATACTTAGCGAAGTTGCCAGGGTTTCGCCATGCTCTCCCTCGGCAGCTCCACTACTGCAGGGACTCATGTTTGCTGTGAACTAGGATAGGTGGCCCACTTCAAAAAGCAGTCTTTTCCCCTTTGGAAATGTGGATTCTTGTAGCCTCGGAGCTGTTTGCGAAACCCTAGGAAGGCCCAGCTTCTACTCACGGCAGGCACGCCCGGGGAGGAAACGAGTATGTTTCCCCAGAGAAACAGGCTGCTTGCAAGTGTCGAGCGGAGCTTCTCAGGTGCCCAGTGTGTCCCGTTTGTTTCCCTTCGCAGCTGACATCCTGCAGGTACTTATGCTGGGGGCTAACAAGGGTAGGTGGCTCTTCCGACAAAAGCAGCCTTTTCCTTTTGGAAGCTTGGATTGTAGTGTCTCAGGGGCTGCTTGCCAAACCTTGAAGTTGCCCAGGTTATAGCCTCCAGAGGTACGCTTGAGTAGCAAACGAGCACTTTCACCCGAGGAACAGGGTTCCTGTCACGCTGGAGGAGAGTTAATCCCGCAGACCTCGTTCCTCCTGGGAAAGCGCAAGGCCACCCTGAGCCTCAGGGTAGTGCCTAAGTTTCCACAGGGCAAGCTCTGCGTGCCTCGGTTTCCATGAGGTCTCCATCGTTGTTGTGCTTCAATGGAACGCGAGGATAGGTTTCAGGACTCCAAGCACTCTGACCTCCGCACCATTTCCCATGCTACCACACAGATCCCCCCACGTGTCCTCTCTGCCTGTGAGCAACAAGCAGCCGTGTAGGCCCTTCGGAACACTTCTTGCATACAGAACCCAAGGCGGCACACTGCTCTCTGTCTTCCTTTGGAAACCTAGGTGGTCGCAGCTTGCCCCAGCTCACGAAGACAGTCTGAGCCGTTCTCATGAGCTGGGAGACGTGGACTCAGTGAGGACCAGGGCCCTACCTGCACTCAGAAAATCACTCTGCTCAGCCTTCCATCCAGGAGCTCACACCGACTGGCTCGTTGGTTTAGCAGGACGTCTAAGTGAGGTCCAAGCTGAGCAAAGAGCACACTTCCTCCTTTACCCTGCTAGGCCCACGGAAGAGGTAGAGCCAACTAGGCCTCGCTCAGACCAGCCCTCCTTCAGGGATCTTGCCACACTTTGAAGCCTGCATAGTAAAAGATATTTAGCGAAGTTGCCAGGGTTTCGCCATTCTCCTTCGGCAGCTCCACTACTGCAGGGACTCATGTTTGCAGCGAACTAGGATAGGTGGCCCACTTCCAAAAGCAGTCTTTTCCCCTTTGGAAATGTGGATTCTTGTAGCCTGGAAGCTGTTTGCGAAACCATAGGAAGGCCCAGCTTTTACTCACTGCAGGCACGCCCGGGGAGGAAACGAGTATGTTTCCCCAGAGAAACAGGCTGCTTGCAAGTGTCGAGCGGAGCTTCTCAGGTGCCCAGTGTGTCCCGTTTGTTTCCCTTCGCAGCTCCCGTACTGCAGGTACTTATGCTGGGTGCTAACAAGGGTTCGTTGGCTCTGCCGAGAAAAGCAGCCTTTTCCCTTTGGAAGCTTGGATTGTAGTGTCTCAGGGGCTGCTTGCCAAACCTTGAAGTTGCCCAGGTTATAGCCTCCGCAGGTACGCTTGCGTAGCAAACGAGCACTTTCTACCGAAGAACAGGGTTCCTGTCACGCTGGAGGAGAGTTAATCCCGCAGACCTCCTTCTTCCTGGGAAAGCGCAAAGCCACCCTGAGCCTCAGGGTAGTGCCTAAGTTTGCTCCGTGCAAGCTCTGCGTGCCTCGGTTTCCATGAGGTCTCCACCGTTGTTGTGCTTCAATGGAACGCGAGGATAGCTTTCAGGACTCCAAGCACTCTGGCCTCCGCACCGTTTCCCATGCTACCACACGGATTCCCCCCACGTCTCCTCTCTGCCTGCTGAGCAACAAGCAGCCGTGTAGGCCCTTCAGAACACTTCTTGCATGCAGAGCCCAAGGCGGGACACTGCTCTCTGTCTTCCTTTGTAAACCTAGGTTGTCGCAGCTTGCCCAGCTCACCAAGACAGTCTGAGCCGGTCTCATGAGCTGGGGAACGTGGACTCAGTGAGGACCAGGGCCCTACCTGCACTCAGAAAATCACTCTGCTCAGCCTTCCATCCAGGAGCTCACACCGACTGGCTCGTTGGTTTAGCAGGACGTCTAAGTGAGGTCCAAGCTGAGCAAAGAACACACTTCCTCCTTTACCCTGCTAGGCCCACGGAAGAGGTAGAGCCAACTAGGCCTCGCTCAGGCCAGCCCTCCTTCAGGGATCTTGCCACACTTCGAAGCCTGCACAGTAAAAGATATTTAGCGAAGTTGCCAGGGTTTCGCCATTCTCCCTCGGCAGCTCCACTACTGCAGGGACTCATGTTTGCTGTGAACTAGGATAGGTGGCCCACTTCCAAAAGCAGTCTTTTCCCCTTTGGAAATGTGGATTCTTGTAGCCTAGGAGCTGTTTGCGAAACCATAGGAAGGCCCAGCTTTTACTCACGGCAGGCACGCCCGGGGACGAAACGAGTATGTTTCCCCAGAGAAACAGGCTGCTTGCAAGTGTCGAGGGGAGCTTCTCAGGTGCCCAGTGTGTCCCGTTTGTTTCCCTTCGCAGCTCCCGTACTGCAGGTACTTATGCTGGGTCCTAACAAGGGTTCGTTGGCTCTGCCGAGAAAAGCAGCCTTTTCCCTTTGGAAGCTTGGATTGTAGTGTCTCAGGGGCTGCTTGCCAAACCTTGAAGTTGACCAGGTTATAGCCTCCGCAGGTACGCTTGCGTAGCAAACGAGCACTTTCACCCGAGGAACAGCGTTCCTATCACGCTGCAGGAGAGTTAATCCTGCAGACCTCGTTCCTCCTGGGAAAGCGCAAGGCCACCCTGAGCCTCAGGGTAGTGCCTAAGTTTGCTCCGTGCAAGCTCTGCGTGCCTCGGTTTCCATGAGGTCTCCACCGTTGTTGTGCCTCAATGGAACTAGAGGATAGCTTTCAGGACTCCAAGCACTCTAGCCTCCGCACCGTTTCCCATGCTACCACACGGATTCCCCCCACGTCTCCTCTCTGCCTGCTGAGCAACAAGCAGCCGTGTAGGCCCTTTAGAACACTTCTTGCATGCAGAGCCCAAGGCGGGACACTGCTCTCTGTCTTCCTTTGGAAACCTAGGTTGTCGGAGCTTACCCACCTCACGAAGACAGTCTGAGCCGCTCTCATGAGCTGGGGAACGTGGACTCAGTGAGGACCAGGGCCCTACCTGCACTCTGAAAATCACTCTGCTCAGCCTTCCATCCAGGAGCTCACACCGACTGGCTCGTTGGTTTAGCAGGACGTCTAAGTGAGGTCCAAGCTGAGCAAAGAACACACTTCCTCCTTTACCCTGCTAGGCCCACAGAAGAGGTAGAGCCAACTAGGCCTCGCTCAGGCCAGCCCTCCTTCAGGGATCTTGCCACAGTTCGAAGCCTGCACAGTAAAAGATACTTAGCGAAGTTGCCAGGGTTTCGCCATGCTCTCCCTCGGCAGCTCCACTACTGCAGGGACTCATGTTTGCTGTGAACTAGGATAGGTGGCCCACTTCAAAAAGCAGTCTTTTCCCCTTTGGAAATGTGGATTCTTGTAGCCTCGGAGCTGTTTGCGAAACCCTAGGAAGGCCCAGCTTCTACTCACGGCAGGCACGCCCGGGGAGGAAACGAGTATGTTTCCCCAGAGAAACAGGCTGCTTGCAAGTGTCGAGCGGAGCTTCTCAGGTGCCCAGTGTGTCCCGTTTGTTTCCCTTCGCAGCTGACATCCTGCAGGTACTTATGCTGGGGGCTAACAAGGGTAGGAGGCTCTTCCGACAAAAGCAGCCTTTTCCTTTTGGAAGCTTGGATTGTAGTGTCTCAGAGGCTGCTTGCCAAACCTTGAAGTTGCCCAGGTTATAGCCTCCAGAGGTACGCTTGAAGAGCAAACGAGCACTTTCACCCGAGGAACAGGGTTCCTGTCACGCTGGAGGAGAGTTAATCCCGCAGACCTCGTTCCTCCTGGGAAAGCGCAAGGCCACCGTGAGCCTCAGGGTAGTGCCTAAGTTTCTACAGTGCAAGCTCTGCCTGCCTCGGTTTCCATGAGGTCTCCATCGTTGTTGTGCTTCAATGGAACGCGAGGATAGGTTTCAGGACTCCAAGCACTCTGACCTCCGCACCGTTTCCCATGCTACCACACGGATTCCCCCCACGTCTCCTCTCTGCCTGCTGAGCAGCAAGCAACCGTGTAGGCCCTTCAGAACACTTCTTGCATGCAGAGCCCAAGGCGGGACACTGCTCTCTGTCTTCCTTTGGAAACCTAGGTTGTCGCAGCTTGCCCAGCTCACCAAGACAGTCTGAGCCGGTCTCATGAGCTGGGGAACGTGGACTCAGTGAGGACCAGGGCCCTACCTGCACTCAGAAAATCACTCTGCTCAGCCTTCCATCCAGGAGCTCACACCGACTGGCTCGTTGGTTTAGCAGGACGTCTAAGTGAGGTCCAAGCTGAGCAAAGAACACACTTCCTCCTTTACCCTGCTAGGCCCACGGAAGAGGTAGAGCCAACTAGGCCTCGCTCAGGCCAGCCCTCCTTCAGGGATCTTGCCACACTTCGAAGCCTGCACAGTAAAAGATATTTAGCGAAGTTGCCAGGGTTTCGCCATTCTCCCTCGGCAGCTCCACTACTGCAGGGACTCATGTTTGCTGTGAACTAGGATAGGTGGCCCACTTCAAAAAGCAGTCTTTTCCCCTTTGGAAAGGTGGATTCTTGTAGCCTAGGAGCTGTTTGCGAAACCATAGGAAGGCGCAGCTTTTACTCACTGCAGGCAAGCCCGGGGACGAAACGAGTATGTTTCCCCAGAGAAACAGGTTGCTTGCAAGTGTAGAGGGGAGCTTCTCAGGTGCCCAGTGTGTCCCGTTTGTTTCCCTTCGCAGCTGACATCCTGCAGGTACTTATGCTGGGTGCTAACAAGGGTTCTTTGGCTCTGCCGAGAAAAGCAGCCTTTTCCCTTTGGAAGCTTGGATTGTAGTGTCTCAGGGGCTGCTTGCCAAACCTTGAAGTTGACCTGGTTATAGCCTCCGCAGGTACACTTGCGTAGCAAACGAGCACTTTCACCCGAGGAACAGCGTTCCTATCACGCTGCAGGAGAGTTAATCCTGCAGACCTCGTTCCTCCTGGGAAAGCGCAAGGCCACCCTGAGCCTCGGGGTAGTGCCTAAGTTTGCTCCGTGCAAGCTCTGCGTGCCTCGGTTTCCATGAGGTCTCCACCGTTGTTGTACTTCAATGGAACGCGAGGATAGCTTTCAGGACTCCAAGCACTCTGACCTCCGCACTGTTTCCCATGCTACCACACGGATCCCCCCCACGTCTCCTCTCTGCCTGCTGAGCATCAAGCAGCCGTGTAGGCCCTTCAGAACACTTCTTGCATGCAGAGCCCAAGGCGGCACACTGCTCTCTGTCTTCCTCTGGAAACCTAGGTTGTCGCAGCTTACCCAGCTCACCAAGACAGTCTGAGCCGGTCTCAGGAGCTGGGGAACGTGGACTCAGTGAGGACCAGGGCCCTACCTGCACTCAGAAAATCACTCTGCTCAGCCTTCCATCCAGGAGCTCACACCGACTGGCTCGTTGGTTTAGCAGGACGTCTAAGTGAGGTCCAAGCTGAGCAAAGAACACACTTCCTCCTTTACCCTGCTAGGCCCACGGAAGAGGTAGAGCCAACTAGGCCTCGCTCAGGCCAGCCCTCCTTCAGGGATCTTGCCACAGTTCGAAGCCTGCACAGTAAAAGATACTTAGCGAAGTTGCCAGGGTTTCGCCATGCTCTCCCTCGGCAGCTCCACTACTGCAGGGACTCATGTTTGCTGTGAACTAGGATAGGTGGCCCACTTCAAAAAGCAGTCTTTTCCCCTTTGGAAATGTGGATTCTTGCAGCCTCGGAGCTGTTTGCAAAACCCTAGGAAGGCCCAGCTTCTACTCACGGCAGGCACGCCCGGGGAGGAAACGAGTATGTTTCCCCAGAGAAACAGGCTGCTTGCAAGTGTCGAGCGGAGCTTCTCAGGTGCCCAGTGTGTCCCGTTTGTTTCCCTTCGCAGCTGACATCCTGCAGGTACTTATACTGGGGGCTAACAAGGGTAGGTGGCTCTTCCGACAAAAGCAGCCTTTTCCTTTTGGAAGCTTGGATTGTAGTGTCTCAGGGGCTGCTTGCCAAACCTTGAAGTTGCCCAGGTTATAGCCTCCAGAGGTACGCTTGCGTAGCAAACGAGCACTTTCACCCGAGGAACAGGGTTCCTGTCACGCTGGAGGAGAGTTAATCCCGCAGACCTCGTTCCTCCTGGGAAAGCGCAAGGCCACCCTGAGCCTCAGGGTAGTGCCTAAGTTTCCACAGGGCAAGCTCTGCGTGCCTCGGTTTCCATGAGGTCTCCATCGTTGTTGTGCTTCAATGGAACGCGAGGATAGCTTTCAGGACTCCAAGCACTCTGACCTCCGCACCATTTCCCATGCTACCACACAGATCCCCCCACGTGTCCTCTCTGCCTGCTGAGCAACAAGCAGCCGTGTAGGCCCTTCGGAACACTTCTTGCATGCAGAACCCAAGGCGGCACACTGCTCTCTGTCTTCCTTTGGAAACCTAGGTGGTCGCAGCTTGCCCCAGCTCACGAAGACAGTCTGAGCCGTTCTCATGAGCTGGGAGACGTGGACTCAGTGAGGACCAGGGCCCTACCTGCACTCAGAAAAATCACTCTGCTCAGCCTTCCATCCAGGAGCTCACACCGACTGGCTCGTTGGTTTAGCAGGACGTCTAAGTGAGGTCCAAGCTGAGCAAAGAGCACACTTCCTCCTTTACCCTGCTAGGCCCACGGAAGAGGTAGAGCCAACTAGGCCTCGTTCAGGCCAGCCCTCCTTCAGGGATCTTGCCACACTTCGAAGCCTGCACAGTAAAAGATACTTAGCGAAGTTGCCAAGATTTCGCCATGCTCTCCTTCGGCAGCTCCACTACTGCAGGGACTCATGTTTGCTTTGAACTAGGATAGGTGTCCCTGCTTCCAAAAGCAGTCTTTTCCCCTTTGGAAATGTGGATTCTTGTAGCCTAGGAGCTGTTTGCGAAACCATAGGAAGGCCCAGCTTTTACTCACTGCAGGCACGCCCGGGGAGGAAACGAGTATGTTTCCCCAGAGAAACAGGCTGCTTGCAAGTGTAGAGGGGAGCTTCTCAAGTGCCCAGTGTGTCCCGTTTGTTTCCCTTCACAGCTCCCGTACTGCAGGTACTTATGCTGGGTGCTAACAAGAGTTGGTTGGCTCTGCCGAGAAAAGCAGCCTTTTCCCTTTGGAAGCTTGGATTGTAGTGTCTCAGGGGCTGCTTGCCAAACCTTGAAGTTGACCAGGTTATAGCCTCCGCAGGTACGCTTGCGTAGCAAACGAGCACTTTCTACCGATGAACAGGGTTCCTGTCCCGCTGGAGGAGAGTTAATCCCGCAGACCTCGTTCCTCCTGGGAAAGCGCAAGTCCACCCTGAGCCCCAGGGTAGTGCCTAAGTTTCCAACGGGCAAGCTCTGCGTGCCTCGGTTTCCATGAGGTCTCCACCGTTGTTGTGCCTCAATGGAACTAGAGGATAGCTTTCAGGACTCCAAGCACTCTGGCCTCCGCACCGTTTCCCATGCTACCACACGGCTTCCCCCCACGTCTCCTCTCTGCCTGCTGAGCAACAAGCAGCCGTGTAGGCCCTTCGGAACACGTCTTGCATGCAGAGCCCAAGGCGGGACACTGCTCTCTGTCTTCCTTTGGAAACCTAGGTTGTCGGAGCTTACCCACCTCACGAAGACAGTCTGAGCCGCTCTCATGAGCTGGGGAACGTGGACTCAGTGAGGACCAGGGCCCTACCTGCACTCTGAAAATCACTCTGCTCAGCCTTCCATCCAGGAGCTCACACTGACTGGCTCGTTGGTTTAGCAG
The DNA here is from genome assembly GCF_965194805.1 of Balaenoptera borealis. Taxonomy (NCBI): domain Eukaryota; kingdom Metazoa; phylum Chordata; class Mammalia; order Artiodactyla; family Balaenopteridae; genus Balaenoptera; species Balaenoptera borealis. The sequence continues at coordinate 1,248,861 of NW_028123963.1, forward strand.
GACGTCTAAGTGAGGTCCAAGCTGAGCAAAGAGCACTGTTCCTCCTTTACCCTGCTAGGCCCACGGAAGAGGTAGAGCCATCTAGGCCTCGCTCAGGCCAGCCCTCCTTCAGGGATCTTGCCACAGTTCGAAGCCTGCACAGTAAAAGATACTTAGCGAAGTTGCCAGGGTTTCGCCATGCTCTCCCTCGGCAGCTCCACTACTGCAGGGACTCATGTTTGCTGTGAACTAGGATAGGTGGCCCACTTCAAAAAGCAGTCTTTTCCCCTTTGGAAATGTGGATTCTTGTAGCCTCGGAGCTGTTTGCGAAACCCTAGGAAGGCCCAGCTTCTACTCACGGCAGGCACGCCCGGGGAGGAAACGAGTATGTTTCCCCAGAGAAACAGGCTGCTTGCAAGTGTCGAGCGGAGCTTCTCAGGTGCCCAGTGTGTCCCGTTTGTTTCCCTTCGCAGCTGACATCCTGCAGGTACTTATGCTGGGGGCTAACAAGGGTAGGTGGCTCTTCCGACAAAAGCAGCCTTTTCCTTTTGGAAGCTTGGATTGTAGTGTCTCAGGGGCTGCTTGCCAAACCTTGAAGTTGCCCAGGTTATAGCCTCCAGAGGTACGCTTGAGTAGCAAACGAGCACTTTCACCCGAGGAACAGGGTTCCTGTCACGCTGGAGGAGAGTTAATCCCGCAGACCTCGTTCCTCCTGGGAAAGCGCAAGGCCACCCTGAGCCTCAGGGTAGTGCCTAAGTTTCCACAGGGCAAGCTCTGCGTGCCTCGGTTTCCATGAGGTCTCCATCGTTGTTGTGCTTCAATGGAACGCGAGGATAGGTTTCAGGACTCCAAGCACTCTGACCTCCGCACCATTTCCCATGCTACCACACAGATCCCCCCACGTGTCCTCTCTGCCTGTGAGCAACAAGCAGCCGTGTAGGCCCTTCGGAACACTTCTTGCATACAGAACCCAAGGCGGCACACTGCTCTCTGTCTTCCTTTGGAAACCTAGGTGGTCGCAGCTTGCCCCAGCTCACGAAGACAGTCTGAGCCGTTCTCATGAGCTGGGAGACGTGGACTCAGTGAGGACCAGGGCCCTACCTGCACTCAGAAAATCACTCTGCTCAGCCTTCCATCCAGGAGCTCACACCGACTGGCTCGTTGGTTTAGCAGGACGTCTAAGTGAGGTCCAAGCTGAGCAAAGAGCACACTTCCTCCTTTACCCTGCTAGGCCCACGGAAGAGGTAGAGCCAACTAGGCCTCGCTCAGACCAGCCCTCCTTCAGGGATCTTGCCACACTTTGAAGCCTGCATAGTAAAAGATATTTAGCGAAGTTGCCAGGGTTTCGCCATTCTCCTTCGGCAGCTCCACTACTGCAGGGACTCATGTTTGCAGCGAACTAGGATAGGTGGCCCACTTCCAAAAGCAGTCTTTTCCCCTTTGGAAATGTGGATTCTTGTAGCCTGGAAGCTGTTTGCGAAACCATAGGAAGGCCCAGCTTTTACTCACTGCAGGCACGCCCGGGGAGGAAACGAGTATGTTTCCCCAGAGAAACAGGCTGCTTGCAAGTGTCGAGCGGAGCTTCTCAGGTGCCCAGTGTGTCCCGTTTGTTTCCCTTCGCAGCTCCCGTACTGCAGGTACTTATGCTGGGTGCTAACAAGGGTTCGTTGGCTCTGCCGAGAAAAGCAGCCTTTTCCCTTTGGAAGCTTGGATTGTAGTGTCTCAGGGGCTGCTTGCCAAACCTTGAAGTTGCCCAGGTTATAGCCTCCGCAGGTACGCTTGCGTAGCAAACGAGCACTTTCTACCGAAGAACAGGGTTCCTGTCACGCTGGAGGAGAGTTAATCCCGCAGACCTCCTTCTTCCTGGGAAAGCGCAAAGCCACCCTGAGCCTCAGGGTAGTGCCTAAGTTTGCTCCGTGCAAGCTCTGCGTGCCTCGGTTTCCATGAGGTCTCCACCGTTGTTGTGCTTCAATGGAACGCGAGGATAGCTTTCAGGACTCCAAGCACTCTGGCCTCCGCACCGTTTCCCATGCTACCACACGGATTCCCCCCACGTCTCCTCTCTGCCTGCTGAGCAACAAGCAGCCGTGTAGGCCCTTCAGAACACTTCTTGCATGCAGAGCCCAAGGCGGGACACTGCTCTCTGTCTTCCTTTGTAAACCTAGGTTGTCGCAGCTTGCCCAGCTCACCAAGACAGTCTGAGCCGGTCTCATGAGCTGGGGAACGTGGACTCAGTGAGGACCAGGGCCCTACCTGCACTCAGAAAATCACTCTGCTCAGCCTTCCATCCAGGAGCTCACACCGACTGGCTCGTTGGTTTAGCAGGACGTCTAAGTGAGGTCCAAGCTGAGCAAAGAACACACTTCCTCCTTTACCCTGCTAGGCCCACGGAAGAGGTAGAGCCAACTAGGCCTCGCTCAGGCCAGCCCTCCTTCAGGGATCTTGCCACACTTCGAAGCCTGCACAGTAAAAGATATTTAGCGAAGTTGCCAGGGTTTCGCCATTCTCCCTCGGCAGCTCCACTACTGCAGGGACTCATGTTTGCTGTGAACTAGGATAGGTGGCCCACTTCCAAAAGCAGTCTTTTCCCCTTTGGAAATGTGGATTCTTGTAGCCTAGGAGCTGTTTGCGAAACCATAGGAAGGCCCAGCTTTTACTCACGGCAGGCACGCCCGGGGACGAAACGAGTATGTTTCCCCAGAGAAACAGGCTGCTTGCAAGTGTCGAGGGGAGCTTCTCAGGTGCCCAGTGTGTCCCGTTTGTTTCCCTTCGCAGCTCCCGTACTGCAGGTACTTATGCTGGGTCCTAACAAGGGTTCGTTGGCTCTGCCGAGAAAAGCAGCCTTTTCCCTTTGGAAGCTTGGATTGTAGTGTCTCAGGGGCTGCTTGCCAAACCTTGAAGTTGACCAGGTTATAGCCTCCGCAGGTACGCTTGCGTAGCAAACGAGCACTTTCACCCGAGGAACAGCGTTCCTATCACGCTGCAGGAGAGTTAATCCTGCAGACCTCGTTCCTCCTGGGAAAGCGCAAGGCCACCCTGAGCCTCAGGGTAGTGCCTAAGTTTGCTCCGTGCAAGCTCTGCGTGCCTCGGTTTCCATGAGGTCTCCACCGTTGTTGTGCCTCAATGGAACTAGAGGATAGCTTTCAGGACTCCAAGCACTCTAGCCTCCGCACCGTTTCCCATGCTACCACACGGATTCCCCCCACGTCTCCTCTCTGCCTGCTGAGCAACAAGCAGCCGTGTAGGCCCTTTAGAACACTTCTTGCATGCAGAGCCCAAGGCGGGACACTGCTCTCTGTCTTCCTTTGGAAACCTAGGTTGTCGGAGCTTACCCACCTCACGAAGACAGTCTGAGCCGCTCTCATGAGCTGGGGAACGTGGACTCAGTGAGGACCAGGGCCCTACCTGCACTCTGAAAATCACTCTGCTCAGCCTTCCATCCAGGAGCTCACACCGACTGGCTCGTTGGTTTAGCAGGACGTCTAAGTGAGGTCCAAGCTGAGCAAAGAACACACTTCCTCCTTTACCCTGCTAGGCCCACAGAAGAGGTAGAGCCAACTAGGCCTCGCTCAGGCCAGCCCTCCTTCAGGGATCTTGCCACAGTTCGAAGCCTGCACAGTAAAAGATACTTAGCGAAGTTGCCAGGGTTTCGCCATGCTCTCCCTCGGCAGCTCCACTACTGCAGGGACTCATGTTTGCTGTGAACTAGGATAGGTGGCCCACTTCAAAAAGCAGTCTTTTCCCCTTTGGAAATGTGGATTCTTGTAGCCTCGGAGCTGTTTGCGAAACCCTAGGAAGGCCCAGCTTCTACTCACGGCAGGCACGCCCGGGGAGGAAACGAGTATGTTTCCCCAGAGAAACAGGCTGCTTGCAAGTGTCGAGCGGAGCTTCTCAGGTGCCCAGTGTGTCCCGTTTGTTTCCCTTCGCAGCTGACATCCTGCAGGTACTTATGCTGGGGGCTAACAAGGGTAGGAGGCTCTTCCGACAAAAGCAGCCTTTTCCTTTTGGAAGCTTGGATTGTAGTGTCTCAGAGGCTGCTTGCCAAACCTTGAAGTTGCCCAGGTTATAGCCTCCAGAGGTACGCTTGAAGAGCAAACGAGCACTTTCACCCGAGGAACAGGGTTCCTGTCACGCTGGAGGAGAGTTAATCCCGCAGACCTCGTTCCTCCTGGGAAAGCGCAAGGCCACCGTGAGCCTCAGGGTAGTGCCTAAGTTTCTACAGTGCAAGCTCTGCCTGCCTCGGTTTCCATGAGGTCTCCATCGTTGTTGTGCTTCAATGGAACGCGAGGATAGGTTTCAGGACTCCAAGCACTCTGACCTCCGCACCGTTTCCCATGCTACCACACGGATTCCCCCCACGTCTCCTCTCTGCCTGCTGAGCAGCAAGCAACCGTGTAGGCCCTTCAGAACACTTCTTGCATGCAGAGCCCAAGGCGGGACACTGCTCTCTGTCTTCCTTTGGAAACCTAGGTTGTCGCAGCTTGCCCAGCTCACCAAGACAGTCTGAGCCGGTCTCATGAGCTGGGGAACGTGGACTCAGTGAGGACCAGGGCCCTACCTGCACTCAGAAAATCACTCTGCTCAGCCTTCCATCCAGGAGCTCACACCGACTGGCTCGTTGGTTTAGCAGGACGTCTAAGTGAGGTCCAAGCTGAGCAAAGAACACACTTCCTCCTTTACCCTGCTAGGCCCACGGAAGAGGTAGAGCCAACTAGGCCTCGCTCAGGCCAGCCCTCCTTCAGGGATCTTGCCACACTTCGAAGCCTGCACAGTAAAAGATATTTAGCGAAGTTGCCAGGGTTTCGCCATTCTCCCTCGGCAGCTCCACTACTGCAGGGACTCATGTTTGCTGTGAACTAGGATAGGTGGCCCACTTCAAAAAGCAGTCTTTTCCCCTTTGGAAAGGTGGATTCTTGTAGCCTAGGAGCTGTTTGCGAAACCATAGGAAGGCGCAGCTTTTACTCACTGCAGGCAAGCCCGGGGACGAAACGAGTATGTTTCCCCAGAGAAACAGGTTGCTTGCAAGTGTAGAGGGGAGCTTCTCAGGTGCCCAGTGTGTCCCGTTTGTTTCCCTTCGCAGCTGACATCCTGCAGGTACTTATGCTGGGTGCTAACAAGGGTTCTTTGGCTCTGCCGAGAAAAGCAGCCTTTTCCCTTTGGAAGCTTGGATTGTAGTGTCTCAGGGGCTGCTTGCCAAACCTTGAAGTTGACCTGGTTATAGCCTCCGCAGGTACACTTGCGTAGCAAACGAGCACTTTCACCCGAGGAACAGCGTTCCTATCACGCTGCAGGAGAGTTAATCCTGCAGACCTCGTTCCTCCTGGGAAAGCGCAAGGCCACCCTGAGCCTCGGGGTAGTGCCTAAGTTTGCTCCGTGCAAGCTCTGCGTGCCTCGGTTTCCATGAGGTCTCCACCGTTGTTGTACTTCAATGGAACGCGAGGATAGCTTTCAGGACTCCAAGCACTCTGACCTCCGCACTGTTTCCCATGCTACCACACGGATCCCCCCCACGTCTCCTCTCTGCCTGCTGAGCATCAAGCAGCCGTGTAGGCCCTTCAGAACACTTCTTGCATGCAGAGCCCAAGGCGGCACACTGCTCTCTGTCTTCCTCTGGAAACCTAGGTTGTCGCAGCTTACCCAGCTCACCAAGACAGTCTGAGCCGGTCTCATGAGCTGGGGAACGTGGACTCAGTGAGGACCAGGGCCCTATCTGCACTCAGAAAATCACTCTGCTCAGCCTTCCATCCAGGAGCTCACACCGACTGGCTCGTTGGTTTAGCAGGACGTCTAAGTGAGGTCCAAGCTGAGCAAAGAACACACTTCCTCCTTTACCCTGCTAGGCCCACGGAAGAGGTAGAGCCAACTAGGCCTCGCTCAGGCCAGCCCTCCTTCAGGGATCTTGCCACACTTCGAAGCCTGCACAGTAAAAGATACTTAGCGAAGTTGCCAAGATTTCGCCATGCTCTCCCTCGGCAGCTCCACTACTGCAGGGACTCATGTTTGCTTTGAACTAGGATAGGTGTCCCTGCTTCCAAAAGCAGTCTTTTCCCCTTTGGAAATGTGGATTCTTGTAGCCTAGGAGCTGTTTGCGAAACCATAGGAAGGCCCAGCTTTTACTCACTGCAGGCACGCCCGGAGAGGAAACGAGTATGTTTCCCCAGAGAAACAGGCTGCTTGAAAGTGTAGAGGGGAGCTTCTCAGGTGCCCAGTGTCCCGTTTGTTTCCCTTCGCAGCTCCCCTACTGCAGGTACTTATGCTGGGTGCTAACAAGAGTTGGTTGGCTCTGCCGACAAAAGCAGCCTTTTCCCTTTGGAAGCTTGGATTGTAGTGTCTCAGGGGCTGCTTGCCAAACCTTGAAGTTGCCCAGGTTATAGCCTCCGCAGGAACGCTTGCGTAGCAAACGAGCACTTTCTACAGATGAACAGGGTTCCTGTCAGGCTGGAGGAGAGTTAATCCCGCAGACCTCGTTCCTCCTGGGAAAGCGCAAGTCCACCCTGAGCCTCAGGGTAGTGCCTAAGTTTCCAACGGGCAAGCTCTGCGTGCCTCGGTTTCCATGAGGTCTCCACCGTTGTTGTGCTTCAATGGAACGCGAAGATAGCTTTCAGGACTCCAAGCACTCTGACCTCCGCACCGTTTCCCATGCTACCACACGGATCCCCCCCACGTCTCCTCTCTGCCTGCTGAGCAACAAGCAGCCGTGTAGGCCCTTCAGAACACTTCTGCATGCAGAGCCCAAGGCGGCACACTGCTCTCTGTCTTCCTTTGGAAACCTAGGTTGTCGCAGCTTACCCAGCTCACCAAGACAGTCTGAGCCGGTCTCATGAGCTGGGGAACGTGGACTCAGTGAGGACCAGGGCCCTACCTGCACTCAGAAAATCACTCTGCTCAGCCTTCCATCCAGGAGCTCACACCGACTGGCTCGTTGGTTTAGCAGGACGTCTAAGTGAGGTCCAAGCTGAGCAAAGAACACACTTCCTCCTTTACCCTGCTAGGCCCACGGAAGAGGTAGAGCCAACTAGGCCTCGCTCAGGCCAGCCCTCCTTCAGGGATCTTGCCACACTTCGAAGCCTGCACAGTAAAAGTTATTTAGCGAAGTTGCCAGGGTTTCGCCATTCTCCCTCGGCAGCTCCACTACTGCAGGGACTCATGTTTGCTGTGAACCAGGATAGGTGGCCCACTTCCAAAAGCAGTCTTTTCCCCTTTGGAAATGTGGATTCTTGTAGCCTAGGAGCTGTTTGCGAAACCATAGGAAGGCCCAGCTTTTACTCACTGCAGGCACGCCCGGGGAGGAAACGAGTATGTTTCCCCAGAGAAACAGGCTGCTTGCAAGTGTCGAGGGGAGCTTCTCAGGTGCCCAGTGTGTCCCGTTTGTTTCCCTTCGCAGCTCCCGTACTGCAGGTACTTATGCTGGGTGCTAACAAGGGTTCGTTGGCTCTGCCGAGAAAAGCAGCCTTTTCCCTTTGGAAGCTTGGATTGTAGTGTCTCAGGGGCTGCTTGCCAAACCTTGAAGTTGACCAGGTTATAGCCTCCGCAGGTACGCTTGCGTAGCAAACGAGCACTTTCACCCGAGGAACAGCGTTCCTATCACGCTGCAGGAGAGTTAATCCTGCAGACCTCGTTCCTCCTGGGAAAGCGCAAGGCCACCCTGAGCCTCAGGGTAGTGCCTAAGTTTGCTCCGTGCAAGCTCTGCGTGCCTCGGTTTCCATGAGGTCTCCACCGTTGTTGTGCCTCAATGGAACTAGAGGATAGCTTTCAGGACTCCAAGCACTCTAGCCTCCGCACCGTTTCCCATGCTACCACACGGATTCCCCCCACGTCTCCTCTCTGCCTGCTGAGCAACAAGCAGCCGTGTAGGCCCTTCAGAACACTTCTTGCATGCAGAGCCCAAGGCGGGACACTGCTCTCTGTCTTCCTTTGGAAACGTAGGTTGTCGGAGCTTACCCACCTCACGAAGACAGTCTGAGCCGCTCTCATGAGCTGGGGAACGTGGACTCAGTGAGGACCAGGGCCCTACCTGCACTCTGAAAATCACTCTGCTCAGCCTTCCATCCAGGAGCTCACACCGACTGGCTCGTTGGTTTAGCAGGACGTCTAAGTGAGGTCCAAGCTGAGCAAAGAACACACTTCCTCCTTTACCCTGCTAGGCCCACAGAAGAGGTAGAGCCAACTTAGGCCTCGCTCAGGCCAGCCCTCCTTCAGGGATCTTGCCACAGTTCGAAGCCTGCACAGTAAAAGATACTTAGCGACGTTGCCAGGGTTTCGCCATGCTCTCCCTCGGCAGCTCCACTACTGCAGGGACTCATGTTTGCTGTGAACTAGGATAGGTGGCCCACTTCAAAAAGCAGTCTTTTCCCCTTTGGAAATGTGGATTCTTGTAGCCTCAGAGCTGTTTGCGAAACCCTAGGAAGGCCCAGCTTCTACTCACGGCAGGCACGCCCGGGGAGGAAACGAGTATGTTTCCCCAGAGAAACAGGCTGCTTGCAAGTGTCGAGCGGAGCTTCTCAGGTGCCCAGTGTGTCCCGTTTGTTTCCCTTCGCAGCTGACATCCTGCAGGTACTTATACTGGGGGCTAACAAGGGTAGGTGGCTCTTCCGACAAAAGCAGCCTTTTCCTTTTGGAAGCTTGGATTGTAGTGTCTCAGGGGCTGCTTGCCAAACCTTGAAGTTGCCCAGGTTATAGCCTCCAGAGGTACGCTTGAGTAGCAAACGAGCACTTTCACCCGAGGAACAGGGTTCCTGTCACGCTGGAGTAGAGTTAATCCCGCAGACCTCGTTCCTCCTGGGAAAGCGCAAGGCCACCCTGAGCCTCAGGGTAGTGCCTAAGTTTCCACAGGGCAAGCTCTGCGTGCCTCGGTTTCCATGAGGTCTCCATCGTTGTTGTGCTTCAATGGAACGCGAGGATAGCTTTCAGGACTCCAAGCACTCTGACCTCCGCACCATTTCCCATGCTACCACACAGATCCCCCCACGTGTCCTCTCTGCCTGCTGAGCAACAAGCAGCCGTGTAGGCCCTTCGGAACACTTCTTGCATGCAGAACCCAAGGCGGCACACTGCTCTCTGTCTTCCTTTGGAAACCTAGGTGGTCGCAGCTTGCCCCAGCTCACGAAGACAGTCTGAGCCGTTCTCATGAGCTGGGAGACGTGGACTCAGTGAGGACCAGGGCCCTACCTGCACTCAGAAAAATCACTCTGCTCAGCCTTCCATCCAGGAGCTCACACCAACTGGCTCGTTGGTTTAGCAGGACGTCTAAGTGAGGTCCAAGCTGAGCAAAGAGCACACTTCCTCCTTTACCCTGCTAGGCCCACGGAAGAGGTAGAGCCAACTAGGCCTCGTTCAGGCCAGCCCTCCTTCAGGGATCTTGCCACACTTCGAAGCCTGCACAGTAAAAGATACTTAGCGAAGTTGCCAAGATTTCGCCATGCTCTCCTTCGGCAGCTCCACTACTGCAGGGACTCATGTTTGCTTTGAACTAGGATAGGTGTCCCTGCTTCCAAAAGCAGTCTTTTCCCCTTTGGAAATGTGGATTCTTGTAGCCTAGGAGCTGTTTGCGAAACCATAGGAAGGCCCAGCTTTTACTCACTGCAGGCACGCCCGGGGAGGAAACGAGTATGTTTCCCCAGAGAAACAGGCTGCTTGCAAGTGTAGAGGGGAGCTTCTCAAGTGCCCAGTGTGTCCCGTTTGTTTCCCTTCACAGCTCCCGTACTGCAGGTACTTATGCTGGGTGCTAACAAGAGTTGGTTGGCTCTGCCGACAAAAGCAGCCTTTTCCCTTTGGAAGCTTGGATTGTAGTGTCTCAGGGGCTGCTTGCCAAACCTTGAAGTTGCCCAGGTTATAGCCTCCGCAGGTACGCTTGCGTAGCAAACGAGCACTTTCTACCGATGAACAGGGTTCCTGTCACGCTGGAGGAGAGTTAATCCCGCAGACCTCGTTCCTCCTGGGAAAGCGCAAGTCCACCCTGAGCCTCAGGGTAGTGCCTAAGTTTCCAACGGGCAAGCTCTGCGTGCCTCGGTTTCCATGAGGTCTCCACCGTTGTTGTGCCTCAATGGAACTAGAGGATAGCTTTCAGGACTCCAAGCACTCTGGCCTCCGCACCGTTTCCCATGCTACCACACGGCTTCCCCCCACGTCTCCTCTCTGCCTGCTGAGCAACAAGCAGCCGTGTAGGCCCTTCGGAACACTTCTTGCATGCAGAGCCCAAGGCGGGACACTGCTCTCTGTCTTCCTTTGGAAACCTAGGTTGTCGGAGCTTACCCACCTCACGAAGACAGTCTGAGCCGCTCTCATGAGCTGGGGAACGTGGACTCAGTGAGGACCAGGGCCCTACCTGCACTCTGAAAATCACTCTGCTCAGCCTTCCATCCAGGAGCTCACACTGACTGGCTCGTTGGTTTAGCAGGACGTCTAAGTGAGGTCCAAGCTGAGCAAAGAGCACTGTTCCTCCTTTACCCTGCTAGGCCCACGGAAGAGGTAGAGCCAACTAGGCCTCGCTCAGGCCAGCCCTCCTTCAGGGATCTTGCCACACTTCGAAGCCTGCACAGTAAAAGTTATTTAGCGAAGTTGCCAGGGTTTCGCCATTCTCCCTCGGCAGCTCCACTACTGCAGGGACTCATGTTTGCTGTGAACTAGGATAGGTGGCCCACTTCCAAAAGCAGTCTTTTCCCCTTTGGAAATGTGGATTCTTGTAGCCTAGGAGCTGTTTGCGAAACCATAGGAAGGCCCAGCTTTTACTCACTGCAGGCACGCCCGGGGAGGAAACGAGTATGTTTCCCCAGAGAAACAGGCTGCTTGCAAGTGTCGAGGGGAGCTTCTCAGGTGCCCAGTGTGTCCCGTTTGTTTCCCTTCGCAGCTCCCGTACTGCAGGTACTTATGCTGGGTGCTAACAAGGGTTCGTTGGCTCTGCCGAGAAAAGCAGCCTTTTCCCTTTGGAAGCTTGGATTGTAGTGTCTCAGGGGCTGCTTGCCAAACCTTGAAGTTGACCAGGTTATAGCCTCCGCAGGTACGCTTGCGTAGCAAACGAGCACTTTCACCCGAGGAACAGCGTTCCTATCACGCTGCAGGAGAGTTAATCCTGCAGACCTCGTTCCTCCTGGGAAAGCGCAAGGCCACCCTGAGCCTCAGGGTACTGCCTAAGTTTGCTCCGTGCAAGCTCTGCGTGCCTCGGTTTCCATGAGGTCTCCACCGTTGTTGTGCCTCAATGGAACTAGAGGATAGCTTTCAGGACTCCAAGCACTCTAGCCTCCGCACCGTTTCCCATGCTACCACACGGATTCCCCCCACGTCTCCTCTCTGCCTGCTGAGCAACAAGCAGCCGTGTAGGCCCTTCAGAACACTTCTTGCATGCAGAGCCCAAGGCGGGACACTGCTCTCTGTCTTCCTTTGGAAACCTAGGTTGTCGGAGCTTACCCACCTCACGAAGACAGTCTGAGCCGCTCTCATGAGCTGGGGAACGTGGACTCAGTGAGGACCAGGGCCCTACCTGCACTCTGAAAATCACTCTGCTCAGCCTTCCATCCAGGAGCTCACACCGACTGGCTCGTTGGTTTAGCAGGACGTCTAAGTGAGGTCCAAGCTGAGCAAAGAACACACTTCCTCCTTTACCCTGCTAGGCCCACAGAAGAGGTAGAGCCAACTTAGGCCTCGCTCAGGCCAGCCCTCCTTCAGGGATCTTGCCACAGTTCGAAGCCTGCACAGTAAAAGATACTTAGCGAAGTTGCCAGGGTTTCGCCATGCTCTCCCTCGGCAGCTCCACTACTGCAGGGACTCATGTTTGCTGTGAACTAGGATAGGTGGCCCACTTCAAAAAGCAGTCTTTTCCCCTTTGGAAATGTGGATTCTTGTAGCCTCAGAGCTGTTTGCGAAACCCTAGGAAGGCCCAGCTTCTACTCACGGCAGGCACGCCCGGGGAGGAAACGAGTATGTTTCCCCAGAGAAACAGGCTGCTTGCAAGTGTCGAGCGGAGCTTCTCAGGTGCCCAGTGTGTCCCGTTTGTTTCCCTTCGCAGCTGACATCCTGCAGGTACTTATGCTGGGAGCTAACAAGGGTAGGTGGCTCTTCCGACAAAAGCAGCCTTTTCCTTTTGGAAGCTTGGATTGTAGTGTCTCAGGGGCTGCTTGCCAAACCTTGAAGTTGCCCAGGTTATAGCCTCCAGAGGTACGCTTGAGTAGCAAACGAGCACTTTCACCCGAGGAACAGGGTTCCTGTCACGCTGGAGTAGAGTTAATCCCGCAGACCTCGTTCCTCCTGGGAAAGCGCAAGGCCACCCTGAGCCTCAGGGTAGTGCCTAAGTTTCCACAGGGCAAGCTCTGCGTGCCTCGGTTTCCATGAGGTCTCCACCGTTGTTGTGCTTCAATGGAACGCGAGGATAGATTTCAGGACTCCAAGCACTCTGACCTCCGCACCGTTTCCCATGCTACCACACGGATCCCCCCCACGTCTCCTCTCTGCCTGCTGAGCAACAAGCAGCCGTGTAGGCCCTTCAGAACACTTCTTGCATGCAGAGCCCAAGGCGGCACACTGCTCTCTGTCTTCCTCTGGAAACCTAGGTTGTCGCAGCTTACCCAGCTCACCAAGACAGTCTGAGCCGGTCTCAGGAGCTGGGGAACGTGGACTCAGTGAGGACCAGGGCCCTACCTGCACTCAGAAAATCACTCTGCTCAGCCTTCCATCCAGGAGCTCACACCGACTGGCTCGTTGGTTTAGCAGGACGTCTAAGTGAGGTCCAAGCTGAGCAAAGAACACACTTCCTTCTTTACCCTGCTAGGCCCACAGAAGAGGTAGAGCCAACTAGGCCTCGCTCAGGCCAGCCCTCCTTCAGGGATCTTGCCACAGTTCGAAGCCTGCACAGTAAAAGATACTTAGCGAAGTTGCCAGGGTTTCGCCATGCTCTCCCTCGGCAGCTCCACTACTGCAGGGACTCATGTTTGCTGTGAACTAGGATAGGTGGCCCACTTCAAAAAGCAGTCTTTTCCCCTTTGGAAATGTGGATTCTTGCAGCCTCGGAGCTGTTTGCAAAACCCTAGGAAGGCCCAGCTTCTACTCACGGCAGGCACGCCCGGGGAGGAAACGAGTATGTTTCCCCAGAGAAACAGGCTGCTTGCAAGTGTCGAGCGGAGCTTCTCAGGTGCCCAGTGTGTCCCGTTTGTTTCCCTTCGCAGCTGACATCCTGCAGGTACTTATACTGGGGGCTAACAAGGGTAGGTGGCTCTTCCGACAAAAGCAGCCTTTTCCTTTTGGAAGCTTGGATTGTAGTGTCTCAGGGGCTGCTTGCCAAACCTTGAAGTTGCCCAGGTTATAGCCTCCAGAGGTACGCTTGAGTAGCAAACGAGCACTTTCACCCGAGGAACAGGGTTCCTGTCACGCTGGAGGAGAGTTAATCCCGCAGACCTCGTTCCTCCTGGGAAAGCGCAAGGCCACCCTGAGCCTCAGGGTAGTGCCTAAGTTTCCACAGGGCAAGCTCTGCGTGCCTCGGTTTCCATGAGGTCTCCATCGTTGTTGTGCTTCAATGGAACGCGAGGATAGCTTTCAGGACTCCAAGCACTCTGACCTCCGCACCATTTCCCATGCTACCACACAGATCCCCCCACGTGTCCTCTCTGCCTGCTGAGCAACAAGCAGCCGTGTAGGCCCTTCGGAACACTTCTTGCATGCAGAACCCAAGGCGGCACACTGATCTCTGTCTTCCTTTGGAAACCTAGGTGGTCGCAGCTTGCCCCAGCTCACGAAGACAGTCTGAGCCGTTCTCATGAGCTGGGAGACGTGGACTCAGTGAGGACCAGGGCCCTACCTGCACTCAGAAAAATCACTCTGCTCAGCCTTCCATCCAGGAGCTCACACCAACTGGCTCGTTGGTTTAGCAGGACGTCTAAGTGAGGTCCAAGCTGAGCAAAGAGCACACTTCCTCCTTTACCCTGCTAGGCCCACGGAAGAGGTAGAGCCAACTAGGCCTCGTTCAGGCCAGCCCTCCTTCAGGGATCTTGCCACACTTCGAAGCCTGCACAGTAAAAGATACTTAGCGAAGTTGCCAAGATTTCGCCATGCTCTCCTTCGGCAGCTCCACTACTGCAGGGACTCATGTTTGCTTTGAACTAGGATAGGTGTCCCTGCTTCCAAAAGCAGTCTTTTCCCCTTTGGAAATGTGGATTCTTGTAGCCTAGGAGCTGTTTGCGAAACCATAGGAAGGCCCAGCTTTTACTCACTGCAGGCACGCCCGGGGAGGAAACGAGTATGTTTCCCCAGAGAAACAGGCTGCTTGCAAGTGTAGAGGGGAGCTTCTCAAGTGCCCAGTGTGTCCCGTTTGTTTCCCTTCACAGCTCCCGTACTGCAGGTACTTATGCTGGGTGCTAACAAGAGTTGGTTGGCTCTGCCGACAAAAGCAGCCTTTTCCCTTTGGAAGCTTGGATTGTAGTGTCTCAGGGGCTGCTTGCCAAACCTTGAAGTTGCCCAGGTTATAGCCTCCGCAGGTACGCTTGCGTAGCAAACGAGCACTTTCTACCGATGAACAGGGTTCCTGTCACGCTGGAGGAGAGTTAATCCCGCAGACCTCGTTCCTCCTGGGAAAGCGCAAGTCCACCCTGAGCCTCAGGGTAGTGCCTAAGTTTCCAACGGGCAAGCTCTGCGTGCCTCGGTTTCCATGAGGTCTCCACCGTTGTTGTGCCTCAATGGAACTAGAGGATAGCTTTCAGGACTCCAAGCACTCTGGCCTCCGCACCGTTTCCCATGCTACCACACGGCTTCCCCCCACGTCTCCTCTCTGCCTGCTGAGCAACAAGCAGCCGTGTAGGCCCTTCGGAACACTTCTTGCATGCAGAGCCCAAGGCGGGACACTGCTCTCTGTCTTCCTTTGGAAACCTAGGTTGTCGGAGCTTACCCACCTCACGAAGACAGTCTGAGCCGCTCTCATGAGCTGGGGAACGTGGACTCAGTGAGGACCAGGGCCCTACCTGCACTCTGAAAATCACTCTGCTCAGCCTTCCATCCAGGAGCTCACACTGACTGGCTCGTTGGTTTAGCAGGACGTCTAAGTGAGGTCCAAGCTGAGCAAAGAGCACTGTTCCTCCTTTACCCTGCTAGGCCCACGGAAGAGGTAGAGCCAACTAGGCCTCGCTCAGGCCAGCCCTCCTTCAGGGATCTTGCCACACTTCGAAGCCTGCACAGTAAAAGTTATTTAGCGAAGTTGCCAGGGTTTCGCCATTCTCCCTCGGCAGCTCCACTACTGCAGGGACTCATGTTTGCTGTGAACTAGGATAGGTGGCCCACTTCCAAAAGCAGTCTTTTCCCCTTTGGAAATGTGGATTCTTGTAGCCTAGGAGCTGTTTGCGAAACCATAGGAAGGCCCAGCTTTTACTCACTGCAGGCACGCCCGGGGAGGAAACGAGTATGTTTCCCCAGAGAAACAGGCTGCTTGCAAGTGTCGAGGGGAGCTTCTCAGGTGCCCAGTGTGTCCCGTTTGTTTCCCTTCGCAGCTCCCGTACTGCAGGTACTTATGCTGGGTGCTAACAAGGGTTCGTTGGCTCTGCCGAGAAAAGCAGCCTTTTCCCTTTGGAAGCTTGGATTGTAGTGTCTCAGGGGCTGCTTGCCAAACCTTGAAGTTGACCAGGTTATAGCCTCCGCAGGTACGCTTGCGTAGCAAACGAGCACTTTCACCCGAGGAACAGCGTTCCTATCACGCTGCAGGAGAGTTAATCCTGCAGACCTCGTTCCTCCTGGGAAAGCGCAAGGCCACCCTGAGCCTCCGGGTAGTGCCTAAGTTTGCTCCGTGCAAGCTCTGCGTGCCTCGGTTTCCATGAGGTCTCCACCGTTGTTGTGCCTCAATGGAACTAGAGGATAGCTTTCAGGACTCCAAGCACTCTAGCCTCCGCACCGTTTCCCATGCTACCACACGGATTCCCCCCACGTCTCCTCTCTGCCTGCTGAGCAACAAGCAGCCGTGTAGGCCCTTCAGAACACTTCTTGCATGCAGAGCCCAAGGCGGGACACTGCTCTCTGTCTTCCTTTGGAAACGTAGGTTGTCGGAGCTTACCCACCTCACGAAGACAGTCTGAGCCGCTCTCATGAGCTGGGGAACGTGGACTCAGTGAGGACCAGGGCCCTACCTGCACTCTGAAAATCACTCTGCTCAGCCTTCCATCCAGGAGCTCACACCGACTGGCTCGTTGGTTTAGCAGGACGTCTAAGTGAGGTCCAAGCTGAGCAAAGAACACACTTCCTCCTTTACCCTGCTAGGCCCACAGAAGAGGTAGAGCCAACTTAGGCCTCGCTCAGGCCAGCCCTCCTTCAGGGATCTTGCCACAGTTCGAAGCCTGCACAGTAAAAGATACTTAGCGAAGTTGCCAGGGTTTCGCCATGCTCTCCCTCGGCAGCTCCACTACTGCAGGGACTCATGTTTGCTGTGAACTAGGATAGGTGGCCCACTTCAAAAAGCAGTCTTTTCCCCTTTGGAAATGTGGATTCTTGCAGCCTCGGAGCTGTTTGCAAAACCCTAGGAAGGCCCAGCTTCTACTCACGGCAGGCACGCCCGGGGAGGAAACGAGTATGTTTCCCCAGAGAAACAGGCTGCTTGCAAGTGTCGAGCGGAGCTTCTCAGGTGCCCAGTGTGTCCCGTTTGTTTCCCTTCGCAGCTGACATCCTGCAGGTACTTATACTGGGGGCTAACAAGGGTAGGTGGCTCTTCCGACAAAAGCAGCCTTTTCCTTTTGGAAGCTTGGATTGTAGTGTCTCAGGGGCTGCTTGCCAAACCTTGAAGTTGCCCAGGTTATAGCCTCCAGAGGTACGCTTGAGTAGCAAACGAGCACTTTCACCCGAGGAACAGGGTTCCTGTCACGCTGGAGGAGAGTTAATCCCGCAGACCTCGTTCCTCCTGGGAAAGCGCAAGGCCACCCTGAGCCTCAGGGTAGTGCCTAAGTTTCCACAGGGCAAGCTCTGCGTGCCTCGGTTTCCATGAGGTCTCCATCGTTGTTGTGCTTCAATGGAACGCGAGGATAGCTTTCAGGACTCCAAGCACTCTGACCTCCGCACCATTTCCCATGCTACCACACAGATCCCCCCACGTGTCCTCTCTGCCTGCTGAGCAACAAGCAGCCGTGTAGGCCCTTCGGAACACTTCTTGCATGCAGAACCCAAGGCGGCACACTGCTCTCTGTCTTCCTTTGGAAACCTAGGTGGTCGCAGCTTGCCCCAGCTCACGAAGACAGTCTGAGCCGTTCTCATGAGCTGGGAGACGTGGACTCAGTGAGGACCAGGGCCCTACCTGCACTCAGAAAAATCACTCTGCTCAGCCTTCCATCCAGGAGCTCACACCAACTGGCTCGTTGGTTTAGCAGGACGTCTAAGTGAGGTCCAAGCTGAGCAAAGAGCACACTTCCTCCTTTACCCTGCTAGGCCCACGGAAGAGGTAGAGCCAACTAGGCCTCGTTCAGGCCAGCCCTCCTTCAGGGATCTTGCCACACTTCGAAGCCTGCACAGTAAAAGATACTTAGCGAAGTTGCCAAGATTTCGCCATGCTCTCCTTCGGCAGCTCCACTACTGCAGGGACTCATGTTTGCTTTGAACTAGGATAGGTGTCCCTGCTTCCAAAAGCAGTCTTTTCCCCTTTGGAAATGTGGATTCTTGTAGCCTAGGAGCTGTTTGCGAAACCATAGGAAGGCCCAGCTTTTACTCACTGCAGGCACGCCCGGGGAGGAAACGAGTATGTTTCCCCAGAGAAACAGGCTGCTTGCAAGTGTAGAGGGGAGCTTCTCAAGTGCCCAGTGTGTCCCGTTTGTTTCCCTTCACAGCTCCCGTACTGCAGGTACTTATGCTGGGTGCTAACAAGAGTTGGTTGGCTCTGCCGACAAAAGCAGCCTTTTCCCTTTGGAAGCTTGGATTGTAGTGTCTCAGGGGCTGCTTGCCAAACCTTGAAGTTGCCCAGGTTATAGCCTCCGCAGGTACGCTTGCGTAGCAAACGAGCACTTTCTACCGATGAACAGGGTTCCTGTCACGCTGGAGGAGAGTTAATCCCGCAGACCTCGTTCCTCCTGGGAAAGCGCAAGTCCACCCTGAGCCTCAGGGTAGTGCCTAAGTTTCCAACGGGCAAGCTCTGCGTGCCTCGGTTTCCATGAGGTCTCCACCGTTGTTGTGCCTCAATGGAACTAGAGGATAGCTTTCAGGACTCCAAGCACTCTGGCCTCCGCACCGTTTCCCATGCTACCACACGGCTTCCCCCCACGTCTCCTCTCTGCCTGCTGAGCAACAAGCAGCCGTGTAGGCCCTTCGGAACACTTCTTGCATGCAGAGCCCAAGGCGGGACACTGCTCTCTGTCTTCCTTTGGAAACCTAGGTTGTCGGAGCTTACCCACCTCACGAAGACAGTCTGAGCCGCTCTCATGAGCTGGGGAACGTGGACTCAGTGAGGACCAGGGCCCTACCTGCACTCTGAAAATCACTCTGCTCAGCCTTCCATCCAGGAGCTCACACTGACTGGCTCGTTGGTTTAGCAGAACGTCTAAGTGAGGTCCAAGCTGAGCAAAGAGCACTGTTCCTCCTTTACCCTGCTAGGCCCACGGAAGAGGTAGAGCCAACTAGGCCTCGCTCAGGCCAGCCCTCCTTCAGGGATCTTGCCACACTTCGAAGCCTGCACAGTAAAAGTTATTTAGCGAAGTTGCCAGGGTTTCGCCATTCTCCCTCGGCAGCTCCACTACTGCAGGGACTCATGTTTGCTGTGAACTAGGATAGGTGGCCCACTTCCAAAAGCAGTCTTTTCCCCTTTGGAAATGTGGATTCTTGTAGCCTAGGAGCTGTTTGCGAAACCATAGGAAGGCCCAGCTTTTACTCACTGCAGGCACGCCCGGGGAGGAAACGAGTATGTTTCCCCAGAGAAACAGGCTGCTTGCAAGTGTCGAGGGGAGCTTCTCAGGTGCCCAGTGTGTCCCGTTTGTTTCCCTTCGCAGCTCCCGTACTGCAGGTACTTATGCTGGGTGCTAACAAGGGTTCGTTGGCTCTGCCGAGAAAAGCAGCCTTTTCCCTTTGGAAGCTTGGATTGTAGTGTCTCAGGGGCTGCTTGCCAAACCTTGAAGTTGACCAGGTTATAGCCTCCGCAGGTACGCTTGCGTAGCAAACGAGCACTTTCACCCGAGGAACAGCGTTCCTATCACGCTGCAGGAGAGTTAATCCTGCAGACCTCGTTCCTCCTGGGAAAGCGCAAGGCCACCCTGAGCCTCAGGGTAGTGCCTAAGTTTGCTCCGTGCAAGCTCTGCGTGCCTCGGTTTCCATGAGGTCTCCACCGTTGTTGTGCCTCAATGGAACTAGAGGATAGCTTTCAGGACTCCAAGCACTCTAGCCTCCGCACCGTTTCCCATGCTACCACACGGATTCCCCCCACGTCTCCTCTCTGCCTGCTGAGCAACAAGCAGCCGTGTAGGCCCTTCAGAACACTTCTTGCATGCAGAGCCCAAGGCGGCACACTGCTCTCTGTCTTCCTCTGGAAACCTAGGTTGTCGCAGCTTACCCAGCTCACCAAGACAGTCTGAGCCGGTCTCATGAGCTGGGGAACGTGGACTCAGTGAGGACCAGGGCCCTACCTGCACTCAGAAAATCACTCTGCTCAGCCTTCCATCCAGGAGCTCACACCGACTGGCTCGTTGGTTTAGCAGGACGTCTAAGTGAGGTCCAAGCTGAGCAAAGAACACACTTCCTTCTTTACCCTGCTAGGCCCACAGAAGAGGTAGAGCCAACTAGGCCTCGCTCAGGCCAGCCCTCCTTCAGGGATCTTGCCACAGTTCGAAGCCTGCACAGTAAAAGATACTTAGCGAAGTTGCCAGGGTTTCGTCATGCTCTCCCTCGGCAGCTCCACTACTGCAGGGACTCATGTTTGCTGTGAACTAGGATAGGTGGCCCACTTCAAAAAGCAGTCTTTTCCCCTTTGGAAATGTGGATTCTTGCAGCCTCGGAGCTGTTTGCAAAACCCTAGGAAGGCCCAGCTTCTACTCACGGCAGGCACGCCCGGGGAGGAAACGAGTATGTTTCCCCAAAGAAACAGGCTGCTTGCAAGTGTCGAGCGGAGCTTCTCAGGTGCCCAGTGTGTCCCGTTTGTTTCCCTTCGCAGCTGACATCCTGCAGGTACTTATACTGGGGGCTAACAAGGTTAGGTGGCTCTTCCGACAAAAGCAGCCTTTTCCTTTTGGAAGCTTGGATTGTAGTGTCTCAGGGGCTGCTTGCCAAACCTTGAAGTTGCCCAGGTTATAGCCTCCAGAGGTACGCTTGAGTAGCAAACGAGCACTTTCACCCGAGGAACAGGGTTCCTGTCACGCTGGAGGAGAGTTAATCCCGCAGACCTCGTTCCTCCTGGGAAAGCGCAAGGCCACCCTGAGCCTCAGGGTAGTGCCTAAGTTTCCACAGGGCAAGCTCTGCGTGCCTCGGTTTCCATGAGGTCTCCATCGTTGTTGTGCTTCAATGGAACGCGAGGATAGCTTTCAGGACTCCAAGCACTCTGACCTCCGCACCATTTCCCATGCTACCACACAGATCCCCCCACGTGTCCTCTCTGCCTGCTGAGCAACAAGCAGCCGTGTAGGCCCTTCGGAACACTTCTTGCATGCAGAACCCAAGGCGGCACACTGCTCTCTGTCTTCCTTTGGAAACCTAGGTGGTCGCAGCTTGCCCCAGCTCACGAAGACAGTCTGAGCCGTTCTCATGAGCTGGGAGACGTGGACTCAGTGAGGACCAGGGCCCTACCTGCACTCAGAAAAATCACTCTGCTCAGCCTTCCATCCAGGAGCTCACACCAACTGGCTCGTTGGTTTAGCAGGACGTCTAAGTGAGGTCCAAGCTGAGCAAAGAGCACACTTCCTCCTTTACCCTGCTAGGCCCACGGAAGAGGTAGAGCCAACTAGGCCTCGTTCAGGCCAGCCCTCCTTCAGGGATCTTGCCACACTTCGAAGCCTGCACAGTAAAAGATACTTAGCGAAGTTGCCAAGATTTCGCCATGCTCTCCTTCGGCAGCTCCACTACTGCAGGGACTCATGTTTGCTTTGAACTAGGATAGGTGTCCCTGCTTCCAAAAGCAGTCTTTTCCCCTTTGGAAATGTGGATTCTTGTAGCCTAGGAGCTGTTTGCGAAACCATAGGAAGGCCCAGCTTTTACTCACTGCAGGCACGCCCGGGGAGGAAACGAGTATGTTTCCCCAGAGAAACAGGCTGCTTGCAAGTGTAGAGGGGAGCTTCTCAAGTGCCCAGTGTGTCCCGTTTGTTTCCCTTCACAGCTCCCGTACTGCAGGTACTTATGCTGGGTGCTAACAAGAGTTGGTTGGCTCTGCCGACAAAAGCAGCCTTTTCCCTTTGGAAGCTTGGATTGTAGTGTCTCAGGGGCTGCTTGCCAAACCTTGAAGTTGCCCAGGTTATAGCCTCCGCAGGTACGCTTGCGTAGCAAACGAGCACTTTCTACCGATGAACAGGGTTCCTGTCGCGCTGGAGGAGAGTTAATCCCGCAGACCTCGTTCCTCCTGGGAAAGCGCAAGTCCACCCTGAGCCTCAGGGTAGTGCCTAAGTTTCCAACGGGCAAGCTCTGCGTGCCTCGGTTTCCATGAGGTCTCCACCGTTGTTGTGCCTCAATGGAACTAGAGGATAGCTTTCAGGACTCCAAGCACTCTGGCCTCCGCACCGTTTCCCATGCTACCACACGGCTTCCCCCCACGTCTCCTCTCTGCCTGCTGAGCAACAAGCAGCCGTGTAGGCCCTTCGGAACACTTCTTGCATGCAGAGCCCAAGGCGGGACACTGCTCTCTGTCTTCCTTTGGAAACCTAGGTTGTCGGAGCTTACCCACCTCACGAAGACAGTCTGAGCCGCTCTCATGAGCTGGGGAACGTGGACTCAGTGAGGACCAGGGCCCTACCTGCACTCTGAAAATCACTCTGCTCAGCCTTCCATCCAGGAGCTCACACTGACTGGCTCGTTGGTTTAGCAGGACGTCTAAGTGAGGTCCAAGCTGAGCAAAGAGCACTGTTCCTCCTTTACCCTGCTAGGCCCACGGAAGAGGTAGAGCCAACTAGGCCTCGCTCAGGCCAGCCCTCCTTCAGGGATCTTGCCACACTTCGAAGCCTGCACAGTAAAAGTTATTTAGCGAAGTTGCCAGGGTTTCGCCATTCTCCCTCGGCAGCTCCACTACTGCAGGGACTCATGTTTGCTGTGAACTAGGATAGGTGGCCCACTTCCAAAAGCAGTCTTTTCCCCTTTGGAAATGTGGATTCTTGTAGCCTAGGAGCTGTTTGCGAAACCATAGGAAGGCCCAGCTTTTACTCACTGCAGGCACGCCCGGGGAGGAAACGAGTATGTTTCCCCAGAGAAACAGGCTGCTTGCAAGTGTCGAGGGGAGCTTCTCAGGTGCCCAGTGTGTCCCGTTTGTTTCCCTTCGCAGCTCCCGTACTGCAGGTACTTATGCTGGGTGCTAACAAGGGTTCGTTGGCTCTGCCGAGAAAAGCAGCCTTTTCCCTTTGGAAGCTTGGATTGTAGTGTCTCAGGGGCTGCTTGCCAAACCTTGAAGTTGACCAGGTTATAGCCTCCGCAGGTACGCTTGCGTAGCAAACGAGCACTTTCACCCGAGGAACAGCGTTCCTATCACGCTGCAGGAGAGTTAATCCTGCAGACCTCGTTCCTCCTGGGAAAGCGCAAGGCCACCCTGAGGCTCAGGGTAGTGCCTAAGTTTGCTCCGTGCAAGCTCTGCGTGCCTCGGTTTCCATGAGGTCTCCACCGTTGTTGTGCCTCAATGGAACTAGAGGATAGCTTTCAGGACTCCAAGCACTCTAGCCTCCGCACCGTTTCCCATGCTACCACACGGATTCCCCCCACGTCTCCTCTCTGCCTGCTGAGCAACAAGCAGCCGTGTAGGCCCTTCAGAACACTTCTTGCATGCAGAGCCCAAGGCGGCACAGTGCTCTCTGTCTTCCTCTGGAAACCTAGGTTGTCGCAGCTTACCCAGCTCACCAAGACAGTCTGAGCCTGTCTCATGAGCTGGGGAACGTGGACTCAGTGAGGACCAGGGCCCTACCTGCACTCTGAAAATCACTCTGCTCAGCCTTCCATCCAGGAGCTCACACCGACTGGCTCGTTGGTTTAGCAGGACGTCTAAGTGAGGTCCAAGCTGAGCAAAGAACACACTTCCTTCTTTACCCTGCTAGGCCCACAGAAGAGGTAGAGCCAACTAGGCCTCGCTCAGGCCAGCCCTCCTTCAGGGATCTTGCCACAGTTCGAAGCCTGCACAGTAAAAGATACTTAGCGAAGTTGCCAGGGTTTCGTCATGCTCTCCCTCGGCAGCTCCACTACTGCAGGGACTCATGTTTGCTGTGAACTAGGATAGGTGGCCCACTTCAAAAAGCAGTCTTTTCCCCTTTGGAAATGTGGATTCTTGCAGCCTCGGAGCTGTTTGCAAAACCCTAGGAAGGCCCAGCTTCTACTCACGGCAGGCACGCCCGGGGAGGAAACGAGTATGTTTCCCCAAAGAAACAGGCTGCTTGCAAGTGTCGAGCGGAGCTTCTCAGGTGCCCAGTGTGTCCCGTTTGTTTCCCTTCGCAGCTGACATCCTGCAGGTACTTATACTGGGAGCTAACAAGGTTAGGTGGCTCTTCCGACAAAAGCAGCCTTTTCCTTTTGGAAGCTTGGATTGTAGTGTCTCAGGGGCTGCTTGCCAAACCTTGAAGTTGCCCAGGTTATAGCCTCCAGAGGTACGCTTGAGTAGCAAACGAGCACTTTCACCCGAGGAACAGGGTTCCTGTCACGCTGGAGGAGAGTTAATCCCGCAGACCTCGTTCCTCCTGGGAAAGCGCAAGGCCACCCTGAGCCTCAGGGTAGTGCCTAAGTTTCCACAGGGCAAGCTCTGCGTGCCTCGGTTTCCATGAGGTCTCCATCGTTGTTGTGCTTCAATGGAACGCGAGGATAGCTTTCAGGACTCCAAGCACTCTGACCTCCGCACCATTTCCCATGCTACCACACAGATCCCCCCACGTGTCCTCTCTGCCTGCTGAGCAACAAGCAGCCGTGTAGGCCCTTCGGAACACTTCTTGCATGCAGAACCCAAGGCGGCACACTGCTCTCTGTCTTCCTTTGGAAACCTAGGTGGTCGCAGCTTGCCCCAGCTCACGAAGACAGTCTGAGCCGTTCTCATGAGCTGGGAGACGTGGACTCAGTGAGGACCAGGGCCCTACCTGCACTCAGAAAAATCACTCTGCTCAGCCTTCCATCCAGGAGCTCACACCAACTGGCTCGTTGGTTTAGCAGGACGTCTAAGTGAGGTCCAAGCTGAGCAAAGAGCACACTTCCTCCTTTACCCTGCTAGGCCCACGGAAGAGGTAGAGCCAACTAGGCCTCGTTCAGGCCAGCCCTCCTTCAGGGATCTTGCCACACTTCGAAGCCTGCACAGTAAAAGATACTTAGCGAAGTTGCCAAGATTTCGCCATGCTCTCCTTCGGCAGCTCCATTACTGCAGGGACTCATGTTTGCTTTGAACTAGGATAGGTGTCCCTGCTTCCAAAAGCAGTCTTTTCCCCTTTGGAAATGTGGATTCTTGTAGCCTAGGAGCTGTTTGCGAAACCATAGGAAGGCCCAGCTTTTACTCACTGCAGGCACGCCCGGGGAGGAAACGAGTATGTTTCCCCAGAGAAACAGGCTGCTTGCAAGTGTAGAGGGGAGCTTCTCAAGTGCCCAGTGTGTCCCGTTTGTTTCCCTTCACAGCTCCCGTACTGCAGGTACTTATGCTGGGTGCTAACAAGAGTTGGTTGGCTCTGCCGACAAAAGCAGCCTTTTCCCTTTGGAAGCTTGGATTGTAGTGTCTCAGGGGCTGCTTGCCAAACCTTGAAGTTGCCCAGGTTATAGCCTCCGCAGGTACGCTTGCGTAGCAAACGAGCACTTTCTACCGATGAACAGGGTTCCTGTCGCGCTGGAGGAGAGTTAATCCCGCAGACCTCGTTCCTCCTGGGAAAGCGCAAGTCCACCCTGAGCCTCAGGGTAGTGCCTAAGTTTCCAACGGGCAAGCTCTGCGTGCCTCGGTTTCCATGAGGTCTCCACCGTTGTTGTGCCTCAATGGAACTAGAGGATAGCTTTCAGGACTCCAAGCACTCTGGCCTCCGCACCGTTTCCCATGCTACCACACGGCTTCCCCCCACGTCTCCTCTCTGCCTGCTGAGCAACAAGCAGCCGTGTAGGCCCTTCGGAACACTTCTTGCATGCAGAGCCCAAGGCGGGACACTGCTCTCTGTCTTCCTTTGGAAACCTAGGTTGTCGGAGCTTACCCACCTCACGAAGACAGTCTGAGCCGCTCTCATGAGCTGGGGAACGTGGACTCAGTGAGGACCAGGGCCCTACCTGCACTCTGAAAATCACTCTGCTCAGCCTTCCATCCAGGAGCTCACACTGACTGGCTCGTTGGTTTAGCAGGACGTCTAAGTGAGGTCCAAGCTGAGCAAAGAGCACTGTTCCTCCTTTACCCTGCTAGGCCCACGGAAGAGGTAGAGCCATCTAGGCCTCGCTCAGGCCAGCCCTCCTTCAGGGATCTTGCCACACTTCGAAGCCTGCACAGTAAAAGATACTTAGCGAAGTTGCCAGGGTTTCGCCATGCTCTCCCTCGGCAGCTCCACTACTGCAGGGACTCATGTTTGCTGTGAACTAGGATAGGTGGCCCACTTCAAAAAGCAGTCTTTTCCCCTTTGGAAATGTGGATTCTTGTAGCCTCGGAGCTGTTTGCGAAACCCTAGGAAGGCCCAGCTTCTACTCACGGCAGGCACGCCCGGGGAGGAAACGAGTATGTTTCCCCAGAGAAACAGGCTGCTTGCAAGTGTCGAGCGGAGCTTCTCAGGTGCCCAGTGTGTCCCGTTTGTTTCCCTTCGCAGCTGACATCCTGCAGGTACTTATGCTGGGGGCTAACAAGGGTAGGTGGCTCTTCCGACAAAAGCAGCCTTTTCCTTTTGGAAGCTTGGATTGTAGTGTCTCAGGGGCTGCTTGCCAAACCTTGAAGTTGCCCAGGTTATAGCCTCCAGAGGTACGCTTGAGTAGCAAACGAGCACTTTCACCCGAGGAACAGGGTTCCTGTCACGCTGGAGTAGAGTTAATCCCGCAGACCTCGTTCCTCCTGGGAAAGCGCAAGGCCACCCTGAGCCTCAGGGTAGTGCCTAAGTTTCCACAGGGCAAGCTCTGCGTGCCTCGGTTTCCATGAGGTCTCCACCGTTGTTGTGCTTCAATGGAACGCGAGGATAGATTTCAGGACTCCAAGCACTCTGACCTCCGCACCGTTTCCCATGCTACCACACGGATCCCCCCCACGTCTCCTCTCTGCCTGCTGAGCAACAAGCAGCCGTGTAGGCCCTTCAGAACACTTCTTGCATGCAGAGCCCAAGGCGGCACACTGCTCTCTGTCTTCCTCTGGAAACCTAGGTTGTCGCAGCTTACCCAGCTCACCAAGACAGTCTGAGCCGGTCTCAGGAGCTGGGGAACGTGGACTCAGTGAGGACCAGGGCCCTACCTGCACTCAGAAAATCACTCTGCTCAGCCTTCCATCCAGGAGCTCACACCGACTGGCTCGTTGGTTTAGCAGGACGTCTAAGTGAGGTCCAAGCTGAGCAAAGAACACACTTCCTTCTTTACCCTGCTAGGCCCACAGAAGAGGTAGAGCCAACTAGGCCTCGCTCAGGCCAGCCCTCCTTCAGGGATCTTGCCACAGTTCGAAGCCTGCACAGTAAAAGATACTTAGCGAAGTTGCCAGGGTTTCGTCATGCTCTCCCTCGGCAGCTCCACTACTGCAGGGACTCATGTTTGCTGTGAACTAGGATAGGTGGCCCACTTCAAAAAGCAGTCTTTTCCCCTTTGGAAATGTGGATTCTTGCAGCCTCGGAGCTGTTTGCAAAACCCTAGGAAGGCCCAGCTTCTACTCACGGCAGGCACGCCCGGGGAGGAAACGAGTATGTTTCCCCAGAGAAACAGGCTGCTTGCAAGTGTCGAGCGGAGCTTCTCAGGTGCCCAGTGTGTCCCGTTTGTTTCCCTTCGCAGCTGACATCCTGCAGGTACTTATACTGGGGGCTAACAAGGTTAGGTGGCTCTTCCGACAAAAGCAGCCTTTTCCTTTTGGAAGCTTGGATTGTAGTGTCTCAGGGGCTGCTTGCCAAACCTTGAAGTTGCCCAGGTTATAGCCTCCAGAGGTACGCTTGAGTAGCAAACGAGCACTTTCACCCGAGGAACAGGGTTCCTGTCACGCTGGAGGAGAGTTAATCCCGCAGACCTCGTTCCTCCTGGGAAAGCGCAAGGCCACCCTGAGCCTCAGGGTAGTGCCTAAGTTTCCACAGGGCAAGCTCTGCGTGCCTCGGTTTCCATGAGGTCTCCATCGTTGTTGTGCTTCAATGGAACGCGAGGATAGCTTTCAGGACTCCAAGCACTCTGACCTCCGCACCATTTCCCATGCTACCACACAGATCACCCCACGTGTCCTCTCTGCCTGCTGAGCAACAAGCAGCCGTGTAGGCCCTTCGGAACACTTCTTGCATGCAGAACCCAAGGCGGCACACTGCTCTCTGTCTTCCTTTGGAAACCTAGGTGGTCGCAGCTTGCCCCAGCTCACGAAGACAGTCTGAGCCGTTCTCATGAGCTGGGAGACGTGGACTCAGTGAGGACCAGGGCCCTACCTGCACTCAGAAAAATCACTCTGCTCAGCCTTCCATCCAGGAGCTCACACCAACTGGCTCGTTGGTTTAGCAGGACGTCTAAGTGAGGTCCAAGCTGAGCAAAGAGCACACTTCCTCCTTTACCCTGCTAGGCCCACGGAAGAGGTAGAGCCAACTAGGCCTCGTTCAGGCCAGCCCTCCTTCAGGGATCTTGCCACACTTCGAAGCCTGCACAGTAAAAGATACTTAGCGAAGTTGCCAAGATTTCGCCATGCTCTCCTTCGGCAGCTCCACTACTGCAGGGACTCATGTTTGCTTTGAACTAGGATAGGTGTCCCTGCTTCCAAAAGCAGTCTTTTCCCCTTTGGAAATGTGGATTCTTGTAGCCTAGGAGCTGTTTGCGAAACCATAGGAAGGCCCAGCTTTTACTCACTGCAGGCACGCCCGGGGAGGAAACGAGTATGTTTCCCCAGAGAAACAGGCTGCTTGCAAGTGTAGAGGGGAGCTTCTCAAGTGCCCAGTGTGTCCCGTTTGTTTCCCTTCACAGCTCCCGTACTGCAGGTACTTATGCTGGGTGCTAACAAGAGTTGGTTGGCTCTGCCGACAAAAGCAGCCTTTTCCCTTTGGAAGCTTGGATTGTAGTGTCTCAGGGGCTGCTTGCCAAACCTTGAAGTTGCCCAGGTTATAGCCTCCGCAGGTACGCTTGCGTAGCAAACGAGCACTTTCTACCGATGAACAGGGTTCCTGTCACGCTGGAGGAGAGTTAATCCCGCAGACCTCGTTCCTCCTGGGAAAGCGCAAGTCCACCCTGAGCCTCAGGGTAGTGCCTAAGTTTCCAACGGGCAAGCTCTGCGTGCCTCGGTTTCCATGAGGTCTCCACCGTTGTTGTGCCTCAATGGAACTAGAGGATAGCTTTCAGGACTCCAAGCACTCTGGCCTCCGCACCGTTTCCCATGCTACCACACGGCTTCCCCCCACGTCTCCTCTCTGCCTGCTGAGCAACAAGCAGCCGTGTAGGCCCTTCGGAACACTTCTTGCATGCAGAGCCCAAGGCGGGACACTGCTCTCTGTCTTCCTTTGGAAACCTAGGTTGTCGGAGCTTACCCACCTCACGAAGACAGTCTGAGCCGCTCTCATGAGCTGGGGAACGTGGACTCAGTGAGGACCAGGGCCCTACCTGCACTCTGAAAATCACTCTGCTCAGCCTTCCATCCAGGAGCTCACACTGACTGGCTCGTTGGTTTAGCAGGACGTCTAAGTGAGGTCCAAGCTGAGCAAAGAGCACTGTTCCTCCTTTACCCTGCTAGGCCCACGGAAGAGGTAGAGCCATCTAGGCCTCGCTCAGGCCAGCCCTCCTTCAGGGATCTTGCCACACTTCGAAGCCTGCACAGTAAAAGATACTTAGCGAAGTTGCCAGGGTTTCGCCATGCTCTCCCTCGGCAGCTCCACTACTGCAGGGACTCATGTTTGCTGTGAACTAGGATAGGTGGCCCACTTCAAACAGCAGTCTTTTCCCCTTTGGAAATGTGGATTCTTGTAGCCTCGGAGCTGTTTGCGAAACCCTAGGAAGGCCCAGCTTCTACTCACGGCAGGCACGCCCGGGGAGGAAACGAGTATGTTTCCCCAGAGAAACAGGCTGCTTGCAAGTGTCGAGCGGAGCTTCTCAGGTGCCCAGTGTGTCCCGTTTGTTTCCCTTCGCAGCTGACATCCTGCAGGTACTTATGCTGGGGGCTAACAAGGGTAGGTGGCTCTTCCGACAAAAGCAGCCTTTTCCTTTTGGAAGCTTGGATTGTAGTGTCTCAGGGGCTGCTTGCCAAACCTTGAAGTTGCCCAGGTTATAGCCTCCAGAGGTACGCTTGAGTAGCAAACGAGCACTTTCACCCGAGGAACAGGGTTCCTGTCACGCTGGAGGAGAGTTAATCCCGCAGACCTCGTTCCTCCTGGGAAAGCGCAAGGCCACCCTGAGCCTCAGGGTAGTGCCTAAGTTTCCACAGGGCAAGCTCTGCGTGCCTCGGTTTCCATGAGTTCTCCATCGTTGTTGTGCTTCAATGGATCGCGAGGATAGGTTTCAGGACTCCAAGCACTCTGACCTCCGCACCATTTCCCATGCTACCACACAGATCCCCCCACGTGTCCTCTCTGCCTGTGAGCAACAAGCAGCCGTGTAGGCCCTTCGGAACACTTCTTGCATACAGAACCCAAGGCGGCACACTGCTCTCTGTCTTCCTTTGGAAACCTAGGTGGTCGCAGCTTGCCCCAGCTCACGAAGACAGTCTGAGCCGTTCTCATGAGCTGGGAGACGTGGACTCAGTGAGGACCAGGGCCCTACCTGCACTCAGAAAATCACTCTGCTCAGCCTTCCATCCAGGAGCTCACACCGACTGGCTCGTTGATTTAGCAGGACGTCTAAGTGAGGTCCAAGCTGAGCAAAGAGCACACTTCCTCCTTTACCCTGCTAGGCCCACGGAAGAGGTAGAGCCAACTAGGCCTCGCTCAGACCAGCCCTCCTTCAGGGATCTTGCCACACTTCGAAGCCTGCACAGTAAAAGATACTTAGCGAAGTTGCCAAGATTTCGCCATGCTCTCCCTCGGCAGCTCCACTACTGCAGGGACTCATGTTTGCTTTGAACTAGGATAGGTGTCCCTGCTTCCAAAAGCAGTCTTTTCCCCTTTGGAAATGTGGATTCTTGGAGCCTAGGAGCTGTTTGCGAAACCCTAGGAAGGCCCAGCTTCTACTCACTGCAGGCACGCCCGGGGAGGAAACGAGTATGTTTCCCCAGAGAAACAGGCTGCTTGCAAGTGTAGAGGGGAGCTTCTCAGGTGCCCAGTGTGTCCCGTTTGTTTCCCTTCGCAGCTCCCGTACTGCAGGTACTTATGCTGGGTGCTAACAAGAGTTGGTTGGCTCTGCCGACAAAAGCAGCCTTTTCCCTTTGGAAGCTTGGATTGTAGTGTCTCATGGGCTGCTTGCCAAACCTTGAAGTTGCCCAGGTTATAGCCTCCGCAGGAACGCTTGCGTAGCAAACGAGCACTTTCTACCGATGAACAGGGTTCCTGTCACGCTGGAGGAGAGTTAATCCCGCAGACCTCCTTCCTCCTGGGAAAGCGCAAGTCCACCCTGAGCCTCAGGGTAGTGCCTAAGTTTCCAACGGGCAAGCTCTGCGTGCCTCGGTTTCCATGAGGTCTCCACCGTTGTTGTGCTTCAATGGAACGCGAAGATAGCTTTCAGGACTCCAAGCACTCTGACCTCCGCACCGTTTCCCATGCTACCACACGGATCCCCCCCACGTCTCCTCTCTGCCTGCTGAGCAACAAGCAGCCGTGTAGGCCCTTCAGAACACTTCTGCATGCAGAGCCCAAGGCGGCACACTGCTCTCTGTCTTCCTTTGGAAACCTAGGTTGTCGCAGCTTACCCAGCTCACCAAGACAGTCTGAGCCGGTCTCATGAGCTGGGGAACGTGGACTCAGTGAGGACCAGGGCCCTACCTGCACTCAGAAAATCACTCTGCTCAGCCTTCCATCCAGGAGCTCACACCGACTGGCTCGTTGGTTTAGCAGGACGTCTAAGTGAGGTCCAAGCTGAGCAAAGAACACACTTCCTCCTTTACCCTGCTAGGCCCACGGAAGAGGTAGAGCCAACTAGGCCTCGCTCAGGCCAGCCCTCCTTCAGGGATCTTGCCACACTTCGAAGCCTGCACAGTAAAAGATACTTAGCGAAGTTGCCAGGGTTTCGCCATGCTCTCCCTCGGCAGCTCCACTACTGCAGGGACTCATGTTTGCTGTGAACTAGGATAGGTGGCCCACTTCAAAAAGCAGTCTTTTCCCCTTTGGAAATGTGGATTCTTGTAGCCTCGGAGCTGTTTGCGAAACCCTAGGAAGGCCCAGCTTCTACTCACGGCAGGCACGCCCGGGGAGGAAACGAGTATGTTTCCCCAGAGAAACAGGCTGCTTGCAAGTGTCGAGCGGAGCTTCTCAGGTGCCCAGTGTGTCCCGTTTGTTTCCCTTCGCAGCTGACATCCTGCAGGTACTTATGCTGGGTGCTAACAAGGGTTCGTTGGCTCTGCCGAGAAAAGCAGCCTTTTCCCTTTGGAAGCTTGGATTGTAGTGTCTCAGGGGCTGCTTGCCAAACCTTGAAGTTGCCCAGGTTATAGCCTCCGCAGGTACGCTTGCGTAGCAAACGAGCACTTTAACCCGATGAACAGCGTTCCTATCACGCTGCAGGAGAGTTAATCCTGCAGACCTCGTTCCTCCTGGGAAAGCGCAAGGCCACCCTGAGCCTCAGGGTAGTGCCTAAGTTTGCTCCGTGCAAGCTCTGCGTGCCTCGGTTTCCATGAAGTCTCCACCGTTGTTGTGCCTCAATGGAACTAGAGGATAGCTTTCAGGACTCCAAGCACTCTGGCCTCCGCACCGTTTCCCATGCTACCACACGGATTCCCCCCACGTCTCCTCTCTGCCTGCTGAGCAACAAGCAGCCGTGTAGGCCCTTCAGAACACTTCTTGCATGCAGAGCCCAAGGCGGGACACTGCTCTCTGTCTTCCTTTGGAAACCTAGGTTGTCGGAGCTTACCCACCTCACGAAGACAGTCTGAGCCGGTTTCATGAGCTGGGGAACGTGGACTCAGTGAGGATCAGGGCCCTACCTGCACTCTGAAAATCACTCTGCTCAGCCTTCCATCCAGGAGCTCACACCGACTGGCTCGTTGGTTTAGCAGGACGTCTAAGTGAGGTCCAAGCTGAGCAAAGAACACACTTCCTCCTTTACCCTGCTAGGCCCACGGAAGAGGTAGAGCCAACTAGGCCTCGCTCAGGCCAGCCCTCCTTCAGGGATCTTGCCACACTTCGAAGCCTGCACAGTAAAAGATATTTAGCGAAGTTGCCAGGGTTTCGCCATTCTCCCTCGGCAGCTCCACTACTGCAGGGACTCATGTTTGCTGTGAACTAGGATAGGTGGCCCACTTCCAAAAGCAGTCTTTTCCCCTTTGGAAATGTGGATTCTTGTAGCCTAGGAGCTGTTTGCGAAACCCCAGGAAGGCCCAGCTTTTACTCACTGCAGGCACGCCCGGGGAGGAAACGAGTATGTTTCCCCAGAGAAACAGGCTGCTTGCAAGTGTCGAGGGGAGCTTCTCAGGTGCCCAGTGTGTCCCGTTTGTTTCCCTTCGCAGCTCCCGTACTGCAGGTACTTATGCTGGGTGCTAACAAGGGTTCGTTGGCTCTGCCGAGAAAAGCAGCCTTTTCCCTTTGGAAGCTTGGATTGTAGTGTCTCAGGGGCTGCTTGCCAAACCTTGAAGTTGCCCAGGTTATAGCCTCCGCAGGTACGCTTGCGTAGCAAAAGAGCACTTTCTACCGAAGAACAGGGTTCCTGTCACGCTGGAGGAGAGTTAATCCCGCAGACCTCCTTCTTCCTGGGAAAGCGCAAGGCCACCCTGAGCCTCAGGGTAGTGCCTAAGTTTGCTCCGTGCAAGCTCTGCGTGCCTCGGTTTCCATGAGGTCTCCACCGTTGTTGTGCCTCAATGGAACGCGAGGATAGCTTTCAGGACTCCAAGCACTCTGGCCTCCGCACCGTTTCCCATGCTACCACACGGATTCCCCCCACGTCTCCTCTCTGCCTGCTGAGCAACAAGCAGCCGTGTAGGCCCTTCAGAACACTTCTTGCATGCAGAGCCCAAGGCGGGACACTGCTCTCTGTCTTCCTTTGGACACCTAGGTTGTCGCAGCTTGCCCAGCTCACCAAGACAGTCTGAGCCGGTCTCATGAGCTGGGGAACGTGGACTCAGTGAGGACCAGGGCCCTACCTGCACTCAGAAAATCACTCTGCTCAGCCTTCCATCCAGGAGCTCACACCGACTGGCTCGTTGGTTTAGCAGGACGTCTAAGTGAGGTCCAAGCTGAGCAAAGAACACACTTCCTCCTTTACCCTGCTAGGCCCACGGAAGAGGTAGAGCCAACTAGGCCTCGCTCAGGCCAGCCCTCCTTCAGGGATCTTGCCACACTTCGAAGCCTGCACAGTAAAAGTTATTTAGCGAAGTTGCCAGGGTTTCGCCATTCTCCCTCGGCAGCTCCACTACTGCAGGGACTCATGTTTGCTGTGAACTAGGATAGGTGGCCCACTTCCAAAAGCAGTCTTTTCCCCTTTGGAAATGTGGATTCTTGTAGCCTAGGAGCTGTTTGCGAAACCATAGGAAGGCCCAGCTTTTACTCACGGCAGGCACGCCCGGGGACGAAACGAGTATGTTTCCCCAGAGAAACAGGCTGCTTGCAAGTGTCGAGGGGAGCTTCTCAGGTGCCCAGTGTGTCCCGTTTGTTTCCCTTCGCAGCTCCCGTACTGCAGGTACTTATGCTGGGTGCTAACAAGGGTTCGTTGGCTCTGCCGAGAAAAGCAGCCTTTTCCCTTTGGAAGCTTGGATTGTAGTGTCTCAGGGGCTGCTTGCCAAACCTTGAAGTTGACCAGGTTATAGCCTCCGCAGGTACGCTTGCGTAGCAAACGAGCACTTTCACCCGAGGAACAGCGTTCCTATCACGCTGCAGGAGAGTTAATCCTGCAGACCTCGTTCCTCCTGGGAAAGCGCAAGGCCACCCTGAGCCTCAGGGTAGTGCCTAAGTTTGCTCCGTGCAAGCTCTGCGTGCCTCGGTTTCCATGAGGTCTCCACCGTTGTTGTGCCTCAATGGAACTAGAGGATAGCTTTCAGGACTCCAAGCACTCTAGCCTCCGCACCGTTTCCCATGCTACCACACGGATTCCCCCACGTCTCCTCTCTGCCTGCTGAGCAACAAGCAGCCGTGTAGGCCCTTTAGAACACTTCTTGCATGCAGAGCCCAAGGCGGGACACTGCTCTCTGTCTTCCTTTGGAAACCTAGGTTGTCGGAGCTTACCCACCTCACGAAGACAGTCTGAGCCGCTCTCATGAGCTGGGGAACGTGGACTCAGTGAGGACCAGGGCCCTACCTGCACTCTGAAAATCACTCTGCTCAGCCTTCCATCCAGGAGCTCACACCGACTGGCTCGTTGGTTTAGCAGGACGTCTAAGTGAGGTCCAAGCTGAGCAAAGAACACACTTCCTCCTTTACCCTGCTAGGCCCACAGAAGAGGTAGAGCCAACTAGGCCTCGCTCAGGCCAGCCCTCCTTCAGGGATCTTGCCACAGTTCGAAGCCTGCACAGTAAAAGATACTTAGCGAAGTTGCCAGGGTTTCGCCATGCTCTCCCTCGGCAGCTCCACTACTGCAGGGACTCATGTTTGCTGTGAACTAGGATAGGTGGCCCACTTCAAAAAGCAGTCTTTTCCCCTTTGGAAATGTGGATTCTTGTAGCCTCGGAGTTGTTTGCGAAACCCTAGGAAGGCCCAGCTTCTACTCACGGCAGGCACGCCCGGGGAGGAAACGAGTATGTTTCCCCAGAGAAACAGGCTGCTTGCAAGTGTCGAGCGGAGCTTCTCAGGTGCCCAGTGTGTCCCGTTTGTTTCCCTTCGCAGCTGACATCCTGCAGGTACTTATGCTGGGGGCTAACAAGGGTAGGTGGCTCTTCCGACAAAAGCAGCCTTTTCCTTTTGGAAGCTTGGATTGTAGTGTCTCAGGGGCTGCTTGCCAAACCTTGAAGTTGCCCAGGTTATAGCCTCCAGAGGTACGCTTGAGTAGCAAACGAGCACTTTCACCCGAGGAACAGGGTTCCTGTCACGCTGGAGGAGAGTTAATCCCGCAGACCTCGTTCCTCCTGGGAAAGCGCAAGGCCACCCTGAGCCTCAGGGTAGTGCCTAAGTTTCTACAGGGCAAGCTCTGCCTGCCTCGGTTTCCATGAGGTCTCCACCGTTGTTGTGCTTCAATGGAACGCGAAGATAGCTTTCAGGACTCCAAGCACTCTGACCTCCGCACCGTTTCCCATGCTACCACAGGGATCCCCCCCACGTCTCCTCTCTGCCTGCTGAGCCACAAGCAGCCGTGTAGGCCCTTCAGAACACTTCTGCATGCAGAGCCCAAGGCGGGACACTGCTCTCTGTCTTCCTTTGGAAACCTAGGTTGTCGCAGCTTACCCAGCTCACCAAGACAGTCTGAGCGGGTCTCATGAGCTGGGGAACGTGGACTCAGTGAGGACCAGGGCCCTACCTGCACTCAGAAAATCACTCTGCTCAGCCTTCCATCCAGGAGCTCACACCGACTGGCTCGTTGGTTTAGCAGGACGTCTAAGTGAGGTCCAAGCTGAGCAAAGAGCACTGTTCCTCCTTAACCCTGCTAGGCCCACGGAAGAGGTAGAGCCATCTAGGCCTCGCTCAGGCCAGCCCTCCTTCAGGGATCTTGCCACACTTCGAAGCCTGCACAGTAAAAGATACTTAGCGAAGTTGCCAGGGTTTCGCCATGCTCTCCCTCGGCAGCTCCACTACTGCAGGGACTCATGTTTGCTGTGAACTAGGATAGGTGGCCCACTTCAAAAAGCAGTCTTTTCCCCTTTGGAAATGTGGATTCTTGTAGCCTCGGAGCTGTTTGCGAAACCCTAGGAAGGCCCAGCTTCTACTCACGGCAGGCACGCCCGGGGACGAAACGAGTATGTTTCCCCAGAGAAACAGGCTGCTTGCAAGTGTCGAGCGGAGCTTCTCAGGTGCCCAGTGTGTCCCGTTTGTTTCCCTTCGCAGCTGACATCCTGCAGGTACTTATGCTGGGTGCTAACAAGGGTTCGTTGGCTCTGCCGAGAAAAGCAGCCTTTTCCCTTTGGAAGCTTGGATTGTAGTGTCTCAGGGGCTGCTTGCCAAACCTTGAAGTTGCCCAGGTTATAGCCTCCGCAGGTACGCTTGCGTAGCAAACGAGCACTTTCACCCGATGAACAGCGTTCCTATCACGCTGCAGGAGAGTTAATCCTGCAGACCTCGTTCCTCCTGGGAAAGCGCAAGGCCACCCTGAGCCTCAGGGTAGTGCCTAAGTTTGCTCCGTGCAAGCTCTGCGTGCCTCGGTTTCCATGAGGTCTCCACCGTTGTTGTGCCTCAATGGAACTAGAGGATAGCTTTCAGGACTCCAAGCACTCTGGCCTCCGCACCGTTTCCCATGCTACCACACGGATTCCCCCCACGTCTCCTCTCTGCCTGCTGAGCAACAAGCAGCCGTGTAGGCCCTTCAGAACACTTCTTGCATGCAGAGCCCAAGGCGGGACACTGCTCTCTGTCTTCCTTTGGAAACCTAGGTTGTCGGAGCTTACCCACCTCACGAAGACAGTCTGAGCCGGTTTCATGAGCTGGGGAACGTGGACTCAGTGAGGATCAGGGCCCTACCTGCACTCTGAAAATCACTCTGCTCAGCCTTCCATCCAGGAGCTCACACCGACTGGCTCGTTGGTTTAGCAGGACGTCTAAGTGAGGTCCAAGCTGAGCAAACAGCACTGTTCCTCCTTAACCCTGCTAGGCCCACGGAAGAGGTAGAGCCATCTAGGCCTCGCTCAGGCCAGCCCTCCTTCAGGGATCTTGCCACAGTTCGAAGCCTGCACAGTAAAAGATACTTAGCGAAGTTGCCAGGGTTTCGCCATGCTCTCCCTCGGCAGCTCCACTACTGCAGGGACTCATGTTTGCTGTGAACTAGGATAGGTGGCCCACTTCAAAAAGCAGTCTTTTCCCCTTTGGAAATGTGGATTCTTGTAGCCTCGGAGCTGTTTGCGAAACCCTAGGAAGGCCCAGCTTCTACTCACGGCAGGCACGCCCGGGGAGGAAACGAGTATGTTTCCCCAGAGAAACAGGCTGCTTGCAAGTGTCGAGCGGAGCTTCTCAGGTGCCCAGTGTGTCCCGTTTGTTTCCCTTCGCAGCTGACATCCTGCAGGTACTTATGCTGGGTGCTAACAAGGGTTCGTTGGCTCTGCCGAGAAAAGCAGCCTTTTCCCTTTGGAAGCTTGGATTGTAGTGTCTCAGGGGCTGCTTGCCAAACCTTGAAGTTGCCCAGGTTATAGCCTCCGCAGGTACGCTTGCGTAGCAAACGAGCACTTTCACCCGAGGAACAGCGTTCCTATCACGCTGCAGGAGAGTTAATCCTGCAGACCTCGTTCCTCCTGGGAAAGCGCAAGGCCACCCTGAGCCTCAGGGTAGTGCCTAAGTTTGCTCCGTGCAAGCTCTGCGTGCCTCGGTTTCCATGAGGTCTCCACCGTTGTTGTGCCTCAATGGAACTAGAGGATAGCTTTCAGGACTCCAAGCACTCTGGCCTCCGCACCGTTTCCCATGCTACCACACGGCTTCCCCCCACGTCTCCTCTCTGCCTGCTGAGCAACAAGCAGCCGTGTAGGCCCTTCAGAACACTTCTTGCATGCAGAGCCCAAGGCGGGACACTGCTCTCTGTCTTCCTTTGGAAACCTAGGTTGTCGGAGCTTACCCACCTCACGAAGACAGTCTGAGCCGGTTTCATGAGCTGGGGAACGTGGACTCAGTGAGGACCAGGGCCCTACCTGCACTCTGAAAATCACTCTGCTCAGCCTTCCATCCAGGAGCTCACACCGACTGGCTCGTTGGTTTAGCAGGACGTCTAAGTGAGGTCCAAGCTGAGCAAAGAACACACTTCCTCCTTTACCCTGCTAGGCCCACGGAAGAGGTAGAGCCAACTAGGCCTCGCTCAGGCCAGCCCTCCTTCAGGGATCTTGCCACACTTCGAAGCCTGCACAGTAAAAGATATTTAGCGAAGTTGCCAGGGTTTCGCCATTCTCCCTCGGCAGCTCCACTACTGCAGGGACTCATGTTTGCTGTGAACTAGGATAGGTGGCCCACTTCCAAAAGCAGTCTTTTCCCCTTTGGAAATGTGGATTCTTGTAGCCTAGGAGCTGTTTGCGAAACCCCAGGAAGGCCCAGCTTTTACTCACTGCAGGCACGCCCGGGGAGGAAACGAGTATGTTTCCCCAGAGAAACAGGCTGCTTGCAAGTGTCGAGGGGAGCTTCTCAGGTGCCCAGTGTGTCCCGTTTGTTTCCCTTCGCAGCTCCCGTACTGCAGGTACTTATGCTGGGTCCTAACAAGGGTTCGTTGGCTCTGCCGAGAAAAGCAGCCTTTTCCCTTTGGAAGCTTGGATTGTAGTGTCTCAGGGGCTGCTTGCCAAACCTTGAAGTTGCCCAGGTTATAGCCTCCGCAGGTACGCTTGCGTAGCAAAAGAGCACTTTCTACCGAAGAACAGGGTTCCTGTCACGCTGGAGGAGAGTTAATCCCGCAGACCTCCTTCTTCCTGGGAAAGCGCAAGGCCACCCTGAGCCTCAGGGTAGTGCCTAAGTTTGCTCCGTGCAAGCTCTGCGTGCCTCGGTTTCCATGAGGTCTCCACCGTTGTTGTGCCTCAATGGAACGCGAGGATAGCTTTCAGGACTCCAAGCACTCTGGCCTCCGCACCGTTTCCCATGCTACCACACGGATTCCCCCCACGTCTCCTCTCTGCCTGCTGAGCAACAAGCAGCCGTGTAGGCCCTTCAGAACACTTCTTGCATGCAGAGCCCAAGGCGGGACACTGCTCTCTGTCTTCCTTTGGACACCTAGGTTGTCGCAGCTTGCCCAGCTCACCAAGACAGTCTGAGCCGGTCTCATGAGCTGGGGAACGTGGACTCAGTGAGGACCAGGGCCCTACCTGCACTCAGAAAATCACTCTGCTCAGCCTTCCATCCAGGAGCTCACACCGACTGGCTCGTTGGTTTAGCAGGACGTCTAAGTGAGGTCCAAGCTGAGCAAAGAACACACTTCCTCCTTTACCCTGCTAGGCCCACGGAAGAGGTAGAGCCAACTAGGCCTCGCTCAGGCCAGCCCTCCTTCAGGGATCTTGCCACACTTCGAAGCCTGCACAGTAAAAGTTATTTAGCGAAGTTGCCAGGGTTTCGCCATTCTCCCTCGGCAGCTCCACTACTGCAGGGACTCATGTTTGCTGTGAACTAGGATAGGTGGCCCACTTCCAAAAGCAGTCTTTTCCCCTTTGGAAATGTGGATTCTTGTAGCCTAGGAGCTGTTTGCGAAACCATAGGAAGGCCCAGCTTTTACTCACGGCAGGCACGCCCGGGGACGAAACGAGTATGTTTCCCCAGAGAAACAGGCTGCTTGCAAGTGTCGAGGGGAGCTTCTCAGGTGCCCAGTGTGTCCCGTTTGTTTCCCTTCGCAGCTCCCGTACTGCAGGTACTTATGCTGGGTGCTAACAAGGGTTCGTTGGCTCTGCCGAGAAAAGCAGCCTTTTCCCTTTGGAAGCTTGGATTGTAGTGTCTCAGGGGCTGCTTGCCAAACCTTGAAGTTGACCAGGTTATAGCCTCCGCAGGTACGCTTGCGTAGCAAACGAGCACTTTCACCCGAGGAACAGCGTTCCTATCACGCTGCAGGAGAGTTAATCCTGCAGACCTCGTTCCTCCTGGGAAAGCGCAAGGCCACCCTGAGCCTCAGGGTAGTGCCTAAGTTTGCTCCGTGCAAGCTCTGCGTGCCTCGGTTTCCATGAGGTCTCCACCGTTGTTGTGCCTCAATGGAACTAGAGGATAGCTTTCAGGACTCCAAGCACTCTAGCCTCCGCACCGTTTCCCATGCTACCACACGGATTCCCCCACGTCTCCTCTCTGCCTGCTGAGCAACAAGCAGCCGTGTAGGCCCTTTAGAACACTTCTTGCATGCAGAGCCCAAGGCGGGACACTGCTCTCTGTCTTCCTTTGGAAACCTAGGTTGTCGGAGCTTACCCACCTCACGAAGACAGTCTGAGCCGCTCTCATGAGCTGGGGAACGTGGACTCAGTGAGGACCAGGGCCCTACCTGCACTCTGAAAATCACTCTGCTCAGCCTTCCATCCAGGAGCTCACACCGACTGGCTCGTTGGTTTAGCAGGACGTCTAAGTGAGGTCCAAGCTGAGCAAAGAACACACTTCCTCCTTTACCCTGCTAGGCCCACAGAAGAGGTAGAGCCAACTAGGCCTCGCTCAGGCCAGCCCTCCTTCAGGGATCTTGCCACAGTTCGAAGCCTGCACAGTAAAAGATACTTAGCGAAGTTGCCAGGGTTTCGCCATGCTCTCCCTCGGCAGCTCCACTACTGCAGGGACTCATGTTTGCTGTGAACTAGGATAGGTGGCCCACTTCAAAAAGCAGTCTTTTCCCCTTTGGAAATGTGGATTCTTGTAGCCTCGGAGCTGTTTGCGAAACCCTAGGAAGGCCCAGCTTCTACTCACGGCAGGCACGCCCGGGGAGGAAACGAGTATGTTTCCCCAGAGAAACAGGCTGCTTGCAAGTGTCGAGCGGAGCTTCTCAGGTGCCCAGTGTGTCCCGTTTGTTTCCCTTCGCAGCTGACATCCTGCAGGTACTTATGCTGGGGGCTAACAAGGGTAGGTGGCTCTTCCGACAAAAGCAGCCTTTTCCTTTTGGAAGCTTGGATTGTAGTGTCTCAGGGGCTGCTTGCCAAACCTTGAAGTTGCCCAGGTTATAGCCTCCAGAGGTACGCTTGAGTAGCAAACGAGCACTTTCACCCGAGGAACAGGGTTCCTGTCACGCTGGAGGAGAGTTAATCCCGCAGACCTCGTTCCTCCTGGGAAAGCGCAAGGCCACCCTGAGCCTCAGGGTAGTGCCTAAGTTTCTACAGGGCAAGCTCTGCCTGCCTCGGTTTCCATGAGGTCTCCACCGTTGTTGTGCTTCAATGGAACGCGAAGATAGCTTTCAGGACTCCAAGCACTCTGACCTCCGCACCGTTTCCCATGCTACCACACGGATCCCCCCCACGTCTCCTCTCTGCCTGCTGAGCAACAAGCAGCCGTGTCGGCCCTTCAGAACACTTCTGCATGCAGAGCCCAAGGCGGGACACTGCTCTCTGTCTTCCTTTGGAAACCTAGGTTGTCGCAGCTTACCCAGCTCACCAAGACAGTCTGAGCGGGTCTCATGAGCTGGGGAACGTGGACTCAGTGAGGACCAGGGCCCTACCTGCACTCAGAAAATCACTCTGCTCAGCCTTCCATCCAGGAGCTCACACCGACTGGCTCGTTGGTTTAGCAGGACGTCTAAGTGAGGTCCAAGCTGAGCAAAGAGCACTGTTCCTCCTTTACCCTGCTAGGCCCACGGAAGAGGTAGAGCCATCTAGGCCTCGCTCAGGCCAGCCCTCCTTCAGGGATCTTGCCACAGTTCAAAGCCTGCACAGTAAAAGATACTTAGCGAAGTTGCCAGGGTTTCGCCATGCTCTCCCTCGGCAGCTCCACTACTGCAGGGACTCATGTTTGCTGTGAACTAGGATAGGTGGCCCACTTCAAAAAGCAGTCTTTTCCCCTTTGGAAATGTGGATTCTTGTAGCCTCGGAGCTGTTTGCGAAACCCTAGGAAGGCCCAGCTTCTACTCACGGCAGGCACGCCCGGGGAGGAAACGAGTATGTTTCCCCAGAGAAACAGGCTGCTTGCAAGTGTCGAGCGGAGCTTCTCAGGTGCCCAGTGTGTCCCGTTTGTTTCCCTTCGCAGCTGACATCCTGCAGGTACTTATGCTGGGTGCTAACAAGGGTTCGTTGGCTCTGCCGAGAAAAGCAGCCTTTTCCCTTTGGAAGCTTGGATTGTAGTGTCTCAGGGGCTGCTTGCCAAACCTTGAAGTTGCCCAGGTTATAGCCTCCGCAGGTACGCTTGCGTAGCAAACGAGCACTTTCACCCGAGGAACAGCGTTCCTATCACGCTGCAGGAGAGTTAATCCTGCAGACCTCGTTCCTCCTGGGAAAGCGCAAGGCCACCCTGAGCCTCAGGGTAGTGCCTAAGTTTGCTCCGTGCAAGCTCTGCGTGCCTCGGTTTCCATGAGGTCTCCACCGTTGTTGTGCCTCAATGGAACTAGAGGATAGCTTTCAGGACTCCAAGCACTCTGGCCTCCGCACCGTTTCCCATGCTACCACACGGATTCCCCCCACGTCTCCTCTCTGCCTGCTGAGCAACAAGCAGCCGTGTAGGCCCTTCAGAACACTTCTTGCATGCAGAGCCCAAGGCGGGACACTGCTCTCTGTCTTCCTTTGGAAACCTAGGTTGTCGCAGCTTACCCACCTCACGAAGACAGTCTGAGCCGGTTTCATGAGCTGGGGAACGTGGACTCAGTGAGGACCAGGGCCCTACCTGCACTCTGAAAATCACTCTGCTCAGCCTTCCATCCAGGAGCTCACACCGACTGGCTCGTTGGTTTAGCAGGACGTCTAAGTGAGGTCCAAGCTGAGCAAACAGCACTGTTCCTCCTTAACCCTGCTAGGCCCACGGAAGAGGT
The DNA here is from genome assembly GCF_965194805.1 of Balaenoptera borealis. NCBI lineage: Eukaryota > Metazoa > Chordata > Mammalia > Artiodactyla > Balaenopteridae > Balaenoptera > Balaenoptera borealis. Next base: position 1,291,602 of record NW_028123963.1, read on the forward strand.
AGAGCCATCTAGGCCTCGCTCAGGCCAGCCCTCCTTCAGGGATCTTGCCACAGTTCGAAGCCTGCACAGTAAAAGATACTTAGCGAAGTTGCCAGGGTTTCGCCATGCTCTCCCTCGGCAGCTCCACTACTGCAGGGACTCATGTTTGCTGTGAACTAGGATAGGTGGCCCACTTCAAAAAGCAGTCTTTTCCCCTTTGGAAATGTGGATTCTTGTAGCCTAGGAGCTGTTTGCGAAACCCTAGGAAGGCCCAGCTTCTACTCACGGCAGGCACGCCCGGGGAGGAAACGAGTATGTTTCCCCAGAGAAACAGGCTGCTTGCAAGTGTCGAGCGGAGCTTCTCAGGTGCCCAGTGTGTCCCGTTTGTTTCCCTTCGCAGCTCCCGTACTGCAGGTACTTATGCTGGGTGCTAACAAGAGTTGGTTGGCTCTGCCGACAAAAGCAGCCTTTTCCCTTTGGAAGCTTGGATTGTAGTGTCTCATGGGCTGCTTGCCAAACCTTGAAGTTGCCCAGGTTATAGCCTCCGCAGGAACGCTTGCGTAGCAAACGAGCACTTTCTACCGATGAACAGGGTTCCTGTCACGCTGGAGGAGAGTTAATCCCGCAGACCTCCTTCCTCCTGGGAAAGCGCAAGTCCACCCTGAGCCTCAGGGTAGTGCCTAAGTTTCCAACGGGCAAGCTCTGCGTGCCTCGGTTTCCATGAGGTCTCCACCGTTGTTGTGCTTCAATGGAACGCGAAGATAGCTTTCAGGACTCCAAGCACTCTGACCTCCGCACCGTTTCCCATGCTACCACACGGATCCCCCCCACGTCTCCTCTCTGCCTGCTGAGCAACAAGCAGCCGTGTAGGCCCTTCAGAACACTTCTGCATGCAGAGCCCAAGGCGGCACACTGCTCTCTGTCTTCCTTTGGAAACCTAGGTTGTCGCAGCTTACCCAGCTCACCAAGACAGTCTGAGCCGGTCTCATGAGCTGGGGAACGTGGACTCAGTGAGGACCAGGGCCCGACCTGCACTCAGAAAATCACTCTGCTCAGCCTTCCATCCAGGAGCTCACACCGACTGGCTCGTTGGTTTAGCAGGACGTCTAAGTGAGGTCCAAGCTGAGCAAAGAACACACTTCCTCCTTTACCCTGCTAGGCCCACGGAAGAGGTAGAGCCAACTAGGCCTCGCTCAGGCCAGCCCTCCTTCAGGGATCTTGCCACACTTCGAAGCCTGCACAGTAAAAGATATTTAGCGAAGTTGCCAGGGTTTCGCCATTCTCCCTCGGCAGCTCCACTACTGCAGGGACTCATGTTTGCTGTGAACTAGGATAGGTGGCCCACTTCCAAAAGCAGTTTTTTCCCCTTTGGAAATGTGGATTCTTGTAGCCTAGGAGCTGTTTGCGAAACCATAGGAAGGCCCAGCTTTTACTCACGGCAGGCACGCCCGGGGACGAAACGAGTATGTTTCCCCAGAGAAACAGGCTGCTTGCAAGTGTCGAGGGGAGCTTCTCAGGTGCCCAGTGTGTCCCGTTTGTTTCCCTTCGCAGCTCCCGTACTGCAGGTACTTATGCTGGGTGCTAACAAGGGTTCGTTGGCTCTGCCGAGAAAAGCAGCCTTTTCCCTTTGGAAGCTTGGATTGTAGTGTCTCAGGGGCTGCTTGCCAAACCTTGAAGTTGACCAGGTTATAGCCTCCGCAGGTACGCTTGCGTAGCAAACGAGCACTTTCACCCGAGGAACAGCGTTCCTATCACGCTGCAGGAGAGTTAATCCTGCAGACCTCGTTCCTCCTGGGAAAGCGCAAGGCCACCCTGAGCCTCAGGGTAGTGCCTAAGTTTGCTCCGTGCAAGCTCTGCGTGCCTCGGTTTCCATGAGGTCTCCACCGTTGTTGTGCCTCAATGGAACTAGAGGATAGCTTTCAGGACTCCAAGCACTCTAGCCTCCGCACCGTTTCCCATGCTACCACACGGATTCCCCCCACGTCTCCTCTCTGCCTGCTGAGCAACAAGCAGCCGTGTAGGCCCTTTAGAACACTTCTTGCATGCAGAGCCCAAGGCGGGACACTGCTCTCTGTCTTCCTTTGGAAACCTAGGTTGTCGGAGCTTACCCACCTCACGAAGACAGTCTGAGCCGCTCTCATGAGCTGGGGAACGTGGACTCAGTGAGGACCAGGGCCCTACCTGCACTCTGAAAATCACTCTGCTCAGCCTTCCATCCAGGAGCTCACACCGACTGGCTCGTTGATTTAGCAGGACGTCTAAGTGAGGTCCAAGCTGAGCAAAGAACACACTTCCTCCTTTACCCTGCTAGGCCCACAGAAGAGGTAGAGCCAACTAGGCCTCGCTCAGGCCAGCCCTCCTTCAGGGATCTTGCCACAGTTCGAAGCCTGCACAGTAAAAGATACTTAGCGAAGTTGCCAGGGTTTCGCCATGCTCTCCCTCGGCAGCTCCACTACTGCAGGGACTCATGTTTGCTGTGAACTAGGATAGGTGGCCCACTTCAAAAAGCAGTCTTTTCCCCTTTGGAAATGTGGATTCTTGTAGCCTCGGAGCTGTTTGCGAAACCCTAGGAAGGCCCAGCTTCTACTCACGGCAGGCACGCCCGGGGAGGAAACGAGTATGTTTCCCCAGAGAAACAGGCTGCTTGCAAGTGTCGAGCGGAGCTTCTCAGGTGCCCAGTGTGTCCCGTTTGTTTCCCTTCGCAGCTGACATCCTGCAGGTACTTATGCTGGGGGCTAACAAGGGTAGGTGGCTCTTCCGACAAAAGCAGCCTTTTCCTTTTGGAAGCTTGGATTGTAGTGTCTCAGGGGCTGCTTGCCAAACCTTGAAGTTGCCCAGGTTATAGCCTCCAGAGGTACGCTTGAGTAGCAAACGAGCACTTTCACCCGAGGAACAGGGTTCCTGTCACGCTGGAGGAGAGTTAATCCCGCAGACCTCCTTCCTCCTGGGAAAGCGCAAGGCCACCCTGAGCCTCAGGGTAGTGCCTAAGTTTCTACAGGGCAAGCTCTGCCTGCCTCGGTTTCCATGAGGTCTCCATCGTTGTTGTGCTTCAATGGAACGCGAGGATAGGTTTCAGGACTCCAAGCACTCTGACCTCCGCACCGTTTCCCATGCTACCACACGGATTCCCCCCACGTCTCCTCTCTGCCTGCTGAGCAGCAAGCAGCCGTGTAGGCCCTTCAGAACATTTCTTGCATGCAGAGCCCAAGGCGGGACACTGCTCTCTGTCTTCCTTTGGAAACCTAGGTTGTCGCAGCTTGCCCAGCTCACCAAGACAGTCTGAGCCGGTCTCATGAGCTGGGGAACGTGGACTCAGTGAGGACCAGGGCCCTACCTGCACTCAGAAAATCACTCTGCTCAGCCTTCCATCCAGGAGCTCACACCGACTGGCTCGTTGGTTTAGCAGGACGTCTAAGTGAGGTCCAAGCTGAGCAAAGAACACACTTCCTCCTTTACCCTGCTAGGCCCACGGAAGAGGTAGAGCCAACTAGGCCTCGCTCAGGCCAGCCCTCCTTCAGGGATCTTGCCACACTTCGAAGCCTGCACAGTAAAAGATATTTAGCGAAGTTGCCAGGGTTTCGCCATTCTCCCTCGGCAGCTCCACTACTGCAGGGACTCATGTTTGCTGTGAACGAGGATAGGTGGCCCACTTCCAAAAGCAGTCTTTTCCCCTTTGGAAAGGTGGATTCTTGTAGCCTAGGAGCTGTTTGCGAAACCATAGGAAGGCGCAGCTTTTACTCACTGCAGGCACGCCCGGGGACGAAACGAGTATGTTTCCCCAGAGAAACAGGCTGCTTGCAAGTGTCGAGCGGAGCTTCTCAGGTGCCCAGTGTGTCCCGTTTGTTTCCCTTCGCAGCTGACATCCTGCAGGTACTTATGCTGGGTGCTAACAAGGGTTCTTTGGCTCTGCCGAGAAAAGCAGCCTTTTCCCTTTGGAAGCTTGGATTGTAGTGTCTCAGGGGCTGCTTGCCAAACCTTGAAGTTGACCTGGTTATAGCCTCCGCAGGTACACTTGCGTAGCAAACGAGCACTTTCACCCGATGAACAGCGTTCCTATCACGCTGCAGGAGAGTTAATCCTGCAGACCTCGTTCCTCCTGGGAAAGCGCAAGGCCACCCTGAGCCTCAGGGTAGTGCCTAAGTTTGCTCCGTGCAAGCTCTGCGTGCCTCGGTTTCCATGAGGTCTCCACCGTCGTTGTGCTTCAATGGAACGCGAGGATAGCTTTCAGGACTCCAAGCACTCTGACCTCCGCACTGTTTCCCATGCTACCACACGGATCCCCCCCACGTCTCCTCTCTGCCTGCTGAGCATCAAGCAGCCGTGTAGGCCCTTCAGAACACTTCTTGCATGCAGAGCCCAAGGCGGCACACTGCTCTCTGTCTTCCTCTGGAAACCTAGGTTGTCGCAGCTTACCCAGCTCACCAAGACAGTCTGAGCCGGTCTCATGAGCTGGGGAACGTGGACTCAGTGAGGACCAGGGCCCTATCTGCACTCAGAAAATCACTCTGCTCAGCCTTCCATCCAGGAGCTCACACCGACTGGCTCGTTGGTTTAGCAGGACGTCTAAGTGAGGTCCAAGCTGAGCAAAGAACACACTTCCTCCTTTACCATGCTAGGCCCACGGAAGAGGTAGAGCCAACTAGGCCTCGCTCAGGCCAGCCCTCCTTCAGGGATCTTGCCACACTTCGAAGCTTGCACAGTAAAAGATACTTAGCGAAGTTGCCAAGATTTCGCCATGCTCTCCCTCGGCAGCTCCACTACTGCAGGGACTCATGTTTGCTTTGAACTAGGATAGGTGTCCCTGCTTCCAAAAGCAGTCTTTTCCCCTTTGGAAATGTGGATTCTTGTAGCCTAGGAGCTGTTTGCGAAACCATAGGAAGGCCCAGCTTTTACTCACTGCAGGCACGCCCGGAGAGGAAACGAGTATGTTTCCCCAGAGAAACAGGCTGCTTGAAAGTGTAGAGGGGAGCTTCTCAGGTGCCCAGTGTCCCGTTTGTTTCCCTTCGCAGCTCCCCTACTGCAGGTACTTATGCTGGGTGCTAACAAGAGTTGGTTGGCTCTGCCGACAAAAGCAGCCTTTTCCCTTTGGAAGCTTGGATTGTAGTGTCTCATGGGCTGCTTGCCAAACCTTGAAGTTGCCCAGGTTATAGCCTCCGCAGGAACGCTTGCGTAGCAAACGAGCACTTTCTACAGATGAACAGGGTTCCTGTCACGCTGGAGGAGAGTTAATCCCGCAGACCTCGTTCCTCCTGGGAAAGCGCAAGTCCACCCTGAGCCTCAGGGTAGTGCCTAAGTTTCCAACGGGCAAGCTCTGCGTGCCTCGGTTTCCATGAGGTCTCCACCGTTGTTGTGCTTCAATGGAACGCGAAGATAGCTTTCAGGACTCCAAGCACTCTGACCTCCGCACCGTTTCCCATGCTACCACACGGATCCCCCCCACGTCTCCTCTCTGCCTGCTGAGCAACAAGCAGCCGTGTAGGCCCTTCAGAACACTTCTGCATGCAGAGCCCAAGGCGGCACACTGCTCTCTGTCTTCCTTTGGAAACCTAGGTTGTCGCAGCTTACCCAGCTCACCAAGACAGTCTGAGCCGGTCTCATGAGCTGGGGAACGTGGACTCAGTGAGGACCAGGGCCCTACCTGCACTCAGAAAATCACTCTGCTCAGCCTTCCATCCAGGAGCTCACACCGACTGGCTCGTTGGTTTAGCAGGACGTCTAAGTGAGGTCCAAGCTGAGCAAAGAACACACTTCCTCCTTTACCCTGCTAGGCCCACGGAAGAGGTAGAGCCAACTAGGCCTCGCTCAGGCCAGCCCTCCTTCAGGGATCTTGCCACACTTCGAAGCCTGCACAGTAAAAGTTATTTAGCGAAGTTGCCAGGGTTTCGCCATTCTCCCTCGGCAGCTCCACTACTGCAGGGACTCATGTTTGCTGTGAACTAGGATAGGTGGCCCACTTCCAAAAGCAGTCTTTTCCCCTTTGGAAATGTGGATTCTTGTAGCCTCAGAGCTGTTTGCGAAACCCTAGGAAGGCCCAGCTTCTACTCACGGCAGGCACGCCCGGGGAGGAAACGAGTATGTTTCCCCAGAGAAACAGGCTGCTTGCAAGTGTCGAGCGGAGCTTCTCAGGTGCCCAGTGTGTCCCGTTTGTTTCCCTTCGCAGCTGACATCCTGCAGGTACTTATGCTGGGTGCTAACAAGGGTTCGTTGGGTCTGCCGAGAAAAGCAGCCTTTTCCCTTTGGAAGCTTGGATTGTAGTGTCTCAGGGGCTGCTTGCCAAACCTTGAAGTTGCCCAGGTTATAGCCTCCGCAGGTACGCTTGCGTAGCAAACGAGCACTTTCACCCGATGAACAGCGTTCCTATCACGCTGCAGGAGAGTTAATCCTGCAGACCTCGTTCCTCCTGGGAAAGCGCAAGGCCACCCTGAGCCTCAGGGTAGTGCCTAAGTTTGCTCCGTGCAAGCTCTGCGTGCCTCGGTTTCCATGAGGTCTCCACCGTTGTTGTGCCTCAATGGAACTAGAGGATAGCTTTCAGGACTCCAAGCACTCTGGCCTCCGCACCGTTTCCCATGCTACCACACGGATTCCCCCCACGTCTCCTCTCTGCCTGCTGAGCAACAAGCAGCCGTGTAGGCCCTTCAGAACACTTCTTGCATGCAGAGCCCAAGGCGGGACACTGCTCTCTGTCTTCCTTTGGAAACCTAGGTTGTCGGAGCTTACCCACCTCACGAAGACAGTCTGAGCCGCTCTCATGAGCTGGGGAACGTGGACTCAGTGAGGACCAGGGCCCTACCTGCACTCTGAAAATCACTCTGCTCAGCCTTCCATCCAGGAGCTCACACCGACTGGCTCGTTGGTTTAGCAGGACGTCTAAGTGAGGTCCAAGCTGAGCAAAGAACACACTTCCTCCTTTACCCTGCTAGGCCCACGGAAGAGGTAGAGCCAACTAGGCCTCGCTCAGGCCAGCCCTCCTTCAGGGATCTTGCCACAGTTCGAAGCCTGCACAGTAAAAGATACTTAGCGAAGTTGCCAGGGTTTCGCCATGCTCTCCCTCGGCAGCTCCACTACTGCAGGGACTCATGTTTGCTGTGAACTAGGATAGGTGGCCCACTTCAAAAAGCAGTCTTTTCCCCTTTGGAAATGTGGATTCTTGTAGCCTCGGAGCTGTTTGCGAAACCCTAGGAAGGCCCAGCTTCTACTCACGGCAGGCACGCCCGGGGAGGAAACGAGTATGTTTCCCCAGAGAAACAGGCTGCTTGCAAGTGTCGAGCGGAGCTTCTCAGGTGCCCAGTGTGTCCCGTTTGTTTCCCTTCGCAGCTGACATCCTGCAGGTACTTATGCTGGGGGCTAACAAGGGTAGGTGGCTCTTCCGACAAAAGCAGCCTTTTCCTTTTGGAAGCTTGGATTGTAGTGTCTCAGGGGCTGCTTGCCAAACCTTGAAGTTGCCCAGGTTATAGCCTCCAGAGGTACGCTTGCGTAGCAAACGAGCACTTTCTACAGATGAACAGGGTTCCTGTCACGCTGGAGGAGAGTTAATCCCGCAGACCTCGTTCCTCCTGGGAAAGCGCAAGTCCACCCTGAGCCTCAGGGTAGTGCCTAAGTTTCCAACGGGCAAGCTCTGCGTGCCTCGGTTTCCATGAGGTCTCCACCGTTGTTGTGCTTCAATGGAACGCGAAGATAGCTTTCAGGACTCCAAGCACTCTGACCTCCGCACCGTTTCCCATGCTACCACACGGATCCCCCCCACGTCTCCTCTCTGCCTGCTGAGCAACAAGCAGCCGTGTAGGCCCTTCAGAACACTTCTGCATGCAGAGCCCAAGGCGGCACACTGCTCTCTGTCTTCCTTTGGAAACCTAGGTTGTCGCAGCTTACCCAGCTCACCAAGACAGTCTGAGCGGGTCTCATGAGCTGGGGAACGTGGACTCAGTGAGGACCAGGGCCCTACCTGCACTCAGAAAATCACTCTGCTCAGCCTTCCATCCAGGAGCTCACACCGACTGGCTCGTTGGTTTAGCAGGACGTCTAAGTGAGGTCCAAGCTGAGCAAAGAGCACTGTTCCTCCTTTACCCTGCTAGGCCCACGGAAGAGGTAGAGCCATCTAGGCCTCGCTCAGGCCAGCCCTCCTTCAGGGATCTTGCCACAGTTCGAAGCCTGCACAGTAAAAGATACTTAGCGAAGTTGCCAGGGTTTCGCCATGCTCTCCCTCGGCAGCTCCACTACTGCAGGGACTCATGTTTGCTGTGAACTAGGATAGGTGGCCCACTTCAAAAAGCAGTCTTTTCCCCTTTGGAAATGTGGATTCTTGTAGCCTCGGAGCTGTTTGCGAAACCCTAGGAAGGCCCAGCTTCTACTCACGGCAGGCACGCCCGGGGAGGAAACGAGTATGTTTCCCCAGAGAAACAGGCTGCTTGCAAGTGTCGAGCGGAGCTTCTCAGGTGCCCAGTGTGTCCCGTTTGTTTCCCTTCGCAGCTGACATCCTGCAGGTACTTATGCTGGGTGCTAACAAGGGTTCGTTGGGTCTGCCGAGAAAAGCAGCCTTTTCCCTTTGGAAGCTTGGATTGTAGTGTCTCAGGGGCTGCTTGCCAAACCTTGAAGTTGCCCAGGTTATAGCCTCCGCAGGTACGCTTGCGTAGCAAACGAGCACTTTCACCCGATGAACAGCGTTCCTATCACGCTGCAGGAGAGTTAATCCTGCAGACCTCGTTCCTCCTGGGAAAGCGCAAGGCCACCCTGAGCCTCAGGGTAGTGCCTAAGTTTGCTCCGTGCAAGCTCTGCGTGCCTCGGTTTCCATGAGGTCTCCACCGTTGTTGTGCCTCAATGGAACTAGAGGATAGCTTTCAGGACTCCAAGCACTCTGGCCTCCGCACCGTTTCCCATGCTACCACACGGATTCCCCCCACGTCTCCTCTCTGCCTGCTGAGCAACAAGCAGCCGTGTAGGCCCTTCAGAACACTTCTTGCATGCAGAGCCCAAGGCGGGACACTGCTCTCTGTCTTCCTTTGGAAACCTAGGTGGTCGCAGCTTGCCCCAGCTCACGAAGACAGTCTGAGCCGTTCTCATGAGCTGGGAGACGTGGACTCAGTGAGGACCAGGGCCCTACCTGCACTCAGAAAATCACTCTGCTCAGCCTTCCATCCAGGAGCTCACACCGACTGGCTCGTTGGTTTAGCAGGACGTCTAAGTGAGGTCCAAGCTGAGCAAAGAGCACACTTCCTCCTTTACCCTGCTAGGCCCACGGAAGAGGTACAGCCAACTAGGCCTCGCTCAGGCCAGCCCTCCTTCAGGGATCTTGCCACACTTCGAAGCCTGCACAGTAAAAGATACTTAGCGAAGTTGCCAAGATTTCGCCATGCTCTCCCTCGGCAGCTCCACTACTGCAGGGACTCATGTTTGCTTTGAACTAGGATAGGTGTCCCTGCTTCCAAAAGCAGTCTTTTCCCCTTTGGAAATGTGGATTCTTGGAGCCTAGGAGCTGTTTGCGAAACCCTAGGAAGGCCCAGCTTCTACTCACTGCAGGCACGCCCGGGGAGGAAACGAGTATGTTTCCCCAGAGAAACAGGCTGCTTGCAAGTGTAGAGGGGAGCTTCTCAGGTGCCCAGTGTGTCCCGTTTGTTTCCCTTCGCAGCTCCCGTACTGCAGGTACTTATGCTAGGTGCTAACAAGAGTTGGTTGGCTCTGCCGACAAAAACAGCCTTTTCCCTTTGGAAGCTTGGATTGTAGTGTCTCATGGGCTGCTTGCCAAACCTTGAAGTTGCCTAGGTTATAGCCTCCGCAGGAACGCTTGCGTAGCAAACGAGCACTTTCTACCGATGAACAGGGTTCCTGTCACGCTGGAGGAGAGTTAATCCCGCAGACCTCGTTCCTCCTGGGAAAGCGCAAGTCCACCCTGAGCCTCAGGGTAGTGCCTAAGTTTCCAACGGGCAAGCTCTGCGTGCCTCGGTTTCCATGAGGTCTCCACCGTTGTTGTGCTTCAATGGAACGCGAAGATAGCTTTCAGGACTCCAAGCACTCTGACCTCCGCACCGTTTCCCATGCTACCACACGGATCCCCCCCACGTCTCCTCTCTGCCTGCTGAGCAACAAGCAGCCGTGTAGGCCCTTCAGAACACTTCTGCATGCAGAGCCCAAGGCGGCACACTGCTCTCTGTCTTCCTTTGGAAACCTAGGTTGTCGCAGCTTACCCAGCTCACCAAGACAGTCTGAGCCGGTCTCATGAGCTGGGGAACGTGGACTCAGTGAGGACCAGGGCCCTACCTGCACTCAGAAAATCACTCTGCTCAGCCTTCCATCCAGGAGCTCACACCGACTGGCTCGTTGGTTTAGCAGGACGTCTAAGTGAGGTCCAAGCTGAGCAAAGAACACACTTCCTCCTTTACCCTGCTAGGCCCACGGAAGAGGTAGAGCCAACTAGGCCTCGCTCAGGCCAGCCCTCCTTCAGGGATCTTGCCACACTTCGAAGCCTGCACAGTAAAAGATATTTAGCGAAGTTGCCAGGGTTTCGCCATTCTCCCTCGGCAGCTCCACTACTGCAGGGACTCATGTTTGCTGTGAACTAGGATAGGTGGCCCACTTCCAAAAGCAGTCTTTTCCCCTTTGGAAATGTGGATTCTTGTAGCCTAGGAGCTGTTTGCGAAACCATAGGAAGGCCCAGCTTTTACTCACGGCAGGCACGCCCGGGGACGAAACGAGTATGTTTCCCCAGAGAAACAGGCTGCTTGCAAGTGTCGAGGGGAGCTTCTCAGGTGCCCAGTGTGTCCCGTTTGTTTCCCTTCGCAGCTCCCGTACTGCAGGTACTTATGCTGGGTGCTAACAAGGGTTCGTTGGCTCTGCCGAGAAAAGCAGCCTTTTCCCTTTGGAAGCTTGGATTGTAGTGTCTCAGGGGCTGCTTGCCAAACCTTGAAGTTGCCCAGGTTATAGCCTCCGCAGGTACGCTTGCGTAGCAAACGAGCACTTTCACCCGAGGAACAGCGTTCCTATCACGCTGCAGGAGAGTTAATCCTGCAGACCTCGTTCCTCCTGGGAAAGCGCAAGGCCACCCTGAGCCTCAGGGTAGTGCCTAAGTTTGCTCCGTGCAAGCTCTGCGTGCCTCGGTTTCCATGAGGTCTCCACCGTTGTTGTGCCTCAATGGAACTAGAGGATAGCTTTCAGGACTCCAAGCACTCTAGCCTCCGCACCGTTTCCCATGCTACCACACGGATTCCCCCCACGTCTCCTCTCTGCCTGCTGAGCAACAAGCAGCCGTGTAGGCCCTTTAGAACACTTCTTGCATGCAGAGCCCAAGGCGGGACACTGCTCTCTGTCTTCCTTTGGAAACCTAGGTTGTCGGAGCTTACCCACCTCACGAAGACAGTCTGAGCCGCTCTCATGAGCTGGGGAACGTGGACTCAGTGAGGACCAGGGCCCTACCTGCACTCAGAAAATCACTCTGCTCAGCCTTCCATCCAGGAGCTCACACCGACTGGCTCGTTGGTTTAGCAGGACGTCTAAGTGAGGTCCAAGCTGAGCAAAGAACACACTTCCTCCTTTACCCTGCTAGGCCCACGGAAGAGGTAGAGCCAACTAGGCCTCGCTCAGGCCAGCCCTCCTTCAGGGATCTTGCCACACTTCGAAGCCTGCACAGTAAAAGATATTTAGCGAAGTTGCCAGGGTTTCGCCATTCTCCCTCGGCAGCTCCACTACTGCAGGGACTCATGTTTGCTGTGAACTAGGATAGGTGGCCCACTTCCAAAAGCAGTCTTTTCCCCTTTGGAAATGTGGATTCTTGTAGCCTAGGAGCTGTTTGCGAAACCCCAGGAAGGCCCAGCTTTTACTCACTGCAGGCACGCCCGGGGACGAAACGAGTATGTTTCCCCAGAGAAACAGGCTGCTTGCAAGTGTCGAGGGGAGCTTCTCAGGTGCCCAGTGTGTCCCGTTTGTTTCCCTTCGCAGCTCCCGTACTGCAGGTACTTATGCTGGGTGCTAACAAGGGTTCGTTGGCTCTGCCGAGAAAAGCAGCCTTTTCCCTTTGGAAGCTTGGATTGTAGTGTCTCAGGGGCTGCTTGCCAAACCTTGAAGTTGACCAGGTTATAGCCTCCGCAGGTACGCTTGCGTAGCAAACGAGCACTTTCACCCGAGGAACAGCGTTCCTATCACGCTGCAGGAGAGTTAATCCTGCAGACCTCGTTCCTCCTGGGAAAGCGCAAGGCCACCCTGAGCCTCAGGGTAGTGCCTAAGTTTGCTCCGTGCAAGCTCTGCGTGCCTCGGTTTCCATGAGGTCTCCACCGTTGTTGTGCCTCAATGGAACTAGAGGATAGCTTTCAGGACTCCAAGCACTCTGGCCTCCGCACCGTTTCCCATGCTACCACACGGATTCCCCCCACGTCTCCTCTCTGCCTGCTGAGCAACAAGCAGCCGTGTAGGCCCTTCAGAACACTTCTTGCATGCAGAGCCCAAGGCGGGACACTGCTCTCTGTCTTCCTTTGGAAACGTAGGTTGTCGGAGCTTACCCACCTCACGAAGACAGTCTGAGCCGCTCTCATGAGCTGGGGAACGTGGACTCAGTGAGGACCAGGGCCCTACCTGCACTCAGAAAATCACTCTGCTCAGCCTTCCATCCAGGAGCTCACACCGACTGGCTCGTTGGTTTAGCAGGACGTCTAAGTGAGGTCCAAGCTGAGCAAAGAGCACTGTTCCTCCTTTACCCTGCTAGGCCCACGGAAGAGGTAGAGCCATCTAGGCCTCGCTCAGGCCAGCCCTCCTTCAGGGATCTTGCCACAGTTCGAAGCCTGCACAGTAAAAGATACTTAGCGAAGTTGCCAGGGTTTCGCCATGCTCTCCCTCGGCAGCTCCACTACTGCAGGGACTCATGTTTGCTGTGAACTAGGATAGGTGGCCCACTTCAAAAAGCAGTCTTTTCCCCTTTGGAAATGTGGATTCTTGTAGCCTCGGAGCTGTTTGCGAAACCCTAGGAAGGCCCAGCTTCTACTCACGGCAGGCACGCCCGGGGAGGAAACGAGTATGTTTCCCCAGAGAAACAGGCTGCTTGCAAGTGTCGAGCGGAGCTTCTCAGGTGCCCAGTGTGTCCCGTTTGTTTCCCTTCGCAGCTGACATCCTGCAGGTACTTATGCTGGGTGCTAACAAGGGTTCGTTGGGTCTGCCGAGAAAAGCAGCCTTTTCCCTTTGGAAGCTTGGATTGTAGTGTCTCAGGGGCTGCTTGCCAAACCTTGAAGTTGCCCAGGTTATAGCCTCCGCAGGTACGCTTGCGTAGCAAACGAGCACTTTCACCCGATGAACAGCGTTCCTATCACGCTGCAGGAGAGTTAATCCTGCAGACCTCGTTCCTCCTGGGAAAGCGCAAGGCCACCCTGAGCCTCAGGGTAGTGCCTAAGTTTGCTCCGTGCAAGCTCTGCGTGCCTCGGTTTCCATGAGGTCTCCACCGTTGTTGTGCCTCAATGGAACTAGAGGATAGCTTTCAGGACTCCAAGCACTCTGGCCTCCGCACCGTTTCCCATGCTACCACACGGATTCCCCCCACGTCTCCTCTCTGCCTGCTGAGCAACAAGCAGCCGTGTAGGCCCTTCAGAACACTTCTTGCATGCAGAGCCCAAGGCGGGACACTGCTCTCTGTCTTCCTTTGGAAACCTAGGTGGTCGCAGCTTGCCCCAGCTCACGAAGACAGTCTGAGCCGTTCTCATGAGCTGGGAGACGTGGACTCAGTGAGGACCAGGGCCCTACCTGCACTCAGAAAATCACTCTGCTCAGCCTTCCATCCAGGAGCTCACACCGACTGGCTCGTTGGTTTAGCAGGACGTCTAAGTGAGGTCCAAGCTGAGCAAAGAGCACACTTCCTCCTTTACCCTGCTAGGCCCACGGAAGAGGTACAGCCAACTAGGCCTCGCTCAGGCCAGCCCTCCTTCAGGGATCTTGCCACACTTCGAAGCCTGCACAGTAAAAGATACTTAGCGAAGTTGCCAAGATTTCGCCATGCTCTCCCTCGGCAGCTCCACTACTGCAGGGACTCATGTTTGCTTTGAACTAGGATAGGTGTCCCTGCTTCCAAAAGCAGTCTTTTCCCCTTTGGAAATGTGGATTCTTGGAGCCTAGGAGCTGTTTGCGAAACCCTAGGAAGGCCCAGCTTCTACTCACTGCAGGCACGCCCGGGGAGGAAACGAGTATGTTTCCCCAGAGAAACAGGCTGCTTGCAAGTGTAGAGGGGAGCTTCTCAGGTGCCCAGTGTGTCCCGTTTGTTTCCCTTCGCAGCTGACATCCTGCAGGTACTTATACTGGGGGCTAACAAGGGTAGGTGGCTCTTCCGACAAAAGCAGCCTTTTCCTTTTGGAAGCTTGGATTGTAGTGTCTCAGGGGCTGCTTGCCAAACCTTGAAGTTGCCCAGGTTATAGCCTCCAGAGGTACGCTTGAGTAGCAAACGAGCACTTTCACCCGAGGAACAGGGTTCCTGTCACGCTGGAGGAGAGTTAATCCCGCAGACCTCCTTCCTCCTGGGAAAGCGCAAGGCCACCCTGAGCCTCAGGGTAGTGCCTAAGTTTCCACAGGGCAAGCTCTGCGTGCCTCGGTTTCCATGAGGTCTCCATCGTTGTTGTGCTTCAATGGAACGCGAGGATAGCTTTCAGGACTCCAAGCACTCTGACCTCCGCACCATTTCCCATGCTACCACACAGATCCCCCCACGTCTCCTCTCTGCCTGCTGAGCAACAAGCAGCCGTGTAGGCCCTTCGGAACACTTCTTGCATGCAGAACCCAAGGCGGCACACTGCTCTCTGTCTTCCTTTGGAAACCTAGGTGGTCGCAGCTTGCCCCAGCTCACGAAGACAGTCTGAGCCGTTCTCATGAGCTGGGAGACGTGGACTCAGTGAGGACCAGGGCCCTACCTGCACTCAGAAAAATCACTCTGCTCAACCTTCCATCCAGGAGCTCACACCGACTGGCTCGTTGGTTTAGCAGGACGTCTAAGTGAGGTCCAAGCTGAGCAAAGAGCACACTTCCTCCTTTACCCTGCTAGGCCCACGGAAGAGGTAGAGCCAACTAGGCCTCGTTCAGGCCAGCCCTCCTTCAGGGATCTTGCCACACTTCGAAGCCTGCACAGTAAAAGATACTTAGCGAAGTTGCCAAGATTTCGCCATGCTCTCCTTCGGCAGCTCCACTACTGCAGGGACTCATGTTTGCTTTGAACTAGGATAGGTGTCCCTGCTTCCAAAAGCAGTCTTTTCCCCTTTGGAAATGTGGATTCTTGTAGCCTAGGAGCTGTTTGCGAAACCATAGGAAGGCCCAGCTTTTACTCACTGCAGGCACGCCCGGGGAGGAAACGAGTATGTTTCCCCAGAGAAACAGGCTGCTTGCAAGTGTAGAGGGGAGCTTCTCAAGTGCCCAGTGTGTCCCGTTTGTTTCCCTTCACAGCTCCCGTACTGCAGGTACTTATGCTGGGTGCTAACAAGAGTTGGTTGGCTCTGCCGACAAAAGCAGCCTTTTCCCTTTGGAAGCTTGGATTGTAGTGTCTCAGGGGCTGCTTGCCAAACCTTGAAGTTGCCCAGGTTATAGCCTCCGCAGGTACGCTTGCGTAGCAAACGAGCACTTTCTACCGATGAACAGGGTTCCTGTCACGCTGGAGGAGAGTTAATCCCGCAGACCTCGTTCCTCCTGGGAAAGCGCAAGTCCACCCTGAGCCTCAGGGTAGTGCCTAAGTTTCCAACGGGCAAGCTCTGCGTGCCTCGGTTTCCATGAGGTCTCCACCGTTGTTGTGCCTCAATGGAACTAGAGGATAGCTTTCAGGACTCCAAGCACTCTGGCCTGCGCACCGTTTCCCATGCTACCACACGGCTTCCCCCCACGTCTCCTCTCTGCCTGCTGAGCAACAAGCAGCCGTGTAGGCCCTTTGGAACACTTCTTGCATGCAGAGCCCAAGGCGGGACACTGCTCTCTGTCTTCCTTTGGAAACCTAGGTTGTCGGAGCTTACCCACCTCACGAAGACAGTCTGAGCCGGTTTCATGAGCTGGGGAACGTGGACTCAGTGAGGACCAGGGCCCTACCTGCACTCTGAAAATCACTCTGCTCAGCCTTCCATCCAGGAGCTCACACTGACTGGCTCGTTGGTTTAGCAGGACGTCTAAGTGAGGTCCAAGCTGAGCAAAGAGCACTGTTCCTCCTTTACCCTGCTAGGCCCACGGAAGAGGTAGAGCCATCTAGGCCTCGCTCAGGCCAGCCCTCCTTCAGGGATCTTGCCACACTTCGAAGCCTGCACAGTAAAAGATACTTAGCGAAGTTGCCAGGGTTTCGCCATGCTCTCCCTCGGCAGCTCCACTACTGCAGGGACTCATGTTTGCTGTGAACTAGGATAGGTGGCCCACTTCAAAAAGCAGTCTTTTCCCCTTTGGAAATGTGGATTCTTGTAGCCTCGGAGCTGTTTGCGAAACCCTAGGAAGGCCCAGCTTCTACTCACGGCAGGCACGCCCGGGGAGGAAACGAGTATGTTTCCCCAGAGAAACAGGCTGCTTGCAAGTGTCGAGCGGAGCTTCTCAGGTGCCCAGTGTGTCCCGTTTGTTTCCCTTCGCAGCTGACATCCTGCAGGTACTTATGCTGGGTGCTAACAAGGGTTCGTTGGGTCTGCCGAGAAAAGCAGCCTTTTCCCTTTGGAAGCTTGGATTGTAGTGTCTCAGGGGCTGCTTGCCAAACCTTGAAGTTGCCCAGGTTATAGCCTCCGCAGGTACGCTTGCGTAGCAAACGAGCACTTTCACCCGATGAACAGCGTTCCTATCACGCTGCAGGAGAGTTAATCCTGCAGACCTCGTTCCTCCTGGGAAAGCGCAAGGCCACCCTGAGCCTCAGGGTAGTGCCTAAGTTTGCTCCGTGCAAGCTCTGCGTGCCTCGGTTTCCATGAGGTCTCCACCGTTGTTGTGCCTCAATGGAACTAGAGGATAGCTTTCAGGACTCCAAGCACTCTGGCCTCCGCACCGTTTCCCATGCTACCACACGGATTCCCCCCACGTCTCCTCTCTGCCTGCTGAGCAACAAGCAGCCGTGTAGGCCCTTCAGAACACTTCTTGCATGCAGAGCCCAAGGCGGGACACTGCTCTCTGTCTTCCTTTGGAAACCTAGGTGGTCGCAGCTTGCCCCAGCTCACGAAGACAGTCTGAGCCGTTCTCATGAGCTGGGAGACGTGGACTCAGTGAGGACCAGGGCCCTACCTGCACTCAGAAAATCACTCTGCTCAGCCTTCCATCCAGGAGCTCACACCGACTGGCTCGTTGGTTTAGCAGGACGTCTAAGTGAGGTCCAAGCTGAGCAAAGAGCACACTTCCTCCTTTACCCTGCTAGGCCCACGGAAGAGGTACAGCCAACTAGGCCTCGCTCAGGCCAGCCCTCCTTCAGGGATCTTGCCACACTTCGAAGCCTGCACAGTAAAAGATACTTAGCGAAGTTGCCAAGATTTCGCCATGCTCTCCCTCGGCAGCTCCACTACTGCAGGGACTCATGTTTGCTTTGAACTAGGATAGGTGTCCCTGCTTCCAAAAGCAGTCTTTTCCCCTTTGGAAATGTGGATTCTTGGAGCCTAGGAGCTGTTTGCGAAACCCTAGGAAGGCCCAGCTTCTACTCACTGCAGGCACGCCCGGGGAGGAAACGAGTATGTTTCCCCAGAGAAACAGGCTGCTTGCAAGTGTAGAGGGGAGCTTCTCAGGTGCCCAGTGTGTCCCGTTTGTTTCCCTTCGCAGCTGACATCCTGCAGGTACTTATACTGGGGGCTAACAAGGGTAGGTGGCTCTTCCGACAAAAGCAGCCTTTTCCTTTTGGAAGCTTGGATTGTAGTGTCTCAGGGGCTGCTTGCCAAACCTTGAAGTTGCCCAGGTTATAGCCTCCAGAGGTACGCTTGAGTAGCAAACGAGCACTTTCACCCGAGGAACAGGGTTCCTGTCACGCTGGAGGAGAGTTAATCCCGCAGACCTCCTTCCTCCTGGGAAAGCGCAAGGCCACCCTGAGCCTCAGGGTAGTGCCTAAGTTTCCACAGGGCAAGCTCTGCGTGCCTCGGTTTCCATGAGGTCTCCATCGTTGTTGTGCTTCAATGGAACGCGAGGATAGCTTTCAGGACTCCAAGCACTCTGACCTCCGCACCATTTCCCATGCTACCACACAGATCCCCCCACGTCTCCTCTCTGCCTGCTGAGCAACAAGCAGCCGTGTAGGCCCTTCGGAACACTTCTTGCATGCAGAACCCAAGGCGGCACACTGCTCTCTGTCTTCCTTTGGAAACCTAGGTGGTCGCAGCTTGCCCCAGCTCACGAAGACAGTCTGAGCCGTTCTCATGAGCTGGGAGACGTGGACTCAGTGAGGACCAGGGCCCTACCTGCACTCAGAAAAATCACTCTGCTCAACCTTCCATCCAGGAGCTCACACCGACTGGCTCGTTGGTTTAGCAGGACGTCTAAGTGAGGTCCAAGCTGAGCAAAGAGCACACTTCCTCCTTTACCCTGCTAGGCCCACGGAAGAGGTAGAGCCAACTAGGCCTCGTTCAGGCCAGCCCTCCTTCAGGGATCTTGCCACACTTCGAAGCCTGCACAGTAAAAGATACTTAGCGAAGTTGCCAAGATTTCGCCATGCTCTCCTTCGGCAGCTCCACTACTGCAGGGACTCATGTTTGCTTTGAACTAGGATAGGTGTCCCTGCTTCCAAAAGCAGTCTTTTCCCCTTTGGAAATGTGGATTCTTGTAGCCTAGGAGCTGTTTGCGAAACCATAGGAAGGCCCAGCTTTTACTCACTGCAGGCACGCCCGGGGAGGAAACGAGTATGTTTCCCCAGAGAAACAGGCTGCTTGCAAGTGTAGAGGGGAGCTTCTCAAGTGCCCAGTGTGTCCCGTTTGTTTCCCTTCACAGCTCCCGTACTGCAGGTACTTATGCTGGGTGCTAACAAGAGTTGGTTGGCTCTGCCGACAAAAGCAGCCTTTTCCCTTTGGAAGCTTGGATTGTAGTGTCTCAGGGGCTGCTTGCCAAACCTTGAAGTTGCCCAGGTTATAGCCTCCGCAGGTACGCTTGCGTAGCAAACGAGCACTTTCTACCGATGAACAGGGTTCCTGTCACGCTGGAGGAGAGTTAATCCCGCAGACCTCGTTCCTCCTGGGAAAGCGCAAGTCCACCCTGAGCCTCAGGGTAGTGCCTAAGTTTCCAACGGGCAAGCTCTGCGTGCCTCGGTTTCCATGAGGTCTCCACCGTTGTTGTGCCTCAATGGAACTAGAGGATAGCTTTCAGGACTCCAAGCACTCTGGCCTGCGCACCGTTTCCCATGCTACCACACGGCTTCCCCCCACGTCTCCTCTCTGCCTGCTGAGCAACAAGCAGCCGTGTAGGCCCTTTGGAACACTTCTTGCATGCAGAGCCCAAGGCGGGACACTGCTCTCTGTCTTCCTTTGGAAACCTAGGTTGTCGGAGCTTACCCACCTCACGAAGACAGTCTGAGCCGGTTTCATGAGCTGGGGAACGTGGACTCAGTGAGGACCAGGGCCCTACCTGCACTCTGAAAATCACTCTGCTCAGCCTTCCATCCAGGAGCTCACACTGACTGGCTCGTTGGTTTAGCAGGACGTCTAAGTGAGGTCCAAGCTGAGCAAAGAGCACTGTTCCTCCTTTACCCTGCTAGGCCCACGGAAGAGGTAGAGCCATCTAGGCCTCGCTCAGGCCAGCCCTCCTTCAGGGATCTTGCCACACTTCGAAGCCTGCACAGTAAAAGATACTTAGCGAAGTTGCCAGGGTTTCGCCATGCTCTCCCTCGGCAGCTCCACTACTGCAGGGACTCATGTTTGCTGTGAACTAGGATAGGTGGCCCACTTCAAAAAGCAGTCTTTTCCCCTTTGGAAATGTGGATTCTTGTAGCCTCGGAGCTGTTTGCGAAACCCTAGGAAGGCCCAGCTTCTACTCACGGCAGGCACGCCCGGGGAGGAAACGAGTATGTTTCCCCAGAGAAACAGGCTGCTTGCAAGTGTCGAGCGGAGCTTCTCAGGTGCCCAGTGTGTCCCGTTTGTTTCCCTTCGCAGCTGACATCCTGCAGGTACTTATGCTGGGGGCTAACAAGGGTAGGTGGCTCTTCCGACAAAAGCAGCCTTTTCCTTTTGGAAGCTTGGATTGTAGTGTCTCAGGGGCTGCTTGCCAAACCTTGAAGTTGCCCAGGTTATAGCCTCCAGAGGTACGCTTGAGTAGCAAACGAGCACTTTCACCCGAGGAACAGGGTTCCTGTCACGCTGGAGGAGAGTTAATCCCGCAGACCTCGTTCCTCCTGGGAAAGCGCAAGGCCACCCTGAGCCTCAGGGTAGTGCCTAAGTTTCCACAGGGCAAGCTCTGCGTGCCTCGGTTTCCATGAGGTCTCCACCGTTGTTGTGCTTCAATGGAACGCGAGGATAGCTTTCAGGACTCCAAGCACTCTGGCCTCCGCACCGTTTCCCATGCTACCACACGGATTCCCCCCACGTCTCCTCTCTGCCTGCTGAGCAACAAGCAGCCGTGTAGGCCCTTCAGAACACTTCTTGCATGCAGAGCCCAAGGCGGGACACTGCTCTCTGTCTTCCTTTGGAAACCTAGGTTGTCGCAGCTTGCCCAGCTCACCAAGACAGTCTGAGCCGGTCTCATGAGCTGGGGAACGTGGACTCAGTGAGGACCAGGGCCCTACCTGCACTCAGAAAATCACTCTGCTCAGCCTTCCATCCAGGAGCTCACACCGACTGGCTCGTTGGTTTAGCAGGACGTCTAAGTGAGGTCCAAGCTGAGCAAAGAACACACTTCCTCCTTTACCCTGCTAGGCCAACGGAAGAGGTAGAGCCAACTAGGCCTCGCTCAGGCCAGCCCTCCTTCAGGGATCTTGCCACACTTCGAAGCCTGCACAGTAAAAGATATTTAGCGAAGTTGCCAGGGTTTCGCCATTCTCCCTCGGCAGCTCCACTACTGCAGGGACTCATGTTTGCTGTGAAATAGGATAGGTGGCCCACTTCCAAAAGCAGTCTTTTCCCCTTTGGAAAGGTGGATTCTTGTAGCCTAGGAGCTGTTTGCGAAACCATAGGAAGGCGCAGCTTTTACTCACTGCAGGCACGCCCGGGGAGGAAACGAGTATGTTTCCCCAGAGAAACAGGCTGCTTGCAAGTGTAGAGGGGAGCTTCTCAGGTGCCCAGTGTGTCCCGTTTGTTTCCCTTCGCAGCTGACATCCTGCAGGTACTTATGCTGGGGGCTAACAAGGGTTCTTTGGCTCTGCCGAGAAAAGCAGACTTTTCCCTTTGGAAGCTTGGATTGTAGTGTCTCAGGGGCTGCTTGCCAAACCTTGAAGTTGACCAGGTTATAGCCTCCGCAGGTACGCTTGCGTAGCAAACGAGCACTTTCACCCGAGGAACAGCGTTCCTATCACGCTGCAGGAGAGTTAATCCTGCAGACCTCGTTCCTCCTGGGAAAGCGCAAGGCCACCCTGAGCCTCAGGGTAGTGCCTAAGTTTGCTCCGTGCAAGCTCTGCGTGCCTCGGTTTCCATGAGGTCTCCATCGTTGTTGTGCTTCAATGGAACGCGAGGATAGCTTTCAGGACTCCAAGCACTCTGACCTCCGCACCATTTCCCATGCTACCACACAGATCCCCCCACGTCTCCTCTCTGCCTGCTGAGCAATAAGCAGCCGTGTAGGCCCTTCAGAACACTTCTTGCATGCAGACCCCAAGGCGGGACACTGCTCTCTGTCTTCCTTTGGAAACGTAGGTTGTCGGAGCTTACCCACCTCACTAAGACAGTCTGAGCCGGTCTCATGAGCTGGGGAACGTGGACTCAGTGAGGACCAGGGCCCTACCTGCACTCAGAAAAATTACTCTGCTCAGCCTTCCATCCAGGAGCTCACACCGACTGGCTCGTTGGTTTAGCAGGACGTCTAAGTGAGGTCCAAGCTGAGCAAAGAGCACACTTCCTCCTTTACCCTGCTAGGCCCACGGAAGAGGTACAGCCAACTAGGCCTCGCTCAGGCCAGCCCTCCTTCAGGGATCTTGCCACACTTCGAAGCCTGCACAGTAAAAGATATTTAGCGAAGTTGCCAGGGTTTCGCCATTCTCCCTCGGCAGCTCCACTACTGCAGGGACTCATGTTTGCTGTGAAATAGGATAGGTGGCCCACTTCCAAAAGCAGTCTTTTCCCCTTTGGAAAGGTGGATTCTTGTAGCCTAGGAGCTGTTTGCGAAACCATAGGAAGGCCCAGCTTCTACTCACTGCAGGCACGCCCGGGGAGGAAACGAGTATGTTTCCCCAGAGAAACAGGCTGCTTGCAAGTGTAGGGGGAGCTTCTCAGGTGCCCAGTGTGTCCCGTTTGTTTCCCTTCGCAGCTCCCGTACTGCAGGTACTTATGCTGGGTGCTAACAAGAGTTGGTTGGCTCTGCCGACAAAAGCAGCCTTTTCCCTTTGGAAGCTTGGATTGTAGTGTCTCAGGGGCTGCTTGCCAAACCTTGAAGTTGCCCAGGTTATAGCCTACGCAGGAACGCTTGCGTAGCAAACGAGCACTTTCTACCGATGAACAGGGTTCCTGTCACGCTGGAGGAGAGTTAATCCCGCAGACCTCGTTCCTCCTGGGAAAGCGCAAGTCCACCCTGAGCCTCAGGGTAGTGCCTAAGTTTCCACAGGGCAAGCTCTGCGTGCCTCGGTTTCCATGAGGTCTCCACCGTTGTTGTGCTTCAATGGAACGCGAAGATAGCTTTCAGGACTCCAAGCACTCTGACCTCCGCACCGTTTCCCATGCTACCACACGGATCCCCCCCACGTCTCCTCTCTGCCTGCTGAGCAACAAGCAGCCGTGTAGGCCCTTCAGAACACTTCTGCATGCAGAGCCCAAGGCGGCACACTGCTCTCTGTCTTCCTTTGGAAACCTAGGTGGTCGCAGCTTACCCAGCTCACCAAGACAGTCTGAGCGGGTCTCATGAGCTGGGGAACGTGGACTCAGTGAGGACCAGGGCCCTACCTGCACTCTGAAAATCACTCTGCTCAGCCTTCCATCCAGGAGCTCACACCGACTGGCTCGTTGGTTTAGCAGGACGTCTAAGTGAGGTCCAAGCTGAGCAAAGAGCACTGTTCCTCCTTTACCCTGCTAGGCCCACGGAAGAGGTAGAGCCATCTAGGCCTCGCTCAGGCCAGCCCTCCTTCAGGGATCTTGCCACAGTTCGAAGCCTGCACAGTAAAAGATACTTAGCGAAGTTGCCAGGGTTTCGCCATTCTCCCTCGGCAGCTCCACTACTGCAGGGACTCATGTTTGCTGTGAAATAGGATAGGTGGCCCACTTCCAAAAGCAGTCTTTTCCCCTTTGGAAAGGTGGATTCTTGTAGCCTAGGAGCTGTTTGCGAAACCATAGGAAGGCGCAGCTTTTACTCACTGCATGCACGCCCGGGGAGGAAACGAGTATGTTTCCCCAGAGAAACAGGCTGCTTGCAAGTGTAGAGGGGAGCTTCTCAGGTGCCCAGTGTGTCCCGTTTGTTTCCCTTCGCAGCTGACATCCTGCAGGTACTTATGCTGGGGGCTAACAAGGGTTCTTTGGCTCTGCCGAGAAAAGCAGACTTTTCCCTTTGGAAGCTTGGATTGTAGTGTCTCAGGGGCTGCTTGCCAAACCTTGAAGTTGACCAGGTTATAGCCTCCGCAGGTACGCTTGCGTAGCAAACGAGCACTTTCACCCGAGGAACAGCGTTCCTATCACGCTGCAGGAGAGTTAATCCTGCAGACCTCGTTCCTCCTGGGAAAGCGCAAGGCCACCCTGAGCCTCAGGGTAGTGCCTAAGTTTGCTCCGTGCAAGCTCTGCGTGCCTCGGTTTCCATGAGGTCTCCATCGTTGTTGTGCTTCAATGGAACGCGAGGATAGCTTTCAGGACTCCAAGCACTCTGACCTCCGCACCATTTCCCATGCTACCACACAGATCCCCCCACGTCTCCTCTCTGCCTGCTGAGCAATAAGCAGCCGTGTAGGCCCTTCAGAACACTTCTTGCATGCAGACCCCAAGGCGGGACACTGCTCTCTGTCTTCCTTTGGAAACGTAGGTTGTCGGAGCTTACCCACCTCACTAAGACAGTCTGAGCCGGTCTCATGAGCTGGGGAACGTGGACTCAGTGAGGACCAGGGCCCTATCTGCTCTCAGAAAATCACTCTGCTCAGCCTTCCATCCAGGAGCTCACACCGACTGGCTCGTTGGTTTAGCAGGACGTCTAAGTGAGGTCCAAGCTGAGCAAAGAACACACTTCCTCCTTTACCCTGCTAGGCCCACAGAAGAGGTAGAGCCAACTAGGCCTCGCTCAGGCCAGCCGTCCTTCAGGGATCTTGCCACACTTCGAAGCCTGCACAGTAAAAGATACTTAGCGAAGTTGCCAGGGTTTCGCCATGCTCTCCCTCGGCAGCTCCACTACTGCAGGGACTCATGTTTGCTGTGAACTAGGATAGGTGGCCCACTTCAAAAAGCGGTCTTTTCCCCTTTGGAAATGTGGATTCTTGTAGCCTTGGAGCTGTTTGCGAAACCCTAGGAAGGCCCAGCTTCTACTCACGGCAGGCACGCCCGGGGAGGAAACGAGTATGTTTCCCCAGAGAAACAGGCTGCTTGCAAGTGTCGAGCGGAGCTTCTCAGGTGCCCAGTGTGTCCCGTTTGTTTCCCTTCGCAGCTGACATCCTGCAGGTACTTATGCTGGGGGCTAACAAGGGTAGGTGGCTCTTCCGACAAAAGCAGCCTTTTCCTTTTGGAAGCTTGGATTGTAGTGTCTCAGGGGCTGCTTGCCAAACCTTGAAGTTGCCCAGGTTATAGCCTCCAGAGGTACGCTTGAGTAGCAAACGAGCACTTTCACCCGAGGAACAGGGTTCCTGTCACGCTGGAGGAGAGTTAATCCCGCAGACCTCGTTCCTCCTGGGAAAGCGCAAGGCCACCCTGAGCCTCAGGGTAGTGCCTAAGTTTCCACAGGGCAAGCTCTGCGTGCCTCGGTTTCCATGAGGTCTCCATCGTTGTTGTGCTTCAATGGAACGCGAGGATAGCTTTCAGGACTCCAAGCACTCTGACCTCCGCACCATTTCCCATGCTACCACACAGATCCCCCCACGTCTCCTCTCTGCCTGCTGAGCAACAAGCAGCCGTGTAGGCCCTTCGGAACACTTCTTGCATGCAGAACCCAAGGCGGCACACTGCTCTCTGTCTTCCTTTGGAAACCTAGGTGGTCGCAGCTTGCCCCAGCTCACGAAGACAGTCTGAGCCGTTCTCATGAGCTGGGAGACGTGGACTCAGTGAGGACCAGGGCCCTACCTGCACTCAGAAAAATTACTCTGCTCAGCCTTCCATCCAGGAGCTCACACCGACTGGCTCGTTGGTTTAGCAGGACGTCTAAGTGAGGTCCAAGCTGAGCAAAGAGCACACTTCCTCCTTTACCCTGCTAGGCCCACGGAAGAGGTACAGCCAACTAGGCCTCGCTCAGGCCAGCCCTCCTTCAGGGATCTTGCCACACTTCGAAGCCTGCACAGTAAAAGATACTTAGCGAAGTTGCCAAGATTTCGCCATGCTCTCCCTCGGCAGCTCCACTACTGCAGGGACTCATGTTTGCTTTGAACTACTATAGGTGTCCCTGCTTCCAAAAGCAGTCTTTTCCCCTTTGGAAATGTGGATTCTTGTAGCCTAGGAGCTGTTTGCAAAACCATAGGAAGGCCCAGCTTTTACTCACTGCAGGCACGCCCGGGGAGGAAACGAGTATGTTTCCCCAGAGAAACAGGCTGCTTGCAAGTGTAGGGGGAGCTTCTCAGGTGCCCAGTGTGTCCCGTTTGTTTCCCTTCGCAGCTCCCCTACTGCAGGTACTTATGCTGGGTGCTAACAAGAGTTGGTTGGCTCTGCCGACAAAAGCAGCCTTTTCCCTTTGGAAGCTTGGATTGTAGTGTCTCAGGGGCTGCTTGCCAAACCTTGAAGTTGCCCAGGTTATAGCCTACGCAGGAACGCTTGCGTAGCAAACGAGCACTTTCTACCGATGAACAGGGTTCCTGTCACGCTGGAGGAGAGTTAATCCCGCAGAACTCGTTCCTCCTGGGAAAGCGCAAGTCCACCCTGAGCCTCAGGGTAGTGCCTAAGTTTCCACAGGGCAAGCTCTGCGTGCCTCGGTTTCCATGAGGTCTCCACCGTTGTTGTGCTTCAATGGAACGCGAAGATAGCTTTCAGGACTCCAAGCACTCTGACCTCCGCACCGTTTCCCATGCTACCACACGGATCCCCCCCACGTCTCCTCTCTGCCTGCTGAGCAACAAGCAGCCGTGTAGGCCCTTCAGAACACTTCTGCATGCAGAGCCCAAGGCGGCACACTGCTCTCTGTCTTCCTTTGGAAACCTAGGTGGTCGCAGCTTACCCAGCTCACCAAGACAGTCTGAGCGGGTCTCATGAGCTGGGGAACGTGGACTCAGTGAGGACCAGGGCCCTACCTGCACTCTGAAAATCACTCTGCTCAGCCTTCCATCCAGGAGCTCACACCGACTGGCTCTTTGGTTTAGCAGGACGTCTAAGTGAGGTCCAAGCTGAGCAAAGAGCACTGTTCCTCCTTTACCCTGCTAGGCCCACGGAAGAGGTAGAGCCATCTAGGCCTCGCTCAGGCCAGCCCTCCTTCAGGGATCTTGCCACAGTTCGAAGCCTGCACAGTAAAAGATACTTAGCGAAGTTGCCAGGGTTTCGCCATGCTCTCCCTCGGCAGCTCCACTACTGCAGGGACTCATGTTTGCTGTGAACTAGGATAGGTGGCCCACTTCAAAAAGCAGTCTTTTCCCCTTTGGAAATGTGGATTCTTGTAGCCTCGGAGCTGTTTGCAAAACCCTAGGAAGGCCCAGCTTCTACTCACGGCAGGCACGCCCGGGGGGGAAACGAGTATGTTTCCCCAGAGAAACAGGCTGCTTGCAAGTGTCGAGCGGAGCTTCTCAGGTGCCCAGTGTGTCCCGTTTGTTTCCCTTCGCAGCTGACATCCTGCAGGTACTTATGCTGGGGGCTAACAAGGGTAGGTGGCTCTTCCGACAAAAGCAGCCTTTTCCTTTTGGAAGCTTGGATTGTAGTGTCTCAGGGGCTGCTTGCCAAACCTTGAAGTTGCCCAGGTTATAGCCTCCAGAGGTACGCTTGAGTAGCAAACGAGCACTTTCACCCGAGGAACAGGGTTCCTGTCACGCTGGAGGAGAGTTAATCCCGCAGACCTCGTTCCTCCTGGGAAAGCGCAAGGCCACCCTGAGCCTCAGGGTAGTGCCTAAGTTTCCACAGGGCAAGCTCTGCGTGCCTCGGTTTCCATGAGGTCTCCATCGTTGTTGTGCTTCAATGGAACGCGAGGATAGCTTTCAGGACTCCAAGCACTCTGACCTCCGCACCATTTCCCATGCTACCACACAGATCCCCCCACGTGTCCTCTCTGCCTGCTGAGCAACAAGCAGCCGTGTAGGCCCTTCGGAACACTTCTTGCATGCAGAACCCAAGGCGGCACACTGCTCTCTGTCTTCCTTTGGAAACCTAGGTGGTCGCAGCTTGCCCCAGCTCACGAAGACAGTCTGAGCCGTTCTCATGAGCTGGGAGACGTGGACTCAGTGAGGACCAGGGCCCTACCTGCACTCAGAAAATCACTCTGCTCAGCCTTACATCCAGGAGCTCACACCGACTGGCTCGTTGGTTTAGCAGGACGTCTAAGTGAGGTCCAAGCTGAGCAAAGAGCACACTTCCTCCTTTACCCTGCTAGGCCCACGGAAGAGGTAGAGCCAACTAGGCCTCGCTCAGGCCAGCCCTCCTTCAGGGATCTTGCCACACTTCGAAGCCTGCACAGTAAAAGATACTTAGCGAAGTTGCCAAGATTTCGCCATGCTCTCCCTCGGCAGCTCCACTACTGCAGGGACTCATGTTTGCTTTGAACTAGGATAGGTGTCCCTGCTTCCAAAAGCAGTCTTTTCCCCTTTGGAAATGTGGATTCTTGGAGCCTAGGAGCTGTTTGCGAAACCCTAGGAAGGCCCAGCTTCTACTCACTGCAGGCACGCCCGGGGAGGAAACGAGTATGTTGCCCCAGAGAAACAGGCTGCTTGCAAGTGTCGAGGGGAGCTTCTCAGGTGCCCAGTGTGTCCCGTTTGTTTCCCTTCGAAGCTCCCGTTCTGCAGGTACTTATGCTGGGTGCTAACAAGGGTTGGTTGGCTCTGCCGACAAAAGCAGCCTTTTCCCATGGAAGCTAGGATTGTAGTGTCTCAGGGGCTGCTTGCCAAACCTTGAAGTTGCCCAGTTTATAGCCTCCGCAGGAACGCTTGCGTAGCAAACGAGCACTTTCTACCGATGAACAGGGTTCCTGTCACGCTGGAGGAGAGTTAATCCCGCAGACCTCGTTCCTCCTGGGAAAGCGCAAGTCCACCCTGAGCCTCAGGGTAGTGCCTAAGTTTCCAAAGGGCAAGCTCTGCGTGCCTCGGTTTCCATGAGGTCTCCACCGTTGTTGTGCTTCAATGGAACGCGAGGATAGCTTTCAGGACTCCAAGCACTCTGACCTCCGCACCATTTCCCATGCTACCACACAGTTCCCCCCTCGTCTCCTCTCTGCCTGCTGAGCAACAAGCAGCCGTGTAGGCCCTTCGGAACACTTCTTGCATGCAGACCCCAAGGCGGGACACTGCTCTCTGTCTTCCTTTGGAAACCTAGGTTGTCGGAGCTTACCCACCTCACTAAGACAGTCTGAGCCGGTTTCATGAGCTGGGGAACGTGGACTCAGTGAGGACCAGGGCCCTACCTGCACTCTGAAAATCACTCTGCTCAGCCTTCCATCCAGGAGCTCACACCGACTGGCTCGTTGGTTTAGTAGGACGTCTAAGTGAGGTCCAAGCTGAGCAAAGAGCACTCTTCCTCCTTTACCCTGCTAGGCCCACGGAAGAGGCAGAGCCAACTAGGCCTCACTCAGACCAGGCCTCCTTCAGGGATCTTGCCTTACTTCGAAGCCTGCACAGTAAAGGATACTTAGCGAAGTTGCCAGGGTTTCGCCATTCTCCCTCGGCAGCTCCACTACTGCAGGGACTCATGTTTGCTTTGAACTAGTATAGGTGTCCCTGCTTCCAAAAGCAGTCTTTTCCCCTTTGGAAATGTGGATTCTTGTAGCCTAGGAGCTGTTTGCGAAACCCTAGGAAGGCCCAGCTTCTACTCACGGCAGGCACGCCCGGGCAGGAAACGCGTATGTTTCCCCAGATAAACAGGCTGCTTGCAAGTGTCGAGAAGAGCTTCTCAGGTGCCCAGTGTGTCCCGTTTGTTTCCCTTCGCAGCTCCCGTACTGCAGGTACTTATGCTGGGTGCTAACAAGAGTTGGTTGGCTCTGCCGACAAAAGCAGCCTTTTCCCTTTGGAAGCTTGGATTGTAGTGTCTCAGGGGCTGCTTGCCAAACCTTGAAGTTCCCCAGGTTATAGCCTCCGCAGGTACGCTTGCGTAGCAAACGAGCACTTTCTACCGATGAACAGGGTTCCTGTCACGCTGGAGGAGAGTTAATCCCGCAGACCTCCCTCCTCCTGGGAAAGCGCAAGGCCACCCTGAGCCTCAGGGTAGTGCCTAAGTTTCCACAGGGCAAGTTCTGCGTTCCTCGGTTTCCATGAGGTCTCCACCGTTGTTGTGCTTCAATGGAACGCGAGGATAGCTTTCAGGACTCCAAGCACTCTGACCTCCGCACCGTTTCCCATGCTACCACACGGATCCCCCCCACGTCTCCTCTCTGCCTGCTGAGCAACAAGCAGCCGTGTAGGCCCTTCAGAACACTTCTTGCATGCAGAGCCCAAGGCGGCACACTGCTCTCTGTCTTCCTTTGGAAACCTAGGTTGTCGCAGCTTACCCAGCTCACCAAGACAGTCTGAGCCGGTCTCATGAGCTGGGGAACGTGGACTCAGTGAGGACCAGAGCCCTACCTGCACTCAGAAAATCACTCTGCTCAGCCTTCCATCCAGGAGCTCACACCGACTGGCTCGTTGGTTTAGCAGGACGTCTAAGTGAGGTCCAAGCTGAGCAAAGAACACACTTCCTCCTTTACCCTGCTAGGCCCCCGGAAGAGGTAGAGCCAACTAGGCCTCGCTCAGGCCAGCCCTCCTTCAGGGATTTTGCCACAGTTCGAAGCCTGCACAGTAAAAGTTATTTAGCGAAGTTGCCAGGGTTTCGCCATGCTCTCCCTCGGCAGCTCCACTACTGCAGGGACTCATGTTTGCTGTGAACTAGGATAGGTGGCCCACTTCAAAAAGCAGTCTTTTCCCCTTTGGAAATGTGGATTCTTGTAGCCTCGGAGCTGTTTGCGAAACCATAGGAAGGCCCAGATTTTACTCACGGCAGGCACGCCCGGGGAGGAAACGAGTATGTTTCCCCAGAGAAACAGGCTGCTTGCAAGTGTCGAGCGGAGCTTCTCAGGTGCCCAGTGTGTCCCGTTTGTTTCCCTTCGCAGCTGACATCCTGCAGGTACTTATGCTGGGGGCTAACAAGGGTAGGTGGCTCTTCCGACAAAAGCAGCCTTTTCCTTTTGGAAGCTTGGATTGTAGTGTCTCAGGGGCTGCTTGCCAAACCTTGAAGTTGCCCAGGTTATAGCCTCCAGAGGTACGCTTGAGTAGCAAACGAGCACTTTCACCCGAGGAACAGGGTTCCTGTCACGCTGGAGGAGAGTTAATCCCGCAGACCTCGTTCCTCCTGGGAAAACGCAAGGCCACCCTGAGCCTCAGGGTAGTGCCTAAGTTTCCACAGGGCAAGCTCTGCGTGCCTCGGTTTCCATGAGGTCTCCATCGTTGTTGTGCTTCAGTGGAACGCGAGGATAGCTTTCAGGACTCCAAGCACTCTGACCTCCGCACCATTTCCCATGCTACCACACAGATCCCCCCACGTCTCCTCTCTGCCTGCTGAGCAACAAGCAGCCGTGTAGGCCCTTCGGAACACTTCTTGCATGCAGAACCCAAGGCGGCACACTGCTCTCTGTCTTCCTTTGGAAACCTAGGTGGTCGCAGCTTGCCCCAGCTCACGAAGACAGTCTGAGCCGTTCTCATGAGCTGGGAGACGTGGACTCAGTGAGGACCAGGGCCCTACCTGCACTCAGAAAAATCACTCTGCTCAGCCTTCCATCCAGGAGCTCACACCGACTGGCTCGTTGGTTTAGCAGGACGTCTAAGTGAGGTCCAAGCTGAGCAAAGAGCACACTTCCTCCTTTACCCTGCTAGGCCCACGGAAGAGGTAGAGCCAACTAGGCCTCGCTCAGGCCAGCCCTCCTTCAGGGATCTTGCCACAGTTCGAAGCCTGCACAGTAAAAGATACTTAGCGAAGTTGCCAGGGTTTCGCCATGCTCTCCCTCGGCAGCTCCACTACTGCAGGGACTCATGTTTGCTTTGAACTAGTATAGGTGTCCCTGCTTCCAAAAGCAGTCTTTTCCCCTTTGGAAATGTGGATTCTTGGAGCCTAGGAGCTGTTTGCGAAACCCTAGGAAGGCCCAGCTTCTACTCACTGCAGGCACGCCCGGGGAGGAAACGAGTATGTTTCCCCAGAGAAACAGGCTGCTTGCAAGGGTCGAGGGGAGCTTCTCAGGTGCCCAGTGTGTCCCGTTTGTTTCCCTTCGCAGCTCCCGTACTGCAGGTACTTATGCTCGGTGCTAACAAGGGTTGGTTGGCTCTGCCGACAAAAGCAGCCTTTTCCCATGGAAGCTAGGATTGTAGTGTCTCAGGGGCTACTTGCCAAACCTTGAAGTTGCCCAGGTTATAGCCTCCGCAGGAACGCTTGCGTAGCAAACGAGCACTTTCTACCGATGAACAGGGTTCCTGTCACGCTGGAGGAGAGTTAATCCCGCAGACCTCGTTCCTCCTGGGAAAGCGCAAGTCCACCCTGAGCCTCAGGGTAGTGCCTAAGTTTCCAAAGGGCAAGCTCTGCGTGCCTCGGTTTCCATGAGGTCTCCACCGTTGTTGTGCTTCAAAGGAACGCGAGGATATCTTTCAGGACTCCAAGCACTCTGACCTCCGCACCGTTTCCCATGCTACCACACGGATTCCCCCCACGTCTCCTCTCTGCCTGCTGAGCAACAAGCAGCCATGTAGGCCCTTCAGAACACTTCTTGCATGCAGAGCCCAAGGCGGGACACTGCTCTCTGTCTTCCTTTGGAAACCTAGGTTGTCGGAGCTTACCCACCTCACGAAGACAGTCTGAGCCGGTTTCATGAGCTGGGGAACGTGGACTCAGTGAGGATCAGGGCCCTACCTGCACTCTGAAAATCACTCTGCTCAGCCTTCCATCCAGGAGCTCACACCGACTGGCTCGTTGGTTTAGCAGGACGTCTAAGTGAGGTCCAAGCTGAGCAAACAGCACTGTTCCTCCTTTACCCTGCTAGGCCCACGGAAGAGGTAGAGCCATCTAGGCCTCGCTCAGGCCAGCCCTCCTTCAGGGATCTTGCCACAGTTCGAAGCCTGCACAGTAAAAGATACTTAGCGAAGTTGCCAGGGTTTCGCCATGCTCTCCCTCGGCAGCTCCACTACTGCAGGGACTCATGTTTGCTGTGAACTAGGATAGGTGGCCCACTTCAAAAAGCAGTCTTTTCCCCTTTGGAAATGTGGATTCTTGTAGCCTCGGAGCTGTTTGCGAAACCCTAGGAAGGCCCAGCTTCTACTCACGGCAGGCACGCCCGGGGAGGAAACGAGTATGTTTCCCCAGAGAAACAGGCTGCTTGCAAGTGTCGAGCGGAGCTTCTCAGGTGCCCAGTGTGTCCCGTTTGTTTCCCTTCGCAGCTGACATCCTGCAGGTACTTATGCTGGGGGCTAACAAGGGTAGGTGGCTCTTCCGACAAAAGCAGCCTTTTCCTTTTGGAAGCTTGGATTGTAGTGTCTCAGGGGCTGCTTGCCAAACCTTGAAGTTGCCCAGGTTATAGCCTCCAGAGGTACGCTTGAGTAGCAAACGAGCACTTTCACCCGAGGAACAGGGTTCCTGTCACGCTGGAGGAGAGTTAATCCCGCAGACCTCGTTCCTCCTGGGAAAGCGCAAGGCCACCCTGAGCCTCAGGGTAGTGCCTAAGTTTCCACAGGGCAAGCTCTGCGTGCCTCGGTTTCCATGAGGTCTCCATCGATGTTGTGCTTCAATGGAACGCGAGGATAGCTTTCAGGACTCCAAGCACTCTGACCTCCGCACCATTTCCCACGCTACCACACAGATCCCCCCACGTGTCCTCTCTGCCTGCTGAGCAACAAGCAGCCGTGTAGGCCCTTCGGAACACTTCTTGCATGCAGAACCCAAGGCGGCACACTGCTCTCTGTCTTCCTTTGGAAACCTAGGTGGTCGCAGCTTGCCCCAGCTCACGAAGACAGTCTGAGCCGTTCTCATGAGCTGGGAGACGTGGACTCAGTGAGGACCAGGGCCCTACCTGCACTCAGAAAATCACTCTGCTCAGCCTTCCATCCAGGAGCTCACACCGACTGGCTCGTTGGTTTAGCAGGACGTCTAAGTGAGGTCCAAGCTGAGCAAAGAGCACACTTCCTCCTTTACCCTGCTAGGCCCACGGAAGAGGTACAGCCAACTAGGCCTCGCTCAGGCCAGCCCTCCTTCAGGGATCTTGCCACACTTCGAAGCCTGCACAGTAAAAGATACTTAGCGAAGTTGCCAAGATTTCGCCATGCTCTCCTTCGGCAGCTCCACTACTGCAGGGACTCATGTTTGCTTTGAACTAGGATAGGTGTCCCTGCTTCCAAAAGCAGTCTTTTCCCCTTTGGAAATGTGGATTCTTGGAGCCTAGGAGCTGTTTGCGAAACCCTAGGAAGGCCCAGCTTCTACTCACTGCAGGCACGCCCGGGGAGGAAACGAGTATGTTTCCCCAGAGAAACAGGCTGCTTGCAAGGGTCGAGGGGAGCTTCTCAGGTGCCCAGTGTGTCCCGTTTGTTTCCCTTCGCAGCTCCCGTACTGCAGGTACTTATGCTCGGTGCTAACAAGGGTTGGTTGGCTCTGCCGACAAAAGCAGCCTTTTCCCATGGAAGCTAGGATTGTAGTGTCTCAGGGGCTGCTTGCCAAACCTTGAAGTTGCCCAGGTTATAGCCTCCGCAGGAACGCTTGCGTAGCAAACGAGCACTTTCTACCGATGAACAGGGTTCCTGTCACGCTGGAGGAGAGTTAATCCCGCAGACCTCGTTCCTCCTGGGAAAGCGCAAGTCCACCCTGAGCCTCAGGGTAGTGCCTAAGTTTCCAAAGGGCAAGCTCTGCGTGCCTCGGTTTCCATGAGGTCTCCACCGTTGTTGTGCTTCAAAGGAACGCGAGGATATCTTTCAGGACTCCAAGCACTCTGACCTCCGCACCGTTTCCCATGCTACCACACGGATTCCCCCCACGTCTCCTCTCTGCCTGCTGAGCAACAAGCAGCCATGTAGGCCCTTCAGAACACTTCTTGCATGCAGAGCGCAAGGCGGGACACTGCTCTCTGTCTTCCTTTGGAAACCTAGGTTGTCGGAGCTTACTCACCTCACGAAGACAGTCTGAGCCGGTTTCATGAGCTGGGGAACGTGGACTCAGTGAGGATCAGGGCCCTACCTGCACTCTGAAAATCACTCTGCTCAGCCTTCCATCCAGGAGCTCACACCGACTGGCTCGTTGGTTTAGCAGGACGTCTAAGTGAGGTCCAAGCTGAGCAAACAGCACTGTTCCTCCTTTACCCTGCTAGGCCCACGGAAGAGGTAGAGCCATCTAGGCCTCGCTCAGGCCAGCCCTCCTTCAGGGATCTTGCCACAGTTCGAAGCCTGCACAGTAAAAGATACTTAGCGAAGTTGCCAGGGTTTCGCCATGCTCTCCCTCGGCAGCTCCACTACTGCAGGGACTCATGTTTGCTGTGAACTAGGATAGGTGGCCCCCTTCAAAAAGCAGTCTTTTCCCCTTTGGAAATGTGGATTCTTGTAGCCTCGGAGCTGTTTGCAAAACCCTAGGAAGGCCCAGCTTCTACTCACGGCAGGCACGCCCGGGGAGGAAACGAGTATGTTTCCCCAGAGAAACAGGCTGCTTGCAAGTGTCGAGCGGAGCTTCTCAGGTGCCCAGTGTGTCCCGTTTGTTTCCCTTCGCAGCTGACATCCTGCAGGTACTTATGCTGGGGGCTAACAAGGGTAGGTGGCTCTTCCGACAAAAGCAGCCTTTTCCTTTTGGAAGCTTGGATTGTAGTGTCTCAGGGGCTGCTTGCCAAACCTTGAAGTTGCCCAGGTTATAGCCTCCAGAGGTACGCTTGAGTAGCAAACGAGCACTTTCACCCGAGGAACAGGGTTCCTGTCACGCTGGAGGAGAGTTAATCCCGCAGACCTCGTTCCTCCTGGGAAAGCGCAAGGCCACCCTGAGCCTCAGGGTAGTGCCTAAGTTTCCACAGGGCAAGCTCTGCGTGCCTCGGTTTCCATGAGGTCTCCATCGATGTTGTGCTTCAATGGAACGCGAGGATAGCTTTCAGGACTCCAAGCACTCTGACCTCCGCACCATTTCCCACGCTACCACACAGATCCCCCCACGTGTCCTCTCTGCCTGCTGAGCAACAAGCAGCCGTGTAGGCCCTTCGGAACACTTCTTGCATGCAGAACCCAAGGCGGCACACTGCTCTCTGTCTTCCTTTGGAAACCTAGGTGGTCGCAGCTTGCCCCAGCTCACGAAGACAGTCTGAGCCGTTCTCATGAGCTGGGAGACGTGGACTCAGTGAGGACCAGGGCCCTACCTGCACTCAGAAAATCACTCTGCTCAGCCTTCCATCCAGGAGCTCACACCGACTGGCTCGTTGGTTTAGCAGGACGTCTAAGTGAGGTCCAAGCTGAGCAAAGAGCACACTTCCTCCTTTACCCTGCTAGGCCCACGGAAGAGGTACAGCCAACTAGGCCTCGCTCAGGCCAGCCCTCCTTCAGGGATCTTGCCACACTTCGAAGCCTGCACAGTAAAAGATACTTAGCGAAGTTGCCAAGATTTCGCCATGCTCTCCCTCGGCAGCTCCACTACTGCAGGGACTCATGTTTGCTTTGAACTAGGATAGGTGTCCCTGCTTCCAAAAGCAGTCTTTTCCCCTTTGGAAATGTGGATTCTTGGAGCCTAGGAGCTGTTTGCGAAACCCTAGGAAGGCCCAGCTTCTACTCACTGCAGGCACGCCCGGGGAGGAAACGAGTATGTTTCCCCAGAGAAACAGGCTGCTTGCAAGGGTCGAGGGGAGCTTCTCAGGTGCCCAGTGTGTCCCGTTTGTTTCCCTTCGCAGCTCCCGTACTGCAGGTACTTATGCTCGGTGCTAACAAGGGTTGGTTGGCTCTGCCGACAAAAGCAGCCTTTTCCCATGGAAGCTAGGATTGTAGTGTCTCAGGGGCTGCTTGCCAAACCTTGAAGTTGCCCAGGTTATAGCCTCCGCAGGAACGCTTGCGTAGCAAACGAGCACTTTCTACCGATGAACAGGGTTCCTGTCACGCTGGAGGAGAGTTAATCCCGCAGACCTCGTTCCTCCTGGGAAAGCGCAAGTCCACCCTGAGCCTCAGGGTAGTGCCTAAGTTTCCAAAGGGCAAGCTCTGCGTGCCTCGGTTTCCATGAGGTCTCCACCGTTGTTGTGCTTCAAAGGAACGCGAGGATATCTTTCAGGACTCCAAGCACTCTGACCTCCGCACCGTTTCCCATGCTACCACACGGATTCCCCCCACGTCTCCTCTCTGCCTGCTGAGCAACAAGCAGCCATGTAGGCCCTTCAGAACACTTCTTGCATGCAGAGCCCAAGGCGGGACACTGCTCTCTGTCTTCCTTTGGAAACCTAGGTTGTCGGAGCTTACCCACCTCACGAAGACAGTCTGAGCCGGTTTCATGAGCTGGGGAACGTGGACTCAGTGAGGATCAGGGCCCTACCTGCACTCTGAAAATCACTCTGCTCAGCCTTCCATCCAGGAGCTCACACCGACTGGCTCGTTGGTTTAGCAGGACGTCTAAGTGAGGTCCAAGCTGAGCAAACAGCACTGTTCCTCCTTTACCCTGCTAGGCCCACAGAAGAGGTAGACCCATCTAGGCCTCGCTCAGGCCAGCCCTCCTTCAGGGATCTTGCCACAGTTCGAAGCCTGCACAGTAAAAGATACTTAGCGAAGTTGCCAGGGTTTCGCCATGCTCTCCCTCGGCAGCTCCACTACTGCAGGGACTCATGTTTGCTGTGAACTAGGATAGGTGGCCCCCTTCAAAAAGCAGTCTTTTCCCCTTTGGAAATGTGGATTCTTGTAGCCTCGGAGCTGTTTGCAAAACCCTAGGAAGGCCCAGCTTCTACTCACGGCAGGCACGCCCGGGGAGGAAACGAGTATGTTTCCCCAGAGAAACAGGCTGCTTGCAAGTGTCGAGCGGAGCTTCTCAGGTGCCCAGTGTGTCCCGTTTGTTTCCCTTCGCAGCTGACATCCTGCAGGTACTTATGCTGGGGGCTAACAAGGGTAGGTGGCTCTTCCGACAAAAGCAGCCTTTTCCTTTTGGAAGCTTGGATTGTAGTGTCTCAGGGGCTGCTTGCCAAACCTTGAAGTTGCCCAGGTTATAGCCTCCAGAGGTACGCTTGAGTAGCAAACGAGCACTTTCACCCGAGGAACAGGGTTCCTGTCACGCTGGAGGAGAGTTAATCCCGCAGACCTCGTTCCTCCTGGGAAAGCGCAAGGCCACCCTGAGCCTCAGGGTAGTGCCTAAGTTTCCACAGGGCAAGCTCTGCGTGCCTCGGTTTCCATGAGGTCTCCATCGATGTTGTGCTTCAATGGAACGCGAGGATAGCTTTCAGGACTCCAAGCACTCTGACCTCCGCACCATTTCCCACGCTACCACACAGATCCCCCCACGTGTCCTCTCTGCCTGCTGAGCAACAAGCAGCCGTGTAGGCCCTTCGGAACACTTCTTGCATGCAGAACCCAAGGCGGCACACTGCTCTCTGTCTTCCTTTGGAAACCTAGGTGGTCGCAGCTTGCCCCAGCTCACGAAGACAGTCTGAGCCGTTCTCATGAGCTGGGAGACGTGGACTCAGTGAGGACCAGGGCCCTACCTGCACTCA
This sequence comes from Balaenoptera borealis, assembly GCF_965194805.1. NCBI lineage: Eukaryota > Metazoa > Chordata > Mammalia > Artiodactyla > Balaenopteridae > Balaenoptera > Balaenoptera borealis. The sequence continues at coordinate 1,329,522 of NW_028123963.1, forward strand.
GAAAATCACTCTGCTCAGCCTTCCATCCAGGAGCTCACACCGACTGGCTCGTTGGTTTAGCAGGACGTCTAAGTGAGGTCCAAGCTGAGCAAAGAGCACACTTCCTCCTTTACCCTGCTAGGCCCACGGAAGAGGTACAGCCAACTAGGCCTCGCTCAGGCCAGCCCTCCTTCAGGGATCTTGCCACACTTCGAAGCCTGCACAGTAAAAGATACTTAGCGAAGTTGCCAAGATTTCGCCATGCTCTCCCTCGGCAGCTCCACTACTGCAGGGACTCATGTTTGCTTTGAACTAGGATAGGTGTCCCTGCTTCCAAAAGCAGTCTTTTCCCCTTTGGAAATGTGGATTCTTGTAGCCTAGGAGCTGTTTGCGAAACCCTAGGAAGGCCCAGCTTCTACTCACGGCAGGCACGCCCGGGGAGGAAACGAGTATGTTTCCCCAGAGAAACAGGCTGCTTGCAAGGGTCGAGAAGAGCTTCTCAGGTGCCCAGTGTGTCCCGTTTGTTTCCCTTCGCAGCTCCCGTACTGCAGGTACTTATGCTGGGTGCTAACAAGAGTTGGTTGGCTCTGCCGACAAAAGCAGCCTTTTCCCTTTGGAAGCTTGGATTGTAGTGTCTCAGGGGCTGCTTGCCAAACCTTGAAGTTGCCCAGGTTATAGCCTCCGCAGGTACGCTTGCGTAGCAAACGAGCACTTTCTACCGAAGAACAGGGTTCCTGTCACGCTGGAGGAGAGTTAATCCCGCAGACCTCGTTCCTCCTGGGAAAGCGCAAGGCCACCCTGAGCCTCAGGGTAGTGCCTAAGTTTCCACAGGGCAAGCTCTGCGTGCCTCGGTTTCCATGAGGTCTCCATCGATGTTGTGCTTCAATGGAACGCGAGGATAGCTTTCAGGACTCCAAGCACTCTGACCTCCGCACCATTTCCCACGCTACCACACAGATCCCCCCACGTGTCCTCTCTGCCTGCTGAGCAACAAGCAGCCGTGTAGGCCCTTCGGAACACTTCTTGCATGCAGAACCCAAGGCGGCACACTGCTCTCTGTCTTCCTTTGGAAACCTAGGTGGTCGCAGCTTGCCCCAGCTCACGAAGACAGTCTGAGCCGTTCTCATGAGCTGGGAGACGTGGACTCAGTGAGGACCAGGGCCCTACCTGCACTCAGAAAATCACTCTGCTCAGCCTTCCATCCAGGAGCTCACACCGACTGGCTCGTTGGTTTAGCAGGACGTCTAAGTGAGGTCCAAGCTGAGCAAAGAGCACACTTCCTCCTTTACCCTGCTAGGCCCACGGAAGAGGTACAGCCAACTAGGCCTCGCTCAGGCCAGCCCTCCTTCAGGGATCTTGCCACACTTCGAAGCCTGCACAGTAAAAGATACTTAGCGAAGTTGCCAAGATTTCGCCATGCTCTCCCTCGGCAGCTCCACTACTGCAGGGACTCATGTTTGCTTTGAACTAGGATAGGTGTCCCTGCTTCCAAAAGCAGTCTTTTCCCCTTTGGAAATGTGGATTCTTGGAGCCTAGGAGCTGTTTGCGAAACCCTAGGAAGGCCCAGCTTCTACTCACTGCAGGCACGCCCGGGGAGGAAACGAGTATGTTTCCCCAGAGAAACAGGCTGCTTGCAAGGGTCGAGGGGAGCTTCTCAGGTGCCCAGTGTGTCCCGTTTGTTTCCCTTCGCAGCTCCCGTACTGCAGGTACTTATGCTCGGTGCTAACAAGGGTTGGTTGGCTCTGCCGACAAAAGCAGCCTTTTCCCATGGAAGCTAGGATTGTAGTGTCTCAGGGGCTGCTTGCCAAACCTTGAAGTTGCCCAGGTTATAGCCTCCGCAGGAACGCTTGCGTAGCAAACGAGCACTTTCTACCGATGAACAGGGTTCCTGTCACGCTGGAGGAGAGTTAATCCCGCAGACCTCGTTCCTCCTGGGAAAGCGCAAGGCCACCCTGAGCCTCAGGGTAGTGCCTAAGTTTCCAAAGGGCAAGCTCTGCGTGCCTCGGTTTCCATGAGGTCTCCACCGTTGTTGTGCTTCAAAGGAACGCGAGGATATCTTTCAGGACTCCAAGCACTCTGACCTCCGCACCGTTTCCCATGCTACCACACGGATTCCCCCCACGTCTCCTCTCTGCCTGCTGAGCAACAAGCAGCCATGTAGGCCCTTCAGAACACTTCTTGCATGCAGAGCCCAAGGCGGGACACTGCTCTCTGTCTTCCTTTGGAAACCTAGGTTGTCGGAGCTTACCCACCTCACGAAGACAGTCTGAGCCGGTTTCATGAGCTGGGGAACGTGGACTCAGTGAGGATCAGGGCCCTACCTGCACTCTGAAAATCACTCTGCTCAGCCTTCCATCCAGGAGCTCACACCGACTGGCTCGTTGGTTTAGCAGGACGTCTAAGTGAGGTCCAAGCTGAGCAAACAGCACTGTTCCTCCTTTACCCTGCTAGGCCCACGGAAGAGGTAGAGCCATCTAGGCCTCGCTCAGGCCAGCCCTCCTTCAGGGATCTTGCCACAGTTCGAAGCCTGCACAGTAAAAGATACTTAGCGAAGTTGCCAGGATTTCGCCATGCTCTCCCTCGGCAGCTCCACTACTGCAGGGACTCATGTTTGCTGTGAACTAGGATAGGTGGCCCCCTTCAAAAAGCAGTCTTTTCCCCTTTGGAAATGTGGATTCTTGTAGCCTCGGAGCTGTTTGCAAAACCCTAGGAAGGCCCAGCTTCTACTCACGGCAGGCACGCCCGGGGAGGAAACGAGTATGTTTCCCCAGAGAAACAGGCTGCTTGCAAGTGTCGAGCGGAGCTTCTCAGGTGCCCAGTGTGTCCCGTTTGTTTCCCTTCGCAGCTGACATCCTGCAGGTACTTATGCTGGGGGCTAACAAGGGTAGGTGGCTCTTCCGACAAAAGCAGCCTTTTCCTTTTGGAAGCTTGGATTGTAGTGTCTCAGGGGCTGCTTGCCAAACCTTGAAGTTGCCCAGGTTATAGCCTCCAGAGGTACGCTTGAGTAGCAAACGAGCACTTTCACCCGAGGAACAGGGTTCCTGTCACGCTGGAGGAGAGTTAATCCCGCAGACCTCGTTCCTCCTGGGAAAGCGCAAGGCCACCCTGAGCCTCAGGGTAGTGCCTAAGTTTCCACAGGGCAAGCTCTGCGTGCCTCGGTTTCCATGAGGTCTCCATCGATGTTGTACTTCAATGGAACGCGAGGATAGCTTTCAGGACTCCAAGCACTCTGACCTCCGCACCATTTCCCACGCTACCACACAGATCCCCCCACGTGTCCTCTCTGCCTGCTGAGCAACAAGCAGCCGTGTAGGCCCTTCGGAACACTTCTTGCATGCAGAACCCAAGGCGGCACACTGCTCTCTGTCTTCCTTTGGAAACCTAGGTGGTCGCAGCTTGCCCCAGCTCACGAAGACAGTCTGAGCCGTTCTCATGAGCTGGGAGACGTGGACTCAGTGAGGACCAGGGCCCTACCTGCACTCAGAAAATCACTCTGCTCAGCCTTCCATCCAGGAGCTCACACCGACTGGCTCGTTGGTTTAGCAGGACGTCTAAGTGAGGTCCAAGCTGAGCAAAGAGCACACTTCCTCCTTTACCCTGCTAGGCCCACGGAAGAGGTACAGCCAACTAGGCCTCGCTCAGGCCAGCCCTCCTTCAGGGATCTTGCCACACTTCGAAGCCTGCACAGTAAAAGATACTTAGCGAAGTTGCCAAGATTTCGCCATGCTCTCCCTCGGCAGCTCCACTACTGCAGGGACTCATGTTTGCTTTGAACTAGGATAGGTGTCCCTGCTTCCAAAAGCAGTCTTTTCCCCTTTGGAAATGTGGATTCTTGTAGCCTAGGAGCTGTTTGCGAAACCCTAGGAAGGTCCAGCTTGTACTCACTGCAGGAACGCCCGGGCAGGAAACGAGTATGTTTCCCCAGAGAAACAGGCTGCTTGCAAGTGTCGAGAAGAGCTTCTCAGGTGCCCAGTGTGTCCCGTTTGTTTCCCTTCGCAGCTCCCGTACTGCAGGTACTTATGCTGGGTGCTAACAAGAGTTGGTTGGCTCTGCCGACAAAAGCAGCCTTTTCCCTTTGGAAGCTTGGATTGTAGTGTCTCAGGGGCTGCTTGCCAAACCTTGAAGTTGCCCAGGTTATAGCCTCCGCAGGAACGCTTGCGTAGCAAACGAGCACTTTCTACCGAAGAACAGGGTTCCTGTCACGCTGGAGGAGAGTTAATCCCGCAGACCTCCTTCCTCCTGGGAAAGCGCAAGGCCACCCTGAGCCTCAGGGTAGTGCCTAATTTTCCAACGGGCAAGCTCTGCGTGCCTCGGTTTCCATGAGGTCTCCACCGTTGTTGTGCTTCAATGGAATGCGAGGATAGCTTTCAGGACTCCAAGCACTCTGGCCTCCGCACCGTTTCCCATGCTACCACACGGATCCCCCCCCACGTCTCCTCTCTGCCTGCTGAGCAACAAGCAGCCGTGTAGGCCCTTCAGAACACTTCTTGCATGCAGAGCCCAAGGCGGCACACTGCTCTCTGTCTTCCTCTGGAAACCTAGGTTGTCGCAGCTTACCCAGCTCACCAAGACAGTCTGAGCCGGTCTCATGAGCTGGGGAACGTGGACTCAGTGAGGACCAGGGCCCTACCTGCACTCAGAAAATCACTCTGCTCAGCCTTCCATCCAGGAGCTCACACCGACTGGCTCGTTGGTTTAGCAGGACGTCTAAGTGAGGTCCAAGCTGAGCAAAGAACACACTTCCTCCTTTACCCTGCTAGGCCCACGGAAGAGGTAGAGCCAACTAGGCCTCGCTCAGGGCAGCCCTCCTTCAGGGATCTTGCCACACTTCGAAGCCTGCACAGTAAAAGATATTTAGCGAAGTTGCCAGGGTTTCGCCATTCTCCCTCGGCAGCTCCACTACTGCAGGGACTCATTATTGCTGTGAACTAGGATAGGTGGCCCACTTCCAAAAGCAGGCTTTTCCCCTTTGGAAATGTGGATTCTTGTAGCCTAGGAGCTGTTTGCGAAACCCCAGGAAGGCCCAGCTTTTACTCACTGCAGGCACGCCCGGAGAGGAAACGAGTATGTTTCCCCAGAGAAACAGGCTGCTTGCAAGTGTAGAGGGGAGCTTCTCAGGTGCCCAGTGTCCCGTTTGTTTCCCTTCGCAGCTCCCGTACTGCAGGTACTTATGCTGGGTGCTAACAAGAGTTGGTTGGCTCTGCCGACAAAAGCAGCCTTTTCCCTTTGGAAGCTTGGATTGTAGTGTCTCAGGGGCTGCTTGCCAAACCTTGAAGTTGCCCAGGTTATAGCCTCCGCAGGAACGCTTGCGTAGCAAACGAGCACTTTCTACCGAAGAACAGGGTTCCTGTCACGCTGGAGGAGAGTTAATCCCGCAGACCTCCTTCCTCCTGGGAAAGCGCAAGGCCACCCTGAGCCTCAGGGTAGTGCCTAAGTTTCCACCGGGCAAGCTCTGCGTGCCTCGGTTTCCATGAGGTCTCCACCGTTGTTGTGCTTCAATGGAACGCGAGGATAGCTTTCAGGACTCCAAGCACTCTGGCCTCCGCACCGTTTCCCATGCTACCACACGGATCCCCCCCCACGTCTCCTCTCTGCCTGCTGAGCAACAAGCAGCCGTGTAGGCCCTTCGGAACACTTCTTGCATGCAGAACCCAAGGCGGCACACTGCTCTCTGTCTTCCTTTGGAAACCTAGGTGGTCGCAGCTTGCCCCAGCTCACGAAGACAGTCTGAGCCGTTCTCATGAGCTGGGAGACGTGGACTCAGTGAGGACCAGGGCCCTACCTGCACTCAGAAAATCACTCTGCTCAGCCTTCCATCCAGGAGCTCACACCGACTGGCTCGTTGGTTTAGCAGGACGTCTAAGTGAGGTCCAAGCTGAGCAAAGAGCACACTTCCTCCTTTACCCTGCTAGGCCCACGGAAGAGGTAGAGCCAACTAGGCCTCGCTCAGGGCAGCCCTCCTTCAGGGATCTTGCCACACTTCGAAGCCTGCACAGTAAAAGATACTTAGCGAAGTTGCCAAGATTTCGCCATGCTCTCCCTCGGCAGCTCCACTACTGCAGGGACTCATGTTTGCTTTGAACTAGGATAGGTGTCCCTGCTTCCAAAAGCAGTCTTTTCCCCTTTGGAAATGTGGATTCTTGTAGCCTAGGAGCTGTTTGCGAAACCCTAGGAAGGCCCAGCTTCTACTCACGGCAGGCACGCCCGGGGAGGAAACGAGTATGTTTCCCCAGAGAAACAGGCTGCTTACAAGGGTCGAGAAGAGCTTCTCAGGTGCCCAGTGTGTCCCGTTTGTTTCCCTTCGCAGCTCCCGTACTGCAGGTACTTATGCTGGGTGCTAACAAGAGTTGGTTGGCTCTGCCGACAAAAGCAGCCTTTTCCCTTTGGAAGCTTGGATTGTAGTGTCTCAGGGGCTGCTTGCCAAACCTTGAAGTTGCCCAGGTTATATCCTCCGCAGGTACGCTTGCGTAGCAAACGAGCACTTTCTACCGAAGAACAGGGTTCCTGTCACGCTGGAGGAGAGTTAATCCCGCAGACCTCCCTCCTCCTGGGAAAGCGCAAGGCCACCCTGAGCCTCAGGGTAGTGCCTAAGTTTCCACAGGGCAAGTTCTGCGTTCCTCGGTTTCCATGAGGTCTCCACCGTTGTTGAGCTTCAATGGAACGCGAGGATAGCTTTCAGGACTCCAAGCACTCTGACCTCCGCACCGTTTCCCATGCTACCACACGGATCCCCCCCACGTCTCCTCTCTGCCTGCTGAGCAACAAGCAGCCGTGTAGGCCCTTCAGAACACTTCTTGCATGCAGAGCCCAAGGCGGGACACTGCTCTCTGTCTTCCTCTGGAAACCTAGGTTGTCGCAGCTTACCCAGCTCACCAAGACAGTCTGAGCCGGTCTCATGAGCTGGGGAACGTGGACTCAGTGAGGACCAGGGCCCTACCTGCACTCTGAAAATCACTCTGCTCAGCCTTCCATCCAGGAGCTCACACCGACTGGCTCGTTGGTTTAGCAGGACGTCTAAGTGAGGTCCAAGCTGAGCAAAGAACACACTTCCTCCTTTACCCTGCTAGGCCCCCGGAAGAGGTAGAGCCAACTAGGCCTCGCTCAGGCCAGCCCTCCTTCAGGGATCTTGCCACAGTTCGAAGCCTGCACAGTAAAAGTTATTTAGCGAAGTTGCCAGGGTTTCGCCATGCTCTCCCTCGGCAGCTCCACTACTGCAGGGACTCATGTTTGCTGTGAACTAGGATAGGTGGCCCACTTCAAAAAGCAGTCTTTTCCCCTTTGGAAATGTGGATTCTTGTAGCCTCGGAGCTGTTTGCGAAACCATAGGAAGGCCCAGATTTTACTCACGGCAGGCACGCCCGGGGAGGAAACGAGTATGTTTCCCCAGAGAAACAGGCTGCTTGCAAGTGTCGAGCGGAGCTTCTCAGGTGCCCAGTGTGTCCCGTTTGTTTCCCTTCGCAGCTGACATCCTGCAGGTACTTATGCTGGGGGCTAACAAGGGTAGGTGGCTCTTCCGACAAAAGCAGCCTTTTCCTTTTGGAAGCTTGGATTGTAGTGTCTCAGGGGCTGCTTGCCAAACCTTGAAGTTGCCCAGGTTATAGCCTCCAGAGGTACGCTTGAGTAGCAAACGAGCACTTTCACCCGAGGAACAGGGTTCCTGTCACGCTGGAGGAGAGTTAATCCCGCAGACCTCGTTCCTCCTGGGAAAGCGCAAGGCCACCCTGAGCCTCAGGGTAGTGCCTAAGTTTCCACAGGGCAAGCTCTGCGTGCCTCGGTTTCCATGAGGTCTCCATCGTTGTTGTGCTTCAATGGAACGCGAGGATAGCTTTCAGGACTCCAAGCACTCTGACCTCCGCACCATTTCCCATGCTACCACACAGATCCCCCCACGTCTCCTCTCTGCCTGCTGAGCAACAAGCAGCCGTGTAGGCCCTTCGGAACACTTCTTGCATGCAGAACCCAAGGCGGCACACTGCTCTCTGTCTTCCTTTGGAAACCTAGGTGGTCGCAGCTTGCCCCAGCTCACGAAGACAGTCTGAGCCGTTCTCATGAGCTGGGAGAAGTGGACTCAGTGAGGACCAGGGCCCTACCTGCACTCAGAAAAATCACTCTGCTCAGCCTTCCATCCAGGAGCTCACACCGACTGGCTCGTTGGTTTAGCAGGACGTCTAAGTGAGGTCCAAGCTGAGCAAAGAGCACACTTCCTCCTTTACCCTGCTAGGCCCACGGAAGACGTAGAGCCAACTAGGCCTCGCTCAGGCCAGCCCTCCTTCAGGGATCTTGCCACACTTCGAAGCCTGCACAGTAAAAGATATTTAGCGAAGTTGCCAGGATTTCGCCATGCTCTCCGTCGGCAGCTCCACTACTGCAGGGACTCATGTTTGCTTTGAACTAGGATAGGTGTCCCTGCTTCCAAAAGCAGTCTTTTCCCCTTTGGAAATGTGGATTCTTGTAGCCTAGGAGCTGTTTGCGAAACCATAGGAAGGCCCAGTTTTTACTCACTGCAGGCACGCCCGGGGAGGAAACGAGTATGTTTCCCCAGAGAAACAGGCTGCTTGCAAGTGTAGAGGGGAGCTTCTCAGGTGCCCAGTGTGTCCCGTTTGTTTCCCTTCGCAGCTCCCGTACTGCAGGTACTTATGCTGGGTGCTAACAAGAGTTGGTTGGCTCTGCCGACAAAAGCAGCCTTTTCCCTTTGGAAGCTTGGATTGTAGTGTCTCAGGGGCTGCTTGCCAAACCTTGAAGTTGCCCAGGTTATAGCCTCCGCAGGAACGCTTGCGTAGCAAACGAGCACTTTCTACCGATGAACAGGGTTCCTGTCACGCTGGAGGAGAGTTAATCCCGCAGACCTCGTTCCTCCTGGGAAAGCGCAAGTCCACCCTGAGCCTCAGGGTAGTGCCTAAGTTTCCAACGGGCAAGCTCTGCGTGCCTCGGTTTCCATGAGGTCTCCACCGTTGTTGTGCTTCAATGGAACGCGAAGATAGCTTTCAGGACTCCAAGCACTCTGACCTCCGCACCGTTTCCCATGCTACCACACGGATCCCCCCCACGTCTCCTCTCTGCCTGCTGAGCAACAAGCAGCCGTGTAGGCCCTTCAGAACACTTCTGCATGCAGAGCCCAAGGCGGCACACTGCTCTCTGTCTTCCTTTGGAAACCTAGGTGGTCGCAGCTTACCCAGCTCACCAAGACAGTCTGAGCCGGTCTCATGAGCTGGGGAACGTGGACTCAGTGAGGACCAGGGCCCTACCTGCACTCAGAAAATCACTCTGCTCAGCCTTCCATCCAGGAGCTCACACCGACTGGCTCGTTGGTTTAGCAGGACGTCTAAGTGAGGTCCAAGCTGAGCAAAGAACACACTTCCTCCTTTACCCTGCTAGGCCCACGGAAGAGGTAGAGCCAACTAGGCCTCGCTCAGGCCAGCTCTCCTTCAGGGATCTTGCCACACTTCGAAGCCTGCACAGTAAAAGATATTTAGCGAAGTTGCCAGGGTTTCGCCATTCTCCCTCGGCAGCTCCACTACTGCAGGGACTCATGTTTGCTGTGAACTAGGATAGGTGGCCCACTTCCAAAAGCAGTCTTTTCCCCTTTGGAAATGTGGATTCTTGTAGCCTAGGAGCTGTTTGCGAAACCCCAGGACAGCCCAGCTTTTACTCACGGCAGGCACGCCCGGGGAGGAAACGAGTATGTTTCCCCAGAGAAACAGGCTGCTTGCAAGTGTCGAGGGGAGCTTCTCAGGTGCCCAGTGTGTCCCGTTTGTTTCCCTTCGCAGCTCCCGTACTGCAGGTACTTATGCTGGGTGCTAACAAGGGTTCGTTGGCTCTGCCGAGAAAAGCAGCCTATTCCCTTTGGAAGCTTGGATTGTAGTGTCTCAGGGGCTGCTTGCCAAACCTTGAAGTTGACCAGGTTATAGCCTCCGCAGGTACGACTGCGTAGCAAACGAGCACTTTCACCCGAGGAACAGCGTTCCTATCACGCTGCAGGAGAGTTAATCCTGCAGACCTCGTTCCTCCTGGGAAAGCGCAAGGCCACCCTGAGCCTCAGGGTAGTGCCTAAGTTTGCTCCGTGCAAGCTCTGCGTGCCTCGGTTTCCATGAGGTCTCCACCGTTGTTGTGCCTCAATGGAACTAGAGGATAGCTTTCAGGACTCCAAGCACTCTGGCCTCCGCACCGTTTCCCATGCTACCACACGGATTCCCCCCACGTCTCCTCTCTGCCTGCTGAGCAACAAGCAGCCGTGTAGGCCCTTCAGAACACTTCTTGCATGCAGAGCCCAAGGCGGGACACTGCTCTCTGTCTTCCTTTGGAAACCTAGGTTGTCGGAGCTTACCCACCTCACGAAGACAGTCTGAGCCGGTTACATGAGCTGGGGAACGTGGACTCAGTGAGGATCAGGGCCCTACCTGCACTCTGAAAATCACTCTGCTCAGCCTTCCATCCAGGAGCTCACACCGACTGGCTCGTTGGTTTAGCAGGACGTCTAAGTGAGGTCCAAGCTGAGCAAAGAGCACTGTTCCTCCTTTACCCTGCTAGGCCCACGGAAGAGGTAGAGCCATCTAGGCCTCGCTCAGGCCAGCCCTCCTTCAGGGATCTTGCCACAGTTCGAAGCCTGCACAGTAAAAGATACTTAGCGAAGTTGCCAGGGTTTCGCCATGCTCTCCCTCGGCAGCTCCACTACTGCAGGGACTCATGTTTGCTGTGAACTAGGATAGGTGGCCCACTTCAAAAAGCAGTCTTTTCCCCTTTGGAAATGTGGATTCTTGTAGCCTCGGAGCTGTTTGCAAAACCCTAGGAAGGCCCAGCTTCTACTCACGGCAGGCACGCCCGGGGAGGAAACGAGTATGTTTCCCCAGAGAAACAGGCTGCTTGCAAGTGTCGAGCGGAGCTTCTCAGGTGCCCAGTGTGTCCCGTTTGTTTCCCTTCGCAGCTGACATCCTGCAGGTACTTATGCTGGGGGCTAACAAGGGTAGGTGGCTCTTCCGACAAAAGCAGCCTTTTCCTTTTGGAAGCTTGGATTGTAGTGTCTCAGGGGCTGCTTGCCAAACCTTGAAGTTGCCCAGGTTATAGCCTCCAGAGGTACGCTTGAGTAGCAAACGAGCACTTTCACCCGAGGAACAGGGTTCCTGTCACGCTGGAGGAGAGTTAATCCCGCAGACCTCGTTCCTCCTGGGAAAGCGCAAGGCCACCCTGAGCCTCAGGGTAGTGCCTAAGTTTCCACAGGGCAAGCTCTGCGTGCCTCGGTTTCCATGAGGTCTCCATCGTTGTTGTGCTTCAATGGAACGCGAGGATAGCTTTCAGGACTCCAAGCACTCTGACCTCCGCACCATTTCCCATGCTACCACACAGATCCCCCCACGTCTCCTCTCTGCCTGCTGAGCAACAAGCAGCCGTGTAGGCCCTTCGGAACACTTCTTGCATGCAGAACCCAAGGCGGCACACTGCTCTCTGTCTTCCTTTGGAAACCTAGGTGGTCGCAGCTTGCCCCAGCTCACGAAGACAGTCTGAGCCGTTCTCATGAGCTGGGAGACGTGGACTCAGTGAGGACCAGGGCCCTACCTGCACTCAGAAAAATCACTCTGCTCAGCCTTCCATCCAGGAGCTCACACCGACTGGCTCGTTGGTTTAGCAGGACGTCTAAGTGAGGTCCAAGCTGAGCAAAGAGCACACTTCCTCCTTTACCCTGCTAGGCCCACGGAAGAGGTAGAGCCAACTAGGCCTCGCTCAGGCCAGCCCTCCTTCAGGGATCTTGCCACACTTCGAAGCCTGCACAGTAAAAGATACTTAGCGAAGTTGCCAAGATTTCGCCATGCTCTCCCTCGGCAGCTCCACTACTGCAGGGACTCATGTTTGCTTTGAAGTAGGATAGGTGTCCCTGCTTCCAAAAGCAGTCTTTTCCCCTTTGGAAATGTGGATTCTTGTAGCCTAGGAGCTGTTTGCGAAACCCTAGGAAGGTCCAGCTTCTACTCACTGCAGGCACGCCCGGGCAGGAAACGAGTATGTTTCCCCAGATAAACAGGCTGCTTGCAAGTGTCGAGCGGAGCTTCTCAGGTGCCCAGTGTGTCCCGTTTGTTTCCCTTCGCAGCTCCCGTACTGCAGGTACTTATGCTGGGTGCTAACAAGGGTTCGTTGGCTCTGCCGACAAAAGCAGCCTTTTCCCTTTGGAAGCTTGGATTGTAGTGTCTCAGGGGCTGCTTGCCAAACCTTGAAGTTGCCCAGGTTATAGCCTCCGCAGGAACGCTTGCGTAGCAAACGAGCACTTTCTACCGAAGAACAGGGTTCCTGTCACGCTGGAGGAGAGTTAATCCCGCAGACCTCCTTCCTCCTGGGAAAGCGCAAGGCCACCCTGAGCCTCAGGGTAGTGCCTAAGTTTCCAACGGGCAAGCTCTGCGTGCCTCGGTTTCCATGAGGTCTCCACCGTTGTTGTGCTTCAATGGAACGCGAGGATAGCTTTCAGGACTCCAAGCACTCTGGCCTCCGCACCGTTTCCCATGCTACCACACGGATCCCCCCCCACGTCTCCTCTCTGCCTGCTGAGCAACAAGCAGCCGTGTAGGCCCTTCAGAATATTTCTTGCATGCAGAGCCCAAGGCGGCACACTGCTCTCTGTCTTCCTCTGGAAACCTAGGTTGTCGCAGCTTACCCAGCTCACCAAGACAGTCTGAGCCGGTCTCATGAGCTGGGGAACGTGGACTCAGTGAGGACCAGGGCCCTACCTGCACTCAGAAAATCACTCTGCTCAGCCTTCCATCCAGGAGCTCACACCGACTGGCTCGTTGGTTTAGCAGGACGTCTAAGTGAGGTCCAAGCTGAGCAAAGAACACACTTCCTCCTTTACCCTGCTAGGCCCACGGAAGAGGTAGAGCCAACTAGGCCTCGCTCAGGCCAGCCCTCCTTCAGGGATCTTGCCACACTTCGAAGCCTGCACAGTAAAAGATACTTAGCGAAGTTGCCAGGGTTTCGCCATTCTCCCTCGGCAGCTCCACTACTGCAGGGACTCATGTTTGCTGTGAACTAGGATAGGTGGCCCACTTCCAAAAGCAGGCTTTTCCCCTTTGGAAATGTGGATTCTTGTAGCCTAGGAGCTGTTTGCGAAACCCCAGGAAGGCCCAGCTTTTACTCACTGCAGGCACGCCCGGGGAGGAAACGAGTATGTTTCCCCAGAGAAACAGGCTGCTTGCAAGTGTCGAGCGGAGCTTCTCAGGTGCCCAGTGTGTCCCGTTTGTTTCCCTTCGCAGCTCCCGTACTGCAGGTACTTATGCTGGGTGCTAACAAGGGTTCGTTGGCTCTGCCGAGAAAAGCAGCCTTTTCCCTTTGGAAGCTTGGATTGTAGTGTCTCAGGGGCTGCTTGCCAAACCTTGAAGTTGACCAGGTTATAGCCTCCGCAGGTACGACTGCGTAGCAAACGAGCACTTTCACCCGAGGAACAGCGTTCCTATCACGCTGCAGGAGAGTTAATCCTGCAGACCTCGTTCCTCCTGGGAAAGCGCAAGGCCACCCTGAGCCTCAGGGTAGTGCCTAAGTTTGCTCCGTGCAAGCTCTGCGTGCCTCGGTTTCCATGAGGTCTCCACCGTTGTTGTGCCTCAATGGAACGCGAGGATAGCTTTCAGGTCTCCAAGCACTCTGGCCTCCGCACCGTTTCCCATGCTACCACACGGATTCCCCCCACGTCTCCTCTCTGCCTGCTGAGAAAGAAGCAGCTGTGTAGGCCCTTCAGAACACTTCTTGCATGCAGAGCCCAAGGCGGGACACTGCTCTCTGTCTTCCTTTGGAAACCTAGGTTGTCGGAGCTTACCCACCTCACGAAGACAGTCTGAGCCGGTTTCATGAGCTGGGGAACGTGGACTCAGTGAGGACCAGGGCCCTACCTGCACTCTGAAAATCACTCTGCTCAGCCTTCCATCCAGGAGCTCACACCGACTGGCTCGTTGGTTTAGCAGGACGTCTAAGTGAGGTCCAAACTGAGCAAAGAGCACTCTTCCTCCTTTACCCTGCTAGGCCCACGGAAGAGGTAGAGCCAACTAGGCCTCGCTCAGGCAAGCCCTCCTTCAGGGATCTTGCCACAGTTCGAAGCCTGCACAGTAAAAGATACTTAGCGAAGTTGCCAGGGTTTCGCCATGCTCTCCCTCGGCAGCTCCACTACTGCAGGTACTCATGTTTGCTTTGAACTAGGATAGGTGTCCCTGCTTCCAAAAGCAGTCTTTTCCCCTTTGGAAATGTGGATTCTTGTAGCCTAGGAGCTGTTTGCGAAACCCTAGGAAGGTCCAGCTTCTACTCACTGCAGGCACGCCCGGGCAGGAAACGAGTATGTTTCCCCAGAGAAACAGGCTGCTTGCAAGTTTCAGGGGAGCTTCTCAGGTGCCCAGTGTGTCCCGTTTGTTTCCCTTCGCAGCTCCCGTACTGCAGGTACTTATGCTGGGGGCTAACAAGGGTAGGTGGCTCTGCCGACAAAAGCAGCCTTTTCCCTTTGGAAGCTTGGATTGTAGTGTCTCAGGGGCTGCTTGCCAAACCTTGAAGTTGACCAGGTTATAGCCTCCAGAGGTACGCTTGAGTAGCAAACGAGCACTTTCTACCGAAGAACAGGGTTCCTGTCACGCTGGAGGAGAGTTAATCCCGCAGACCTCGTTCCTCCTGGGAAAGCGCAAGGCCACCCTGAGCCTCAGGGTAGTGCCTAAGCTTGCTCCGTGCAAGCTCTGCGTGCCTCGGTTTCCATGAGGTCTCCACCGTTGTTGTGCCTCAATGGAACTAGAGGATAGCTTTCAGGACTCCAAGCACTCTGGCCTCCGCACCGTTTCCCATGCTACCACACGGATTCCCCCCACGTCTCCTCTCTGCCTGCTGAGCAACAAGCAGCCGTGTAGGCCCTTCAGAACACTTCTTGCATGCAGAGCCCAAGGCGGGACACTGCTCTCTGTCTTCCTTTGGAAACCTAGGTTGTCGGAGCTTACCCACCTCACGAAGACAGTCTGAGCCGGTTTCATGAGCTGGGGAACGTGGACTCAGTGAGGATCAGGGCCCTACCTGCACTCTGAAAATCACTCTGCTCAGCCTTCCATCCAGGAGCTCACACCGACTGGCTCGTTGGTTTAGCAGGACGTCTAAGTGAGGTCCAAGCTGAGCAAAGAGCACTGTTCCTCCTTTACCCTGCTAGGCCCACGGAAGAGGTAGAGCCATCTAGGCCTCGCTCAGGCCAGCCCTCCTTCAGGGATCTTGCCACAGTTCGAAGCCTGCACAGTAAAAGATACTTAGCGAAGTTGCCAGGGTTTCGCCATGCTCTCCCTCGGCAGCTCCACTACTGCAGGGACTCATGTTTGCTGTGAACTAGGATAGGTGGCCCACTTCCAAAAGCAGTCTTTTCCCCTTTGGAAATGTGGATTCTTGTAGCCTCGGAGCTGTTTGCAAAACCCTAGGAAGGCCCAGCTTCTACTCACGGCAGGCACGCCCGGGGAGGAAACGAGTATGTTTCCCCAGAGAAACAGGCTGCTTGCAAGTGTCGAGCGGAGCTTCTCAGGTGCCCAGTGTGTCCCGTTTGTTTCCCTTCGCAGCTCCCATCCTGCAGGTACTTATGCTGGGGGCTAACAAGGGTAGGTGGCTCTTCCGACAAAAGCAGCCTTTTCCTTTTGGAAGCTTGGATTGTAGTGTCTCAGGGGCTGCTTGCCAAACCTTGAAGTTGCCCAGGTTATAGCCTCCAGAGGTACGCTTGAGTAGCAAACGAGCACTTTCACCCGAGGAACAGGGTTCCTGTCACGCTGGAGGAGAGTTAATCCCGCAGACCTCGTTCCTCCTGGGAAAGCGCAAGGCCACCCTGAGCCTCAGGGTAGTGCCTAAGTTTCCACAGGGCAAGCTCTGCGTGCCTCGGTTTCCATGAGGTTTCCATCGTTGTTGTGCTTCAATGGAACGCGAGGATAGCTTTCAGGACTCCAAGCACTCTGACCTCCGCACCATTTCCCATGCTACCACACAGATCCCCCCACGTCTCCTCTCTGCCTGCTGAGCAACAAGCAGCCGTGTAGGCCCTTCGGAACACTTCTTGCATGCAGAACCCAAGGCGGCACACTGTTCTCTGTCTTCCTTTGGAAACCTAGGTGGTCGCAGCTTGCCCCAGCTCACGAAGACAGTCTGAGCCGTTCTCATGAGCTGGGAAACGTGGACTCAGTGAGGACCAGGGCCCTACCTGCACTCAGAAAAATCACTCTGCTCAGCCTTCCATCCAGGAGCTCACACCGACTGGCTCGTTGGTTTAGCAGGACGTCTAAGTGAGGTCCAAGCTGAGCAAAGAGCACACTTCCTCCTTTACCCTGCTAGGCCCACGGAAGAGGTAGAGCCAACTAGGCCTCGCTCAGGCCAGCCCTCCTTCAGGGATCTTGCCACACTTCGAAGCCTGCACAGTAAAAGTTATTTAGCGAAGTTGCCAGGGTTTCGCCATGCTCTCCCTCGGCAGCTCCACTACTGCAGGGACTCATGTTTGCTGTGAACTAGGATATGTGGCCAACTTCCAAAAGCAGTCTTTTCCCCTTTGGAAATGTGGATTCTTGTAGCCTCGGAGCTGTTTGCGAAACCCTAGGAAGGCCCAGCTTCTACTCATGGCAGGCACGCCCGGGGAGGAAACGAGTATGTTTCCCCAGAGAAACAGGCTGCTTGCAAGTGTCGAGCGGAGCTTCTCAGGTGCCCAGTGTGTCCCGTTTGTTTCCCTTCGCAGCTGACATCCTGCAGGTACTTATGCTGGGGGCTAACAAGGGTAGGTGGCTCTTCCGACAAAAGCAGCCTTTTCCTTTTGGAAGCTTGGATTGTAGTGTCTCAGGGGCTGCTGCCAAACCTTGAAGTTGCCCAGGTTATAGCCTCCAGAGGTACGCTTGAGTAGCAAACGAACACTTTCACCCGAGGAACAGGGTTCCTGTCACGCTGGAGGAGAGTTAATCCCGCAGACCTCGTTCCTCCTGGGAAAGCGCAAGGCCACCCTGAGCCTCAGGGTAGTGCCTAAGTTTCCACAGGGCAAGCTCTGCGTGCCTCGGTTTCCATGAGGTCTCCATCGTTGTTGTGCTTCAATGGAACGCGAGGATAGGTTTCAGGACTCCAAGCACTTTGACCTCCGCACCATTTCCCATGCTACCACACAGATCCCCCCACGTGTCCTCTCTGCCTGTGAGCAACAAGCAGCCGTGTAGGCCCTTCGGAACACTTCTTGCATACAGAACCCAAGGCGGCACACTGCTCTCTGTCTTCCTTTGGAAACCTAGGTGGTCGCAGCTTGCCCCAGCTCACGAAGACAGTCTGAGCCGTTCTCATGAGCTGGGAGACGTGGACTCAGTGAGGACCAGGGCCCTACCTGCACTCAGAAAATCACTCTGCTCAGCCTTCCATCCAGGAGCTCACACCGACTGGCTCGTTGGTTTAGCAGGACGTCTAAGTGAGGTCCAAGCTGAGCAAAGAACACACTTCCTCCTTTACCCTGCTAGGCCCACGGAAGAGGTAGAGCCAACTAGGCCTCGCTCAGACCAGGCCTCCTTCAGGGATCTTGCCACACTTCGAAGCCTGCACAGTAAAAGATACTTAGCGAAGTTGCCAGGGTTTCGCCATGCTCTCCCTCGGCAGCTCCACTACTGCAGGTACTCATGTTTGCTTTGAACTAGTATAGGTGTCCCTGCTTCTAAAAGCAGTCTTTTTGCCATTTGGAAATGTTGATTCTTGTAGCCTAGGAGCTGTTTGCGAAACCCTAGGAAGGCCCGGCTTCTACTCACGGCACGCACGCCCGGGGAGGAAACGAGTATGTTTCCCCAGAGAAACAGGCTGCTTGCAAGTGTCGAGGGGAGCTTCTCAGGTGCCCAGTGTGTCCCGTTTGTTTCCCTTCGCAGCTGACATCCTGCAGGTACTTATGCTGGGGGCTAACAAGGGTAGGTGGCTCTTCCGACAAAAGCAGCCTTTTCCTTTTGGAAGCTTGGATTGTAGTGTCTCAGGGGCTGCTTGCCAAACCTTGAAGTTGCCCAGGTTATAGCTTCCAGAGGTACGCTTGAGTAGCAAACGAGCATTTTCACCCGAGGAACAGGGTTCCTGTCACGCTGGAGGAGAGTTAATCCCGCAGACCTCGTTCCTCCTGGGAAAGCACAAGGCCACCCTGAGCCTCAGGGTAGTGCCTAAGTTTCCACAGGGCAAGCTCTGCGTGCCTCGGTTTCCATGAGGTCTCCACCGTTGTTGTGCTTCAATGGAACGCGAGGATAGCTTTCAGGACTCCAAGCACTCTGACCACCGCACTGTTTCCCATGCTACCACACGGATCCCCCCCACGTCTCCTCTCTGCCTGCTGAGCATCAAGCAGCCGTGTAGGCCCTTCAGAACACTTCTTGCATGCAGAGCCCAAGGCGGCACACTGCTCTCTGTCTTCCTCTGGAAACCTAGGTTGTCGCAGCTTACCCAGCTCACCAAGACAGTCTGAGCCGGTCTCATGAGCTGGGGAACGTGGACTCAGTGAGGACCAGGGCCCTATCTGCACTCAGAAAATCACTCTGCTCAGCCTTCCATCCAGGAGCTCACACCGACTGGCTCGTTGGTTTAGCAGGACGTCTAAGTGAGGTCCAAGCTGAGCAAAGAACACACTTCCTCCTTTACCCTGCTAGGCCCACGGAAGAGGTAGAGCCAACTAGGCCTCGCTCAGGCCAGCCCTCCTTCAGGGATCTTGCCACACTTCGAAGCCTGCACAGTAAAAGTTATTGAGCGAAGTTGCCAGGGTTTCGCCATGCTCTCCCTCGGCAGCTCCACTACTGCAGGGACTCATGTTTGCTGTGAACTAGGATAGGTGGCCCACTTCAAAAAGCAGTCTTTTCCCCTTTGGAAATGTGGATTCTTGTAGCCTCGGAGCTGTTTGCAAAACCCTAGGAAGGCCCAGCTTCTACTCACGGCAGGCACGCCCGGGGAGGAAACGAGTATGTTTCCCCAGAGAAACAGGCTGCTTGCAAGTGTCGAGCGGAGCTTCTCAGGTGCCCAGTGTATCCCGTTTGTTTCCCTTCGCAGCTGACATCCTGCAGGTACTTATGCTGGGGGCTAACAAGGGTAGGTGGCTCTTCCGACAAAAGCAGCCTTTTCCTTTTGGAAGCTTGGATTGTAGTGTCTCAGGGGCTGCTTGCCAAACCTTGAAGTTGCCCAGGTTATAGCCTCCAGAGGTACGCTTGAGTAGCAAACGAGCACTTTCACCCGAGGAACAGGGTTCCTGTCACGCTGGAGGAGAGTTAATCCCGCAGACCTCGTTCCTCCTGGGAAAGCGCAAGGCCACCCTGAGCCTCAGGGTAGTGCCTAAGTTTCCACAGGGCAAGCTCTGCGTGCCTCGGTTTCCATGAGGTCTCCATCGTTGTTGTGCTTCAATGGAACGCGAGGATAGCTTTCAGGACTCCAAGCACTCTGACCTCCGCACCATTTCCCATGCTACCACACAGATCCCCCCACGTCTCCTCTCTGCCTGCTGAGCAACAAGCAGCCGTGTAGGCCCTTCGGAACACTTCTTGCATGCAGAACCCAAGGCGGCACACTGCTCTCTGTCTTCCTTTGGAAACCTAGGTGGTCGCAGCTTGCCCCAGCTCACGAAGACAGTCTGAGCCGTTCTCATGAGCTGGGAGACGTGGACTCAGTGAGGACCAGGGCCCTACCTGCACTCAGAAAATCACTCTGCTCAGCATTCCATCCAGGAGCTCACACCGACTGGCTCGTTGGTTTAGCAGGACGTCTAAGTGAGGTCCAAGCTGAGCAAAGAGCACTGTTCCTCCTTTACCCTGCTAGGCCCACGGAAGAGGTAGAGCCAACTAGGCCTCGCTCAGACCAGCCCTCCTTCAGGGATCTTGCCACACTTCGAAGCCTGCACAGTAAAAGATACTTAGCGAAGTTGCCAGGGTTTCGCCATGCTCTCCCTCGGCAGCTCCACTACTGCAGGGACTCATGTTTGCTTTGAACTAGTATAGGTGTCCCTGCTTCCAAAAGCAGTCTTTTCCCCTTTGGAAATGTGGATTCTTGTAGCCTCGGAGCTGTTTGCGAAACCATAGGAAGGCCCAGCTTTTACTCACTGCAGGCACGCCCGGAGAGGAAACGAGTATGTTTCCCCAGAGAAACAGGCTGCTTGCAAGTGTAGAGGGGAGCTTCTCAGGTGCCCAGTGTCCCGTTTGTTTCCCTTCGCAGCTCCCGTACTGCAGGTACTTATGCTGGGTGCCAACAAGAGTTGGTTGGCTCTGCCGACAAAAGCAGCCTTTTCCCTTTGGAAGCTTGGATTGTAGTGTCTCAGGGGCTGCTTGCCAAACCTTGAAGTTGCCCAGGTTATAGCCTCCGCAGGAACGCTTGCGTAGCAAACGAGCACTTTCTACCGATGAACAGGGTTCCTGTCACGCTGGAGGAGAGTTAATCCCGCAGACCTCGTTCCTCCTGGGAAAGCGCAAGTCCACCCTGAGCCTCAGGGTAGTGCCTAAGTTTCCAACGGGCAAGCTCTGCGTGCCTCGGTTTCCATGAGGTCTCCACCGTTGTTGTGCTTCAATGGAACGCGAAGATAGCTTTCAGGACTCCAAGCACTCTGACCACCGCACCGTTTCCCATGCTACCACACGGATCCCCCCCACGTCTCCTCTCTGCCTGCTGAGCAACAAGCAGCCGTGTAGGCCCTTCAGAACACTTCTGCATGCAGAGCCCAAGGCGGCACACTGCTCTCTGTCTTCCTTTGGAAACCTAGGTTGTCGCAGCTTACCCAGCTCACCAAGACAGTCTGAGCCGGTCTCATGAGCTGGGGAACGTGGACTCAGTGAGGACCAGGGCCCTACCTGCACTCAGAAAATCACTCTGCTCAGCCTTCCATCCAGGAGCTCACACCGACTGGCTCGTTGGTTTAGCAGGACGTCTAAGTGAGGTCCAAGCTGAGCAAAGAACACACTTCCTCCTTTACCCTGCTAGGCCCACGGAAGAGGTAGAGCCAACTAGGCCTCGCTCAGGCCAGCCCTCCTTCAGGGATCTTGCCACACTTCGAAGCCTGCACAGTAAAAGATATTTAGCGAAGTTGCCAGGGTTTCGCCATGCTCTCCCTCGGCAGCTCTACTAATGCAGGGACTCATGTTTGCTGTGAACTAGGATAGGTGGCCCACTTCAAAAAGCAGTCTTTTCCCCTTTGGAAATGTGGATTCTTGTAGCCTAGGAGCTGTTTGCAAAACCCTAGGAAGGCCCAGCTTCTACTCACGGCAGGCACGCCCGGGGAGGAAACGAGTATGTTTCCCCAGAGAAACAGGCTGCTTGCAAGTGTCGAGCGGAGCTTCTCAGGTGCCCAGTGTATCCCGTTTGTTTCCCTTCGCAGCTGACATCCTGCAGGTACTTATGCTGGGGGCTAACAAGGGTAGGTGGCTCTTCCGACAAAAGCAGCCTTTTCCTTTTGGAAGCTTGGATTGTAGTGTCTCAGGGGCTGCTTGCCAAACCTTGAAGTTGCCCAGGTTATAGCCTCCAGAGGTACGCTTGAGTAGCAAACGAGCACTTTCACCCGAGGAACAGGGTTCCTGTCACGCTGGAGGAGAGTTAATCCCGCAGACCTCGTTCCTCCTGGGAAAGCGCAAGGCCACCCTGAGCCTCAGGGTAGTGCCTAAGTTTCCACAGGGCAAGCTCTGCGTGCCTCGGTTTCCATGAGGTCTCCATCGTTGTTGTGCTTCAATGGAACGCGAGGATAGCTTTCAGGACTCCAAGCACTCTGACCTCCGCACCATTTCCCATGCTACCACACAGATCCCCCCACGTCTCCTCTCTGCCTGCTGAGCAACAAGCAGCCGTGTAGGCCCTTCGGAACACTTCTTGCATGCAGAGCCCAAGGCGGGACACTGTTCTCTGTCTTCCTTTGGAAACCTAGGTGGTCGCAGCTTGCCCCAGCTCACGAAGACAGTCTGAGCCGTTCTCATGAGCTGGGAGACGTGGACTCAGTGAGGACCAGGGCCCTACCTGCACTCAGAAAATCACTCGGCTCAGCCTTCCATCCAGGAGCTCACACCGACTGGCTCGTTGGTTTAGCAGGACGTCTAAGTGAGGTCCAAGCTGAGCAAAGAGCACTGTTCCTCCTTTACCCTGCTAGGCCCACGGAAGAGGTAGAGCCAACTAGGCCTCGCTCAGACCAGCCCTCCTTCAGGGATCTTGCCACACTTCGAAGCCTGCACAGTAAAAGATACTTAGCGAAGTTGCCAGGGTTTCGCCATGCTCTCCCTCGGCAGCTCCACTACTGCAGGGACTCATGTTTGCTTTGAACTAGTATAGGTGTCCCTGCTTCCAAAAGCAGTCTTTTCCCCTTTGGAAATGTGGATTCTTGTAGCCTCGGAGCTGTTTGCGAAACCATAGGAAGGCCCAGCTTTTACTCACTGCAGGCACGCCCGGAGAGGAAACGAGTATGTTTCCCCAGAGAAACAGGCTGCTTGCAAGTGTAGAGGGGAGCTTCTCAGGTGCCCAGTGTCCCGTTTGTTTCCCTTCGCAGCTCCCGTACTGCAGGTACTTATGCTGGGTGCTAACAAGAGTTGGTTGGCTCTGCCGACAAAAGCAGCCTTTTCCCTTTGGAAGCTTGGATTGTAGTGTCTCAGGGGCTGCTTGCCAAACCTTGAAGTTGCCCAGGTTATAGCCTCCGCAGGAACGCTTGCGTAGCAAACGAGCACTTTCTACCGATGAACAGGGTTCCTGTCACGCTGGAGGAGAGTTAATCCCGCAGACCTCGTTCTTCCTGGGAAAGCGCAAGTCCACCCTGAGCCTCAGGGTAGTGCCTAAGTTTCCAACGGGCAAGCTCTGCGTGCCTCGGTTTCCATGAGGTCTCCACCGTTGTTGTGCTTCAATGGAACGCGAAGATAGCTTTCAGGACTCCAAGCACTCTGACCTCCGCACTGTTTCCCATGCTACCACACGGATCCCCCCCACGTCTCCTCTCTGCCTGCTGAGCAACAAGCAGCCGTGTAGGCCATTCAGAACACTTCTGCATGCAGAGCCCAAGGCGGCACACTGCTCTCTGTCTTCCTTTGGAAACCTAGGTTGTCGCAGCTTACCCAGCTCACCAAGACAGTCTGAGCCGGTCTCATGAGCTGGGGAACGTGGACTCAGTGAGGACCAGGGCCCTACCTGCACTCAGAAAATCACTCTGCTCAGCCTTCCATCCAGGAGCTCACACCGACTGGCTCGTTGGTTTAGCAGGACGTCTAAGTGAGGTCCAAGCTGAGCAAAGAACACACTTCCTCCTTTACCCTGCTAGGCCCACGGAAGAGGTAGAGCCAACTAGGCCTCGCTCAGGCCAGCCCTCCTTCAGGGATCTTGCCACACTTCGAAGCCTGCACAGTAAAAGATATTTAGCGAAGTTGCCAGGGTTTCGCCATTCTCCCTCGGCAGCTCCACTACTGCAGGGACTCATGTTTGCTGTGAACTAGGATAGGTGGCCCACTTCCAAAAGCAGTCTTTTCCCCTTTGGAAATGTGGATTCTTGTAGCCTAGGAGCTGTTTGCGAAACCCCAGGAAGGCCCAGCTTTTACTCACTGCAGGCACGCCCGGGGAGGAAACGAGTATGTTTCCCCAGAGAAACAGGCTGCTTGCAAGTGTCGAGGGGAGCTTCTCAGGTGCCCAGTGTGTCCCGTTTGTTTCCCTTCGCAGCTCCCGTACTGCAGGTACTTATGCTGGGTGCTAACAAGGGTTCGTTGGCTCTGCCGAGAAAAGCAGCCTTTTCCCTTTGGAAGCTTGGATTGTAGTGTCTCAGGGGCTGCTTGCCAAACCTTGAAGTTGACCAGGTTATAGCCTCCGCAGGTACGCTTGCGTAGCAAACGAGCACTTTCACCCGAGGAACAGCGTTCCTATCACGCTGCAGGAGAGTTAATCCTGCAGACCTCGTTCCTCCTGGGAAAGCGCAAGGCCACCCTGAGCCTCAGGGTAGTGCCTAAGTTTGCTCCGTGCAAGCTCTGCGTGCCTCGGTTTCCATGAGGTCTCCACCGTTGTTGTGCCTCAATGGAACTAGAGGATAGCTTTCAGGACTCCAAGCACTCTAGCCTCCGCACCGTTTCCCATGCTACCACACGGATTCCCCCCACGTCTCCTCTCTGCCTGCTGAGCAACAAGCAGCCGTGTAGGCCCTTCAGAACCCTTCTTGCATGCAGAGCCCAAGGCGGCACACTGCTCTCTGTCTTCCTTTGGAAACCTAGGTGGTCGGAGCTTACCCACCTCACGAAGACAGTCTGAGCCGCTCTCATGAGCTGGGGAACGTGGACTCAGTGAGGACCAGGGCCCTACCTGCACTCTGAAAATCACTCTGCTCAGCCTTCCATCCAGGAGCTCACACCGACTGGCTCGTTGGTTTAGCAGGACGTCTAAGTGAGGTCCAAGCTGAGCAAAGAACACACTTCCTCCTTTACCCTGCTAGGCCCACAGAAGAGGTAGAGCCAACTAGGCCTCGCTCAGGCCAGCCCTCCTTCAGGGATCTTGCCACAGTTCGAAGCCTGCACAGTAAAAGATACTTAGCGAAGTTGCCAGGGTTTCGCCATGCTCTCCCTCGGCAGCTCCACTACTGCAGGGACTCATGTTTGCTGTGAACTAGGATAGGTGGCCCACTTCAAAAAGCAGTCTTTTCCCCTTTGGAAATGTGGATTCTTGTAGCCTCGGAGCTGTTTGCGAAACCCTAGGAAGGCCCAGCTTCTACTCACGGCAGGCACGCCCGGGGAGGAAACGAGTATGTTTCCCCAGAGAAACAGGCTGCTTGCAAGTGTCGAGCGGAGCTTCTCAGGTGCCCAGTGTATCCCGTTTGTTTCCCTTCGCAGCTGACATCCTGCAGGTACTTATGCTGGGGGCTAACAAGGGTAGGTGGCTCTTCCGACAAAAGCAGCCTTTTCCTTTTGGAAGCTTGGATTGTAGTGTCTCAGGGGCTGCTTGCCAAACCTTGAAGTTGCCCAGGTTATAGCCTCCAGAGGTACGCTTGAGTAGCAAACGAGCACTTTCACCCGAGGAACAGGGTTCCTGTCACGCTGGAGTAGAGTTAATCCCGCAGACCTCGTTCCTCCTGGGAAAGCGCAAGGCCACCCTGAGCCTCAGGGTAGTGCCTAAGTTTCCACAGGGCAAGCTCTGCGTGCCTCGGTTACCATGAGGTCTCCACCGTTGTTGTGCTTCAATGGAACGCGAGGATAGC
Organism: Balaenoptera borealis; assembly: GCF_965194805.1. Lineage (NCBI taxonomy): Eukaryota > Metazoa > Chordata > Mammalia > Artiodactyla > Balaenopteridae > Balaenoptera > Balaenoptera borealis. The sequence goes on from NW_028123963.1 coordinate 1,354,624, forward strand.
TTTCAGGACTCCAAGCACTCTGACCTCCGCACCGTTTCCCATGCTACCACACGGATCCCCCCCACGTCTCCTCTCTGCCTGCTGAGCAACAAGCAGCCGTGTAGGCCCTTCAGAACACTTCTTGCATGCAGAGCCCAAGGCGGCACACTGCTCTCTGTCTTCCTCTGGAAACCTAGGTTGTCGCAGCTTACCCAGCTCACCAAGACAGTCTGAGCCGGTCTCATGAGCTGGGGAACGTGGACTCAGTGAGGACCAGGGCCCTACCTGCACTCAGAAAATCACTCTGCTCAGCCTTCCATCCAGGAGCTCACACCGACTGGCTCGTTGGTTTAGCAGGACGTCTAAGTGAGGTCCAAGCTGAGCAAAGAGCACACTTCCTCCTTTACCCTGCTAGGCCCACGGAAGAGGTAGAGCCAACTAGGCCTCGCTCAGGCCAGCCCTCCTTCAGGGATCTTGCCACACTTCGAAGCCTGCACAGTAAAAGATACTTAGCGAAGTTGGCAGGGTTTCGCCATGCTCTCCCTCGGCAGCTCCACTACTGCAGGGACTCATGTTTGCTGTGAACTAGGATAGGTGGCCCACTTCAAAAAGCAGTCTTTTCCCCTTTGGAAATGTGGATTCTTGCAGCCTCGGAGCTGTTTGCAAAACCCTAGGAAGGCCCAGCTTCTACTCACGGCAGGCACGCCCGGGGAGGAAACGAGTATGTTTCCCCAGAGAAACAGGCTGCTTGCAAGTGTCGAGCGGAGCTTCTCAGGTGCCCAGTGTGTCCCGTTTGTTTCCCTTCGCAGCTGACATCCTGCAGGTACTTATGCTGGGGGCTAACAAGGGTAGGTGGCTCTTCCGACAAAAGCAGCCTTTTCCTTTTGGAAGCTTGGATTGTAGTGTCTCAGGGGCTGCTTGCCAAACCTTGAAGTTGCCCAGGTTATAGACTCCAGAGGTACGCTTGAGTAGCAAACGAGCACTTTCACCCGAGGAACAGGGTTCCTGTCACGCTGGAGGAGAGTTAATCCCGCAGACCTCGTTCCTCCTGGGAAAGCGCAAGGCCACCCTGAGCCTCAGGGTAGTGCCTAAGTTTCCACAGGGCAAGCTCTGCGTGCCTCGGTTTCCATGAGGTCTCCATCGTTGTTGTGCTTCAATGGAACGCGAGGATAGCTTTCAGGACTCCAAGCACTCTGACCTCCGCACCATTTCCCATGCTACCACACAGATCCCCCCACGTCTCCTCTCTGCCTGCTGAGCAACAAGCAGCCGTGTAGGCACTTCGGAACACTTCTTGCATGCAGAACCCAAGGCGGCACACTGCTCTCTGTCTTCCTTTGGAAACCTAGGTGGTCGCAGCTTGCCCCAGCTCACGAAGACAGTCTGAGCCGTTCTCATGAGCTGGGAGACGTGGACTCAGTGAGGACCAGGGCCCTACCTGCACTCAGAAAAATCACTCTGCTCAGCCTTCCATCCAGGAGCTCACACCGACTGGCTCGTTGGTTTAGCAGGACGTCTAAGTGAGGTCCAAGCTGAGCAAAGAGCACACTTCCTCCTTTACCCTGCTAGGCCCACGGAAGAGGTAGAGCCAACTAGGCCTCGTTCAGGCCAGCCCTCCTTCAGGGATCTTGCCACACTTCGAAGCCTGCACAGTAAAAGATACTTAGCGAAGTTGCCAAGATTTCGCCATGCTCTCCTTCGGCAGCTCTACTATTGCAGGGACTCATGTTTGCTTTGAACTAGGATAGGTGTCCCTGCTTCCAAAAGCAGTCTTTTCCCCTTTGGAAATGTGGATTCTTGTAGCCTAGGAGCTGTTTGCGAAACCCTAGGAAGGCCCAGCTTCTACTCATGGCAGGCACGCCCGGGGAGGAAACGAGTATGTTTCCCCAGAGAAACAGGCTGCTTGCAAGTGTCGAGCGGAGCTTCTCAGGTGCCCAGTGTGTCCCGTTTGTTTCCCTTCGCAGCTGACATCCTGCAGGTACTTATGCTGGGGGCTAACAAGGGTAGGTGGCTCTTCCGACAAAAGCAGCCTTTTCCTTTTGGAAGCTTGGATTGTAGTGTCTCAGGGGCTGCTGCCAAACCTTGAAGTTGCCCAGGTTATAGCCTCCAGAGGTACGCTTGAGTAGCAAACGAACACTTTCACCCGAGGAACAGGGTTCCTGTCACGCTGGAGGAGAGTTAATCCCGCAGACCTCGTTCCTCCTGGGAAAGCGCAAGGCCACCCTGAGCCTCAGGGTAGTGCCTAAGTTTCCACAGGGCAAGCTCTGCGTGCCTCGGTTTCCATGAGGTCTCCATCGTTGTTGTGCTTCAATGGAACGCGAGGATAGGTTTCAGGACTCCAAGCACTCTGACCTCCGCACCATTTCCCATGCTACCACACAGATCCCCCCACGTGTCCTCTCTGCCTGTGAGCAACAAGCAGCCGTGTAGGCCCTTCGGAACACTTCTTGCATACAGAACCCAAGGCGGCACACTGCTCTCTGTCTTCCTTTGGAAACCTAGGTGGTCGCAGCTTGCCCCAGCTCACGAAGACAGTCTGAGCCGTTCTCATGAGCTGGGAGACGTGGACTCAGTGAGGACCAGGGCCCTACCTGCACTCAGAAAATCACTCTGCTCAGCCTTCCATCCAGGAGCTCACACCGACTGGCTCGTTGGTTTAGCAGGACGTCTAAGTGAGGTCCAAGCTGAGCAAAGAACACACTTCCTCCTTTACCCTGCTAGGCCCACCGAAGAGGTAGAGCCAACTAGGCCTCGCTCAGACCAGGCCTCCTTCAGGGATCTTGCCACACTTCGAAGCCTGCACAGTAAAAGATACTTAGCGAAGTTGCCAGGGTTTCGCCATGCTCTCCCTCGGCAGCTCCACTACTGCAGGGACTCATGTTTGCTGTGAACTAGGATAGGTGGCCCACTTCCAAAAGCAGTCTTTTCCCCTTTGGAAATGTGGATTCTTGTAGCCTCGGAGCTGTTTGCAAAACCCTAGGAAGGCCCAGCTTCTACTCACGGCAGGCACGCCCGGGGAGGAAACGAGTATGTTTCCCCAGAGAAACAGGCTGCTTGCAAGTGTCGAGCGGAGCTTCTCAGGTGCCCAGTGTGTCCCGTTTGTTTCCCTTCGCAGCTCCCATCCTGCAGGTACTTATGCTGGGGGCTAACAAGGGTAGGTGGCTCTTCCGACAAAAGCAGCCTTTTCCTTTTGGAAGCTTGGATTGTAGTGTCTCAGGGGCTGCTTGCCAAACCTTGAAGTTGCCCAGGTTATAGCCTCCAGAGGTACGCTTGAGTAGCAAACGAGCACTTTCACCCGAGGAACAGGGTTCCTGTCACGCTGGAGGAGAGTTAATCCCGCAGACCTCGTTCCTCCTGGGAAAGCGCAAGGCCACCCTGAGCCTCAGGGTAGTGCCTAAGTTTCCACAGGGCAAGCTCTGCGTGCCTCGGTTTCCATGAGGTCTCCATCGTTGTTGTGCTTCAATGGAACGCGAGGATAGCTTTCAGGACTCCAAGCACTCTGACCTCCGCACCATTTCCCATGCTACCACACAGATCCCCCCACGTCTCCTCTCTGCCTGCTGAGCAACAAGCAGCCGTGTAGGCCCTTCGGAACACTTCTTGCATGCAGAACCCAAGGCGGCACACTGTTCTCTGTCTTCCTTTGGAAACCTAGGTGGTCGCAGCTTGCCCCAGCTCACGAAGACAGTCTGAGCCGTTCTCATGAGCTGGGAAACGTGGACTCAGTGAGGACCAGGGCCCTACCTGCACTCAGAAAAATCACTCTGCTCAGCCTTCCATCCAGGAGCTCACACCGACTGGCTCGTTGGTTTAGCAGGACGTCTAAGTGAGGTCCAAGCTGAGCAAAGAGCACACTTCCTCCTTTACCCTGCTAGGCCCACGGAAGAGGTAGAGCCAACTAGGCCTCGCTCAGGCCAGCCCTCCTTCAGGGATCTTGCCACACTTCGAAGCCTGCACAGTAAAAGTTATTTAGCGAAGTTGCCAGGGTTTCGCCATGCTCTCCCTCGGCAGCTCCACTACTGCAGGGACTCATGTTTGCTGTGAACTAGGATATGTGGCCAACTTCCAAAAGCAGTCTTTTCCCCTTTGGAAATGTGGATTCTTGTAGCCTCGGAGCTGTTTGCGAAACCCTAGGAAGGCCCAGCTTCTACTCATGGCAGGCACGCCCGGGGAGGAAACGAGTATGTTTCCCCAGAGAAACAGGCTGCTTGCAAGTGTCGAGCGGAGCTTCTCAGGTGCCCAGTGTGTCCCGTTTGTTTCCCTTCGCAGCTGACATCCTGCAGGTACTTATGCTGGGGGCTAACAAGGGTAGGTGGCTCTTCCGACAAAAGCAGCCTTTTCCTTTTGGAAGCTTGGATTGTAGTGTCTCAGGGGCTGCTGCCAAACCTTGAAGTTGCCCAGGTTATAGCCTCCAGAGGTACGCTTGAGTAGCAAACGAACACTTTCACCCGAGGAACAGGGTTCCTGTCACGCTGGAGGAGAGTTAATCCCGCAGACCTCGTTCCTCCTGGGAAAGCGCAAGGCCACCCTGAGCCTCAGGGTAGTGCCTAAGTTTCCACAGGGCAAGCTCTGCGTGCCTCGGTTTCCATGAGGTCTCCATCGTTGTTGTGCTTCAATGGAACGCGAGGATAGGTTTCAGGACTCCAAGCACTCTGACCTCCGCACCATTTCCCATGCTACCACACAGATCCCCCCACGTGTCCTCTCTGCCTGTGAGCAACAAGCAGCCGTGTAGGCCCTTCGGAACACTTCTTGCATACAGAACCCAAGGCGGCACACTGCTCTCTGTCTTCCTTTGGAAACCTAGGTGGTCGCAGCTTGCCCCAGCTCACGAAGACAGTCTGAGCCGTTCTCATGAGCTGGGAGACGTGGACTCAGTGAGGACCAGGGCCCTACCTGCACTCAGAAAATCACTCTGCTCAGCCTTCCATCCAGGAGCTCACACCGACTGGCTCGTTGGTTTAGCAGGACGTCTAAGTGAGGTCCAAGCTGAGCAAAGAACACACTTCCTCCTTTACCCTGCTAGGCCCACGGAAGAGGTAGAGCCAACTAGGCCTCGCTCAGACCAGGCCTCCTTCAGGGATCTTGCCACACTTCGAAGCCTGCACAGTAAAAGATACTTAGCGAAGTTGCCAGGGTTTCGCCATGCTCTCCCTCGGCAGCTCCACTACTGCAGGTACTCATGTTTGCTTTGAACTAGTATAGGTGTCCCTGCTTCTAAAAGCAGTCTTTTTGCCATTTGGAAATGTTGATTCTTGTAGCCTAGGAGCTGTTTGCGAAACCCTAGGAAGGCCCGGCTTCTACTCACGGCACGCACGCCCGGGGAGGAAACGAGTATGTTTCCCCAGAGAAACAGGCTGCTTGCAAGTGTCGAGGGGAGCTTCTCAGGTGCCCAGTGTGTCCCGTTTGTTTCCCTTCGCAGCTGACATCCTGCAGGTACTTATGCTGGGGGCTAACAAGGGTAGGTGGCTCTTCCGACAAAAGCAGCCTTTTCCTTTTGGAAGCTTGGATTGTAGTGTCTCAGGGGCTGCTTGCCAAACCTTGAAGTTGCCCAGGTTATAGCTTCCAGAGGTACGCTTGAGTAGCAAACGAGCATTTTCACCCGAGGAACAGGGTTCCTGTCACGCTGGAGGAGAGTTAATCCCGCAGACCTCGTTCCTCCTGGGAAAGCACAAGGCCACCCTGAGCCTCAGGGTAGTGCCTAAGTTTCCACAGGGCAAACTCTGCGTGCCTCGGTTTCCATGAGGTCTCCACCGTTGTTGTGCTTCAATGGAACGCGAGGATAGCTTTCAGGACTCCAAGCACTCTGACCACCGCACTGTTTCCCATGCTACCACACGGATCCCCCCCACGTCTCCTCTCTGCCTGCTGAGCATCAAGCAGCCGTGTAGGCCCTTCAGAACACTTCTTGCATGCAGAGCCCAAGGCGGCACACTGCTCTCTGTCTTCCTCTGGAAACCTAGGTTGTCGCAGCTTACCCAGCTCACCAAGACAGTCTGAGCCGGTCTCATGAGCTGGGGAACGTGGACTCAGTGAGGACCAGGGCCCTATCTGCACTCAGAAAATCACTCTGCTCAGCCTTCCATCCAGGAGCTCACACCGACTGGCTCGTTGGTTTAGCAGGACGTCTAAGTGAGGTCCAAGCTGAGCAAAGAACACACTTCCTCCTTTACCCTGCTAGGCCCACGGAAGAGGTAGAGCCAACTAGGCCTCGCTCAGGCCAGCCCTCCTTCAGGGATCTTGCCACACTTCGAAGCCTGCACAGTAAAAGTTATTGAGCGAAGTTGCCAGGGTTTCGCCATGCTCTCCCTCGGCAGCTCCACTACTGCAGGGACTCATGTTTGCTGTGAACTAGGATAGGTGGCCCACTTCAAAAAGCAGTCTTTTCCCCTTTGGAAATGTGGATTCTTGTAGCCTCGGAGCTGTTTGCAAAACCCTAGGAAGGCCCAGCTTCTACTCACGGCAGGCACGCCCGGGGAGGAAACGAGTATGTTTCCCCAGAGAAACAGGCTGCTTGCAAGTGTCGAGCGGAGCTTCTCAGGTGCCCAGTGTATCCCGTTTGTTTCCCTTCGCAGCTGACATCCTGCAGGTACTTATGCTGGGGGCTAACAAGGGTAGGTGGCTCTTCCGACAAAAGCAGCCTTTTCCTTTTGGAAGCTTGGATTGTAGTGTCTCAGGGGCTGCTTGCCAAACCTTGAAGTTGCCCAGGTTATAGCCTCCAGAGGTACGCTTGAGTAGCAAACGAGCACTTTCACCCGAGGAACAGGGTTCCTGTCACGCTGGAGGAGAGTTAATCCCGCAGACCTCGTTCCTCCTGGGAAAGCGCAAGGCCACCCTGAGCCTCAGGGTAGTGCCTAAGTTTCCACAGGGCAAGCTCTGCGTGCCTCGGTTTCCATGAGGTCTCCATCGTTGTTGTGCTTCAATGGAACGCGAGGATAGCTTTCAGGACTCCAAGCACTCTGACCTCCGCACCATTTCCCATGCTACCACACAGATCCCCCCACGTCTCCTCTCTGCCTGCTGAGCAACAAGCAGCCGTGTAGGCCCTTCGGAACACTTCTTGCATGCAGAACCCAAGGCGGCACACTGCTCTCTGTCTTCCTTTGGAAACCTAGGTGGTCGCAGCTTGCCCCAGCTCACGAAGACAGTCTGAGCCGTTCTCATGAGCTGGGAGACGTGGACTCAGTGAGGACCAGGGCCCTACCTGCACTCAGAAAATCACTCTGCTCAGCATTCCATCCAGGAGCTCACACCGACTGGCTCGTTGGTTTAGCAGGACGTCTAAGTGAGGTCCAAGCTGAGCAAAGAGCACTGTTCCTCCTTTACCCTGCTAGGCCCACGGAAGAGGTAGAGCCAACTAGGCCTCGCTCAGACCAGCCCTCCTTCAGGGATCTTGCCACACTTCGAAGCCTGCACAGTAAAAGATACTTAGCGAAGTTGCCAGGGTTTCGCCATGCTCTCCCTCGGCAGCTCCACTACTGCAGGGACTCATGTTTGCTTTGAACTAGTATAGGTGTCCCTGCTTCCAAAAGCAGTCTTTTCCCCTTTGGAAATGTGGATTCCTGTAGCCTCGGAGCTGTTTGCGAAACCATAGGAAGGCCCAGCTTTTACTCACTGCAGGCACGCCCGGAGAGGAAACGAGTATGTTTCCCCAGAGAAACAGGCTGCTTGCAAGTGTCGAGGGGAGCTTCTCAGGTGCCCAGTGTCCCGTTTGTTTCCCTTCGCAGCTCCCGTACTGCAGGTACTTATGCTGGGTGCCAACAAGAGTTGGTTGGCTCTGCCGACAAAAGCAGCCTTTTCCCTTTGGAAGCTTGGATTGTAGTGTCTCAGGGGCTGCTTGCCAAACCTTGAAGTTGCCCAGGTTATAGCCTCCGCAGGAACGCTTGCGTAGCAAACGAGCACTTTCTACCGATGAACAGGGTTCCTGTCACGCTGGAGGAGAGTTAATCCCGCAGACCTCGTTCCTCCTGGGAAAGCGCAAGTCCACCCTGAGCCTCAGGGTAGTGCCTAAGTTTCCAACGGGCAAGCTCTGCGTGCCTCGGTTTCCATGAGGTCTCCACCGTTGTTGTGCTTCAATGGAACGCGAAGATAGCTTTCAGGACTCCAAGCACTCTGACCTCCGCACCATTTCCCATGCTACCACACAGATCCCCCCACGTCTCCTCTCTGCCTGCTGAGCAACAAGCAGCCGTGTAGGCCCTTCGGAACACTTCTTGCATGCAGAACCCAAGGCGGCACACTGCTCTCTGTCTTCCTTTGGAAACCTAGGTGGTCGCAGCTTGCCCCAGCTCACGAAGACAGTCTGAGCCGTTCTCATGAGCTGGGAGACGTGGACTCAGTGAGGACCAGGGCCCTACCTGCACTCAGAAAATCACTCTGCTCAGCATTCCATCCAGGAGCTCACACCGACTGGCTCGTTGGTTTAGCAGGACGTCTAAGTGAGGTCCAAGCTGAGCAAAGAGCACTGTTCCTCCTTTACCCTGCTAGGCCCACGGAAGAGGTAGAGCCAACTAGGCCTCGCTCAGACCAGCCCTCCTTCAGGGATCTTGCCACACTTCGAAGCCTGCACAGTAAAAGATACTTAGCGAAGTTGCCAGGGTTTCGCCATGCTCTCCCTCGGCAGCTCCACTACTGCAGGGACTCATGTTTGCTTTGAACTAGTATAGGTGTCCCTGCTTCCAAAAGCAGTCTTTTCCCCTTTGGAAATGTGGATTCCTGTAGCCTCGGAGCTGTTTGCGAAACCATAGGAAGGCCCAGCTTTTACTCACTGCAGGCACGCCCGGAGAGGAAACGAGTATGTTTCCCCAGAGAAACAGGCTGCTTGCAAGTGTCGAGGGGAGCTTCTCAGGTGCCCAGTGTCCCGTTTGTTTCCCTTCGCAGCTCCCGTACTGCAGGTACTTATGCTGGGTGCCAACAAGAGTTGGTTGGCTCTGCCGACAAAAGCAGCCTTTTCCCTTTGGAAGCTTGGATTGTAGTGTCTCAGGGGCTGCTTGCCAAACCTTGAAGTTGCCCAGGTTATAGCCTCCGCAGGAACGCTTGCGTAGCAAACGAGCACTTTCTACCGATGAACAGGGTTCCTGTCACGCTGGAGGAGAGTTAATCCCGCAGACCTCGTTCCTCCTGGGAAAGCGCAAGTCCACCCTGAGCCTCAGGGTAGTGCCTAAGTTTCCAACGGGCAAGCTCTGCGTGCCTCGGTTTCCATGAGGTCTCCACCGTTGTTGTGCTTCAATGGAACGCGAAGATAGCTTTCAGGACTCCAAGCACTCTGACCTCCGCACCGTTTCCCATGCTACCACACGGATCCCCCCCACGTCTCCTCTCTGCCTGCTGAGCAACAAGCAGCCGTGTAGGCCCTTCAGAACACTTCTGCATGCAGAGCCCAAGGCGGCACACTGCTCTCTGTCTTCCTTTGGAAACCTAGGTTGTCGCAGCTTACCCAGCTCACCAAGACAGTCTGAGCCGGTCTCATGAGCTGGGGAACGTGGACTCAGTGAGGACCAGGGCCCTACCTGCACTCAGAAAATCACTCTGCTCAGCCTTCCATCCAGGAGCTCACACCGACTGGCTCGTTGGTTTAGCAGGACGTCTAAGTGAGGTCCAAGCTGAGCAAAGAACACACTTCCTCCTTTACCCTGCTAGGCCCACGGAAGAGGTAGAGCCAACTAGGCCTCGCTCAGGCCAGCCCTCCTTCAGGGATCTTGCCACACTTCGAAGCCTGCACAGTAAAAGATATTTAGCGAAGTTGCCAGGGTTTCGCCATGCTCTCCCTCGGCAGCTCTACTAATGCAGGGACTCATGTTTGCTGTGAACTAGGATAGGTGGCCCACTTCAAAAAGCAGTCTTTTCCCCTTTGGAAATGTGGATTCTTGTAGCCTAGGAGCTGTTTGCAAAACCCTAGGAAGGCCCAGCTTCTACTCACGGCAGGCACGCCCGGGGAGGAAACGAGTATGTTTCCCCAGAGAAACAGGCTGCTTGCAAGTGTCGAGCGGAGCTTCTCAGGTGCCCAGTGTATCCCGTTTGTTTCCCTTCGCAGCTGACATCCTGCAGGTACTTATGCTGGGGGCTAACAAGGGTAGGTGGCTCTTCCGACAAAAGCAGCCTTTTCCTTTTGGAAGCTTGGATTGTAGTGTCTCAGGGGCTGCTTGCCAAACCTTGAAGTTGCCCAGGTTATAGCCTCCAGAGGTACGCTTGAGTAGCAAACGAGCACTTTCACCCGAGGAACAGGGTTCCTGTCACGCTGGAGGAGAGTTAATCCCGCAGACCTCGTTCCTCCTGGGAAAGCGCAAGGCCACCCTGAGCCTCAGGGTAGTGCCTAAGTTTCCACAGGGCAAGCTCTGCGTGCCTCGGTTTCCATGAGGTCTCCATCGTTGTTGTGCTTCAATGGAACGCGAGGATAGGTTTCAGGACTCCAAGCACTCTGACCTCCGCACCATTTCCCATGCTACCACACAGATCCCCCCACGTCTCCTCTCTGCCTGCTGAGCAACAAGCAGCCGTGTAGGCCCTTCGGAACACTTCTTGCATGCAGAGCCCAAGGCGGGACACTGCTCTCTGTCTTCCTTTGGAAACCTAGGTGGTCGCAGCTTGCCCCAGCTCACGAAGACAGTCTGAGCCGTTCTCATGAGCTGGGAGACGTGGACTCAGTGAGGACCAGGGCCCTACCTGCACTCAGAAAATCACTCGGCTCAGCCTTCCATCCAGGAGCTCACACCGACTGGCTCGTTGGTTTAGCAGGACGTCTAAGTGAGGTCCAAGCTGAGCAAAGAGCACTGTTCCTCCTTTACCCTGCTAGGCCCACGGAAGAGGTAGAGCCAACTAGGCCTCGCTCAGACCAGCCCTCCTTCAGGGATCTTGCCACACTTCGAAGCCTGCACAGTAAAAGATACTTAGCGAAGTTGCCAGGGTTTCGCCATGCTCTCCCTCGGCAGCTCCACTACTGCAGGGACTCATGTTTGCTTTGAACTAGTATAGGTGTCCCTGCTTCCAAAAGCAGTCTTTTCCCCTTTGGAAATGTGGATTCTTGTAGCCTCGGAGCTGTTTGCGAAACCATAGGAAGGCCCAGCTTTTACTCACTGCAGGCACGCCCGGAGAGGAAACGAGTATGTTTCCCCAGAGAAACAGGCTGCTTGCAAGTGTAGAGGGGAGCTTCTCAGGTGCCCAGTGTCCCGTTTGTTTCCCTTCGCAGCTCCCGTACTGCAGGTACTTATGCTGGGTGCTAACAAGAGTTGGTTGGCTCTGCCGACAAAAGCAGCCTTTTCCCTTTGGAAGCTTGGATTGTAGTGTCTCAGGGGCTGCTTGCCAAACCTTGAAGTTGCCCAGGTTATAGCCTCCGCAGGAACGCTTGCGTAGCAAACGAGCACTTTCTACCGATGAACAGGGTTCCTGTCACGCTGGAGGAGAGTTAATCCCGCAGACCTCGTTCTTCCTGGGAAAGCGCAAGTCCACCCTGAGCCTCAGGGTAGTGCCTAAGTTTCCAACGGGCAAGCTCTGCGTGCCTCGGTTTCCATGAGGTCTCCACCGTTGTTGTGCTTCAATGGAACGCGAAGATAGCTTTCAGGACTCCAAGCACTCTGACCTCCGCACTGTTTCCCATGCTACCACACGGATCCCCCCCACGTCTCCTCTCTGCCTGCTGAGCAACAAGCAGCCGTGTAGGCCATTCAGAACACTTCTGCATGCAGAGCCCAAGGCGGCACACTGCTCTCTGTCTTCCTTTGGAAACCTAGGTTGTCGCAGCTTACCCAGCTCACCAAGACAGTCTGAGCCGGTCTCATGAGCTGGGGAACGTGGACTCAGTGAGGACCAGGGCCCTACCTGCACTCAGAAAATCACTCTGCTCAGCCTTCCATCCAGGAGCTCACACCGACTGGCTCGTTGGTTTAGCAGGACGTCTAAGTGAGGTCCAAGCTGAGCAAAGAACACACTTCCTCCTTTACCCTGCTAGGCCCACGGAAGAGGTAGAGCCAACTAGGCCTCGCTCAGGCCAGCCCTCCTTCAGGGATCTTGCCACACTTCGAAGCCTGCACAGTAAAAGATATTTAGCGAAGTTGCCAGGGTTTCGCCATTCTCCCTCGGCAGCTCCACTACTGCAGGGACTCATGTTTGCTGTGAACTAGGATAGGTGGCCCACTTCCAAAAGCAGTCTTTTCCCCTTTGGAAATGTGGATTCTTGTAGCCTAGGAGCTGTTTGCGAAACCCCAGGAAGGCCCAGCTTTTACTCACTGCAGGCACGCCCGGGGAGGAAACGAGTATGTTTCCCCAGAGAAACAGGCTGCTTGCAAGTGTCGAGGGGAGCTTCTCAGGTGCCCAGTGTGTCCCGTTTGTTTCCCTTCGCAGCTCCCGTACTGCAGGTACTTATGCTGGGTGCTAACAAGGGTTCGTTGGCTCTGCCGAGAAAAGCAGCCTTTTCCCTTTGGAAGCTTGGATTGTAGTGTCTCAGGGGCTGCTTGCCAAACCTTGAAGTTGACCAGGTTATAGCCTCCGCAGGTACGCTTGCGTAGCAAACGAGCACTTTCACCCGAGGAACAGCGTTCCTATCACGCTGCAGGAGAGTTAATCCTGCAGACCTCGTTCCTCCTGGGAAAGCGCAAGGCCACCCTGAGCCTCAGGGTAGTGCCTAAGTTTGCTCCGTGCAAGCTCTGCGTGCCTCGGTTTCCATGAGGTCTCCACCGTTGTTGTGCCTCAATGGAACTAGAGGATAGCTTTCAGGACTCCAAGCACTCTAGCCTCCGCACCGTTTCCCATGCTACCACACGGATTCCCCCCACGTCTCCTCTCTGCCTGCTGAGCAACAAGCAGCCGTGTAGGCCCTTCAGAACCCTTCTTGCATGCAGAGCCCAAGGCGGCACACTGCTCTCTGTCTTCCTTTGGAAACCTAGGTGGTCGGAGCTTACCCACCTCACGAAGACAGTCTGAGCCGCTCTCATGAGCTGGGGAACGTGGACTCAGTGAGGACCAGGGCCCTACCTGCACTCTGAAAATCACTCTGCTCAGCCTTCCATCCAGGAGCTCACACCGACTGGCTCGTTGGTTTAGCAGGACGTCTAAGTGAGGTCCAAGCTGAGCAAAGAACACACTTCCTCCTTTACCCTGCTAGGCCCACAGAAGAGGTAGAGCCAACTAGGCCTCGCTCAGGCCAGCCCTCCTTCAGGGATCTTGCCACAGTTCGAAGCCTGCACAGTAAAAGATACTTAGCGAAGTTGCCAGGGTTTCGCCATGCTCTCCCTCGGCAGCTCCACTACTGCAGGGACTCATGTTTGCTGTGAACTAGGATAGGTGGCCCACTTCAAAAAGCAGTCTTTTCCCCTTTGGAAATGTGGATTCTTGTAGCCTCGGAGCTGTTTGCGAAACCCTAGGAAGGCCCAGCTTCTACTCACGGCAGGCACGCCCGGGGAGGAAACGAATATGTTTCCCCAGAGAAACAGGCTGCTTGCAAGTGTCGAGCGGAGCTTCTCAGGTGCCCAGTGTATCCCGTTTGTTTCCCTTCGCAGCTGACATCCTGCAGGTACTTATGCTGGGGGCTAACAAGGGTAGGTGGCTCTTCCGACAAAAGCAGCCTTTTCCTTTTGGAAGCTTGGATTGTAGTGTCTCAGGGGCTGCTTGCCAAACCTTGAAGTTGCCCAGGTTATAGCCTCCAGAGGTACGCTTGAGTAGCAAACGAGCACTTTCACCCGAGGAACAGGGTTCCTGTCACGCTGGAGTAGAGTTAATCCCGCAGACCTCGTTCCTCCTGGGAAAGCGCAAGGCCACCCTGAGCCTCAGGGTAGTGCCTAAGTTTCCACAGGGCAAGCTCTGCGTGCCTCGGTTACCATGAGGTCTCCACCGTTGTTGTGCTTCAATGGAACGCGAGGATAGCTTTCAGGACTCCAAGCACTCTGACCTCCGCACCGTTTCCCATGCTACCACACGGATCCCCCCCACGTCTCCTCTCTGCCTGCTGAGCAACAAGCAGCCGTGTAGGCCCTTCAGAACACTTCTTGCATGCAGAGCCCAAGGCGGCACACTGCTCTCTGTCTTCCTCTGGAAACCTAGGTTGTCGCAGCTTACCCAGCTCACCAAGACAGTCTGAGCCGGTCTCATGAGCTGGGGAACGTGGACTCAGTGAGGACCAGGGCCCTACCTGCACTCAGAAAATCACTCTGCTCAGCCTTCCATCCAGGAGCTCACACCGACTGGCTCGTTGGTTTAGCAGGACGTCTAAGTGAGGTCCAAGCTGAGCAAAGAGCACACTTCCTCCTTTACCCTGCTAGGCCCACGGAAGAGGTAGAGCCAACTAGGCCTCGCTCAGGCCAGCCCTCCTTCAGGGATCTTGCCACACTTCGAAGCCTGCACAGTAAAAGATACTTAGCGAAGTTGGCAGGGTTTCGCCATGCTCTCCCTCGGCAGCTCCACTACTGCAGGGACTCATGTTTGCTGTGAACTAGGATAGGTGGCCCACTTCAAAAAGCAGTCTTTTCCCCTTTGGAAATGTGGATTCTTGCAGCCTCGGAGCTGTTTGCAAAACCCTAGGAAGGCCCAGCTTCTACTCACGGCAGGCACGCCCGGGGAGGAAACGAGTATGTTTCCCCAGAGAAACAGGCTGCTTGCAAGTGTCGAGCGGAGCTTCTCAGGTGCCCAGTGTGTCCCGTTTGTTTCCCTTCGCAGCTGACATCCTGCAGGTACTTATGCTGGGGGCTAACAAGGGTAGGTGGCTCTTCCGACAAAAGCAGCCTTTTCCTTTTGGAAGCTTGGATTGTAGTGTCTCAGGGGCTGCTTGCCAAACCTTGAAGTTGCCCAGGTTATAGCCTCCAGAGGTACGCTTGAGTAGCAAACGAGCACTTTCACCCGAGGAACAGGGTTCCTGTCACGCTGGAGGAGAGTTAATCCCGCAGACCTCGTTCCTCCTGGGAAAGCGCAAGGCCACCCTGAGCCTCAGGGTAGTGCCTAAGTTTCCACAGGGCAAGCTCTGCGTGCCTCGGTTTCCATGAGGTCTCCATCGTTGTTGTGCTTCAATGGAACGCGAGGATAGCTTTCAGGACTCCAAGCACTCTGACCTCCGCACCATTTCCCATGCTACCACACAGATCCCCCCACGTCTCCTCTCTGCCTGCTGAGCAACAAGCAGCCGTGTAGGCCCTTCGGAACACTTCTTGCATGCAGAACCCAAGGCGGCACACTGCTCTCTGTCTTCCTTTGGAAACCTAGGTGGTCGCAGCTTGCCCCAGCTCACGAAGACAGTCTGAGCCGTTCTCATGAGCTGGGAGACGTGGACTCAGTGAGGACCAGGGCCCTACCTGCACTCAGAAAAATCACTCTGCTCAGCCTTCCATCCAGGAGCTCACACCGACTGGCTCGTTGGTTTAGCAGGACGTCTAAGTGAGGTCCAAGCTGAGCAAAGAGCACACTTCCTCCTTTACCCTGCTAGGCCCACGGAAGAGGTAGAGCCAACTAGGCCTCGTTCAGGCCAGCCCTCCTTCAGGGATCTTGCCACACTTCGAAGCCTGCACAGTAAAAGATACTTAGCGAAGTTGCCAAGATTTCGCCATGCTCTCCTTCGGCAGCTCTACTATTGCAGGGACTCATGTTTGCTTTGAACTAGGATAGGTGTCCCTGCTTCCAAAAGCAGTCTTTTCCCCTTTGGAAATGTGGATTCTTGTAGCCTAGGAGCTGTTTGCGAAACCCTAGGAAGGCCCAGCTTCTACTCATGGCAGGCACGCCCGGGGAGGAAACGAGTATGTTTCCCCAGAGAAACAGGCTGCTTGCAAGTGTCGAGCGGAGCTTCTCAGGTGCCCAGTGTGTCCCGTTTGTTTCCCTTCGCAGCTGACATCCTGCAGGTACTTATGCTGGGGGCTAACAAGGGTAGGTGGCTCTTCCGACAAAAGCAGCCTTTTCCTTTTGGAAGCTTGGATTGTAGTGTCTCAGGGGCTGCTGCCAAACCTTGAAGTTGCCCAGGTTATAGCCTCCAGAGGTACGCTTGAGTAGCAAACGAACACTTTCACCCGAGGAACAGGGTTCCTGTCACGCTGGAGGAGAGTTAATCCCGCAGACCTCGTTCCTCCTGGGAAAGCGCAAGGCCACCCTGAGCCTCAGGGTAGTGCCTAAGTTTCCACAGGGCAAGCTCTGCGTGCCTCGGTTTCCATGAGGTCTCCATCGTTGTTGTGCTTCAATGGAACGCGAGGATAGGTTTCAGGACTCCAAGCACTCTGACCTCCGCACCATTTCCCATGCTACCACACAGATCCCCCCACGTGTCCTCTCTGCCTGTGAGCAACAAGCAGCCGTGTAGGCCCTTCGGAACACTTCTTGCATACAGAACCCAAGGCGGCACACTGCTCTCTGTCTTCCTTTGGAAACCTAGGTGGTCGCAGCTTGCCCCAGCTCACGAAGACAGTCTGAGCCGTTCTCATGAGCTGGGAGACGTGGACTCAGTGAGGACCAGGGCCCTACCTGCACTCAGAAAATCACTCTGCTCA
The DNA here is from genome assembly GCF_965194805.1 of Balaenoptera borealis. NCBI lineage: Eukaryota > Metazoa > Chordata > Mammalia > Artiodactyla > Balaenopteridae > Balaenoptera > Balaenoptera borealis. The sequence continues at coordinate 1,371,054 of NW_028123963.1, forward strand.
GCCTTCCATCCAGGAGCTCACACCGACTGGCTCGTTGGTTTAGCAGGACGTCTAAGTGAGGTCCAAGCTGAGCAAAGAACACACTTCCTCCTTTACCCTGCTAGGCCCACGGAAGAGGTAGAGCCAACTAGGCCTCGCTCAGACCAGGCCTCCTTCAGGGATCTTGCCACACTTCGAAGCCTGCACAGTAAAAGATACTTAGCGAAGTTGCCAGGGTTTCGGCATGCTCTCCCTCGGCAGCTCCACTACTGCAGGTACTCATGTTTGCTTTGAACTAGTATAGGTGTCCCTGCTTCCAAAAGCAGTCTTTTTGCCATTTGGAAATGTTGATTCTTGTAGCCTAGGAGCTGTTTGCGAAACCCTAGGAAGGCCCGGCTTCTACTCACGGCAGGCACGCCCGGGGAGGAAACGAGTATGTTTCCCCAGAGAAACAGGCTGCTTGCAAGTGTCGAGGGGAGCTTCTCAGGTGCCCAGTGTGTCCCGTTTGTTTCCCTTCGCAGCTGACATCCTGCAGGTACTTATGCTGGGGGCTAACAAGGGTAGGTGGCTCTTCCGACAAAAGCAGCCTTTTCCTTTTGGAAGCTTGGATTGTAGTGTCTCAGGGGCTGCTTGCCAAACCTTGAAGTTGCCCAGGTTATAGCTTCCAGAGGTACGCTTGAGTAGCAAACGAGCACTTTCACCCGAGGAACAGGGTTCCTGTCACGCTGGAGTAGAGTTAATCCCGCAGACCTCGTTCCTCCTGGGAAAGCGCAAGGCCACCCTGAGCCTCAGGGTAGTGCCTAAGTTTCCACAGGGCAAGCTCTGCGTGCCTCGGTTTCCATGAGGTCTCCACCGTTGTTGTGCTTCAATGGAACGCGAGGATAGCTTTCAGGACTCCAAGCACTCTGACCTCCGCACCGTTTCCCATGCTACCACACGGATCCCCCCCACGTCTCCTCTCTGCCTGCTGAGCAACAAGCAGCCGTGTAGGCCCTTCGGAACACTTCTTGCATGCAGAACCCAAGGCGGCACACTGCTCTCTGTCTTCCTCTGGAAACCTAGGTTGTCGCAGCTTACCCAGCTCACCAAGACAGTCTGAGCCGGTCTCATGAGCTGGGGAACGTGGACTCAGTGAGGACCAGGGCCCTATCTGCACTCAGAAAATCACTCTGCTCAGCCTTCCATCCAGGAGCTCACACCGACTGGCTCGTTGGTTTAGCAGGACGTCTAAGTGAGGTCCAAGCTGAGCAAAGAGCACACTTCCTCCTTTACCCTGCTAGGCCCACGGAAGAGGTAGAACCAACTAGGCCTCGCTCAGACCAGCCCTCCTTCAGGGATCTTGCCACACTTTGAAGCCTGCACAGTAAAAGATATTTAGCGAAGTTGCCAGGGTTTCGCCATTCTCCTTCGGCAGCTCCACTACTGCAGGGACTCATGTTTGCAGTGAACTAGGATAGGTGGCCCACTTCCAAAAGCAGTCTTTTCCCCTTTGGAAATGTGGATTCTTGTAGCCTCGGAGCTGTTTGCAAAACCCTAGGAAGGCCCAGCTTCTACTCACGGCAGGCACGCCCGGGGAGGAAACGAGTATGTTTCCCCAGAGAAACAGGCTGCTTGCAAGTGTCGAGCGGAGCTTCTCAGGTGCCCAGTGTATCCCGTTTGTTTCCCTTCGCAGCTGACATCCTGCAGGTACTTATGCTGGGGGCTAACAAGGGTAGGTGGCTCTTCCGACAAAAGCAGCCTTTTCCTTTTGGAAGCTTGGATTGTAGTGTCTCAGGGGCTGCTTGCCAAACCTTGAAGTTGCCCAGGTTATAGCCTCCAGAGGTACGCTTGAGTAGCAAACGAGCACTTTCACCCGAGGAACAGGGTTCCTGTCACGCTGGAGGAGAGTTAATCCCGCAGACCTCGTTCCTCCTGGGAAAGCGCAAGGCCACCCTGAGCCTCAGGGTAGTGCCTAAGTTTCCACAGGGCAAGCTCTGCGTGCCTCGGTTTCCATGAGGTCTCCATCGTTGTTGTGCTTCAATGGAACGCGAGGATAGCTTTCAGGACTCCAAGCACTCTGACCTCCGCACCATTTCCCATGCTACCACACAGATCCCCCCACGTCTCCTCTCTGCCTGCTGAGCAACAAGCAGCCGTGTAGGCCCTTCGGAACACTTCTTGCATGCAGAACCCAAGGCGGCACACTGCTCTCTGTCTTCCTTTGGAAACCTAGGTGGTCGCAGCTTGCCCCAGCTCACGAAGACAGTCTGAGCCGTTCTCATGAGCTGGGAGACGTGGACTCAGTGAGGACCAGGGCCCTACCTGCACTCAGAAAATCACTCTGCTCAGCATTCCATCCAGGAGCTCACACCGACTGGTTCGTTGGTTTAGCAGGACGTCTAAGTGAGGTCCAAGCTGAGCAAAGAGCACTGTTCCTCCTTTACCCTGCTAGGCCCACGGAAGAGGTAGAGCCAACTAGGCCTCGCTCAGACCAGCCCTCCTTCAGGGATCTTGCCACACTTCGAAGCCTGCACAGTAAAAGATACTTAGCGAAGTTGCCAGGGTTTCGCCATGCTCTCCCTCGGCAGCTCCACTACTGCAGGGACTCATGTTTGCTTTGAACTAGTATAGGTGTCCCTGCTTCCAAAAGCAGTCTTTTCCCCTTTGGAAATGTGGATTCTTGTAGCCTCGGAGCTGTTTGCGAAACCATAGGAAGGCCCAGCTTTTACTCACTGCAGGCACGCCCGGAGAGGAAACGAGTATGTTTCCCCAGAGAAACAGGCTTCTTGCAAGTGTAGAGGGGAGCTTCTCAGGTGCCCAGTGTCCCGTTTGTTTCCCTTCGCAGCTCCCGTACTGCAGGTACTTATGCTGGGTGCCAACAAGAGTTGGTTGGCTCTGCCGACAAAAGCAGCCTTTTCCCTTTGGAAGCTTGGATTGTAGTGTCTCAGGGGCTGCTTGCCAAACCTTGAAGTTGCCCAGGTTATAGCCTCCGCAGGAACGCTTGCGTAGCAAACGAGCACTTTCTACCGATGAACAGGGTTCCTGTCACGCTGGAGGAGAGTTAATCCCGCAGACCTCGTTCCTCCTGGGAAAGCGCAAGTCCACCCTGAGCCTCAGGGTAGTGCCTAAGTTTCCAACGGGCAAGCTCTGCGTGCCTCGGTTTCCATGAGGTCTCCACCGTTGTTGTGCTTCAATGGAACGCGAAGATAGCTTTCAGGACTCCAAGCACTCTGACCTCCGCACCGTTTCCCATGCTACCACACGGATCCCCCCCACGTCTCCTCTCTGCCTGCTGAGCAACAAGCAGCCGTGTAGGCCCTTCAGAACACTTCTGCATGCAGAGCCCAAGGCGGCACACTGCTCTCTGTCTTCCTTTGGAAACCTAGGTTGTCGCAGCTTACCCAGCTCACCAAGACAGTCTGAGCCGGTCTCATGAGCTGGGGAACGTGGACTCAGTGAGGACCAGGGCCCTACCTGCACTCAGAAAATCACTCTGCTCAGCCTTCCATCCAGGAGCTCACACCGACTGGCTCGTTGGTTTAGCAGGACGTCTAAGTGAGGTCCAAGCTGAGCAAAGAGCACACTTCCTCCTTTACCCTGCTAGGCCCACGGAAGAGGTAGAGCCAACTAGGCCTCGCTCAGGCCAGCCCTCCTTCAGGGATCTTGCCACACTTCGAAGCCTGCACAGTAAAAGATATTTAGCGAAGTTGCCAGGGTTTCGCCATTCTCCCTCGGCCCCTCCACTACTGCAGGGACTCATGTTTGCTGTGAACTAGGATAGGTGGCCCACTTCCAAAAGCAGTCTTTTCCCCTTTGGAAATGTGGATTCTTGTAGCCTAGGAGCTGTTTGCGAAACCCCAGGAAGGCCCAGCTTTTACTCACTGCAGGCACGCCCGGGGACGAAACGAGTATGTTTCCCCAGAGAAACAGGCTGCTTGCAAGTGTCGAGGGGAGCTTCTCAGGTGCCCAGTGTGTCCCGTTTGTTTCCCTTCGCAGCTCCCGTACTGCAGGTACTTATGCTGGGTGCTAACAAGGGTTCGTTGGCTCTGCCGAGAAAAGCAGCCTTTTCCCTTTGGAAGCTTGGATTGTAGTGTCTCAGGGGCTGCTTGCCAAACCTTGAAGTTGACCAGGTTATAGCCTCCGCAGGTACGCTTGCGTAGCAAACGAGCACTTTCACCCGAGGAACAGCGTTCCTATCACGCTGCAGGAGAGTTAATCCTGCAGACCTCGTTCCTCCTGGGAAAGCGCAAGGCCACCCTGAGCCTCAGGGTAGTGCCTAAGTTTGCTCCGTGCAAGCTCTGCGTGCCTCGGTTTCCATGAGGTCTCCACCGTTGTTGTGCCTCAATGGAACTAGAGGATAGCTTTCAGGACTCCAAGCACTCTAGCCTCCGCACCGTTTCCCATGCTACCACACGGATTCCCCCCACGTCTCCTCTCTGCCTGCTGAGCAACAAGCAGCCGTGTAGGCCCTTCAGAACACTTCTGGCATTCACAGCCCAAGGCGGGACACTGCTCTCTGTCTTCCTTTGGAAACGTAGGTTGTCGGAGCTTACCCACCTCACTAAGACAGTCAGAGCCGCTCTCATGAGCTGGGGAACGTGGACTCAGTGAGGACCAGGGCCCTACCTGCACTCAGAAAATCACTCTGCTCAGCCTTCCATCCAGGAGCTCACAACGACTGGCTCGTTGGTTTAGCAGGACGTCTAAGTGAGGTCCAAGCTGAGCAAAGAACACACTTCCTCCTTTACCCTGCTAGGCCCACGGAAGAGGTAGAGCCAACTAGGCCTCGCTCAGGCCAGCCGTCCTTCAGGGATCTTGCCACACTTCGAAGCCTGCACAGTAAAAGTTATTTAGCGAAGTTGCCAGGGTTTCGCCATGCTCTCCCTCGGCAGCTCCACTAATGCAGGGACTCATGTTTGCTGTGAACTAGGATAGGTGGCCCACTTCAAAAAGCAGTCTTTTCCCCTTTGGAAATGTGGATTCTTGTAGCCTCGGAGCTGTTTGCAAAACCCTAGGAAGGCCCAGCTTCTACTCACGGCAGGCACGCCCGGGGAGGAAACGAGTATGTTTCCCCAGAGAAACAGGCTGCTTGCAAGTGTCGAGCGGAGCTTCTCAGGTGCCCAGTGTATCCCGTTTGTTTCCCTTCGCAGCTGACATCCTGCAGGTACTTATGCTGGGGGCTAACAAGGGTAGGTGGCTCTTCCGACAAAAGCAGCCTTTTCCTTTTGGAAGCTTGGATTGTAGTGTCTCAGGGGCTGCTTGCCAAACCTTGAAGTTGCCCAGGTTATAGCCTCCAGAGGTACGCTTGAGTAGCAAACGAGCACTTTCACCCGAGGAACAGGGTTCCTGTCACGCTGGAGGAGAGTTAATCCCGCAGACCTCGTTCCTCCTGGGAAAGCGCAAGGCCACCCTGAGCCTCAGGGTAGTGCCTAAGTTTCCACAGGGCAAGCTCTGCGTGCCTCGGTTTCCATGAGGTCTCCATCGTTGTTGTGCTTCAATGGAACGCGAGGATAGCTTTCAGGACTCCAAGCACTCTGACCTCCGCACCATTTCCCATGCTACCACACAGATCCCCCCACGTCTCCTCTCTGCCTGCTGAGCAACAAGCAGCCGTGTAGGCCCTTCGGAACACTTCTTGCATGCAGAGCCCAAGGCGGGACACTGCTCTCTGTCTTCCTTTGGAAACCTAGGTGGTCGCAGCTTGCCCCAGCTCACGAAGACAGTCTGAGCCGTTCTCATGAGCTGGGAGACGTGGACTCAGTGAGGACCAGGGCCCTACCTGCACTCAGAAAATCACTCTGCTCAGCCTTCCATCCAGGAGCTCACACCGACTGGCTCGTTGGTTTAGCAGGACGTCTAAGTGAGGTCCAAGCTGAGCAAAGAGCACTGTTCCTCCTTTACCCTGCTAGGCCCACGGAAGAGGTAGAGCCAACTAGGCCTCGCTCAGACCAGCCCTCCTTCAGGGATCTTGCCACACTTCGAAGCCTGCACAGTAAAAGATACTTAGCGAAGTTGCCAGGGTTTCGCCATGCTCTCCCTCGGCAGCTCCACTACTGCAGGGACTCATGTTTGCTTTGAACTAGTATAGGTGTCCCTGCTTCCAAAAGCAGTCTTTTCCCCTTTGGAAATGTGGATTCTTGTAGCCTCGGAGCTGTTTGCGAAACCATAGGAAGGCCCAGCTTTTACTCACTGCAGGCACGCCCGGAGAGGAAACGAGTATGTTTCCCCAGAGAAACAGGCTGCTTGCAAGTGTAGAGGGGAGCTTCTCAGGTGCCCAGTGTCCCGTTTGTTTCCCTTCGCAGCTCCCGTACTGCAGGTACTTATGCTGGGTGCTAACAAGAGTTGGTTGGCTCTGCCGACAAAAGCAGCCTTTTCCCTTTGGAAGCTTGGATTGTAGTGTCTCAGGGGCTGCTTGCCAAACCTTGAAGTTGCCCAGGTTATAGCCTACGCAGGAACGCTTGCGTAGCAAACGAGCACTTTCTACCGATGAACAGGGTTCCTGTCACGCTGGAGGAGAGTTAATCCCGCAGACCTCGTTCCTCCTGGGAAAGCGCAAGTCCACCCTGAGCCTCAGGGTAGTGCCTAAGTTTCCAACGGGCAAGCTCTGCGTGCCTCGGTTTCCATGAGGTCTCCACCGTTGTTGTGCTTCAATGGAACGCGAAGATAGCTTTCAGGACTCCAAGCACTCTGACCTCCGCACCGTTTCCCATGCTACCACACGGATCCCCCCCACGTCTCCTCTCTGCCTGCTGAGCAACAAGCAGCCGTGTAGGCCCTTCAGAACACTTCTGCATGCAGAGCCCAAGGCGGCACACTGCTCTCTGTCTTCCTTTGGAAACCTAGGTTGTCGCAGCTTACCCAGCTCACCAAGACAGTCTGAGCCGGTCTCATGAGCTGGGGAACGTGGACTCAGTGAGGACCAGGGCCCGACCTGCACTCAGAAAATCACTCTGCTCAGCCTTCCATCCAGGAGCTCACACCGACTGGCTCGTTGGTTTAGCAGGACGTCTAAGTGAGGTCCAAGCTGAGCAAAGAACACACTTCCTCCTTTACCCTGCTAGGCCCACGGAAGAGGTAGAGCCAACTAGGCCTCGCTCAGGCCAGCCCTCCTTCAGGGATCTTGCCACACTTCGAAGCCTGCACAGTAAAAGATATTTAGCGAAGTTGCCAGGGTTTCGCCATTCTCCCTCGGCAGCTCCACTACTGCAGGGACTCATGTTTGCTGTGAACTAGGATAGGTGGCCCACTTCCAAAAGCAGTCTTTTCCCCTTTGGAAATGTGGATTCTTGTAGCCTAGGAGCTGTTTGCGAAACCCCAGGAAGGCCCAGCTTTTACTCACTGCAGGCACGCCCGGGGACGAAACGAGTATGTTTCCCAAGAGAAACAGGCTGCTTGCAAGTGTCGAGGGGAGCTTCTCAGGTGCCCAGTGTGTCCCGTTTGTTTCCCTTCGCAGCTCCCGTACTGCAGGTACTTATGCTGGGTGCTAACAAGGGTTCGTTGGCTCTGCCGAGAAAAGCAGCCTTTTCCCTTTGGAAGCTTGGATTGTAGTGTCTCAGGGGCTGCTGCCAAACCTTGAAGTTGCCCAGGTTATAGCCTCCGCAGGTACGCGTGCGTAGCAAACGAGCACTTTCACCCGAGGAACAGCGTTCCTATCACGCTGCAGGAGAGTTAATCCTGCAGACCTCGTTCCTCCTGGGAAAGCGCAAGGCCACCCTGAGCCTCAGGGTAGTGCCTAAGTTTGCTCCGTGCAAGCTCTGCGTGCCTCGGTTTCCATGAGGTCTCCACCGTTGTTGTGCTTCAATGGAACGCGAGGATAGCTTTCAGGACTCCAAGCACTCTGACCTCCGCACCGTTTCCCATGCTACCACACGGATCCCCCCCACGTCTCCTCTCTGCCTGCTGAGCAACAAGCAGCCGTGTAGGCCCTTCAGAACACTTCTTGCATGCAGAGCCCAAGGCGGCACACTGCTCTCTGTCTTCCTCTGGAAACCTAGGTTGTCGCAGCTTACCCAGCTCACCAAGACAGTCTGAGCCGGTCTCATGAGCTGGGGAACGTGGACTCAGTGAGGACCAGGGCCCTACCTGCACTCAGAAAATCACTCTGCTCAGCCTTCCATCCAGGAGCTCACACCGACTGGCTCGTTGGTTTAGCAGGACGTCTAAGTGAGGTCCAAGCTGAGCAAAGAACACACTTCCTCCTTTACCCTGCTAGGCCCACGGAAGAGGTAGAGCCAACTAGGCCTCGCTCAGGCCAGCCCTCCTTCAGGGATCTTGCCACACTTCGAAGCCTGCACAGTAAAAGATACTTAGCGAAGTTGGCAGGGTTTCGCCATGCTCTCCCTCGGCAGCTCCACTACTGCAGGGACTCATGTTTGCTGTGAACTAGGATAGGTGGCCCACTTCAAAAAGCAGGCTTTTCCCCTTTGGAAATGTGGATTCTTGCAGCCTCGGAGCTGTTTGCAAAACCCTAGGAAGGCCCAGCTTCTACTCACGGCAGGCACGCCCGGGGAGGAAACGAGTATGTTTCCCCAGAGAAACAGGCTGCTTGCAAGTGTCGAGCGGAGCTTCTCAGGTGCCCAGTGTGTCCCGTTTGTTTCCCTTCGCAGCTGACATCCTGCAGGTACTTATGCTGGGGGCTAACAAGGGTAGGTGGCTCTTCCGACAAAAGCAGCCTTTTCCTTTTGGAAGCTTGGATTGTAGTGTCTCAGGGGCTGCTTGCCAAACCTTGAAGTTGCCCAGGTTATAGCCTCCAGAGGTACGCTTGAGTAGCAAACGAGCACTTTCACCCGAGGAACAGGGTTCCTGTCACGCTGGAGGAGAGTTAATCCCGCAGACCTCGTTCCTCCTGGGAAAGCGCAAGGCCACCCTGAGCCTCAGGGTAGTGCCTAAGTTTCCACAGGGCAAGCTCTGCGTGCCTCGGTTTCCATGAGGTCTCCATCGTTGTTGTGCTTCAATGGAACGCGAGGATAGCTTTCAGGACTCCAAGCACTCTGACCTCCGCACCATTTCCCATGCTACCACACGGATCCCCCCACGTGTCCTCTCTGCCTGCTGAGCAACAAGCAGCCGTGTAGGCCCTTCGGAACACTTCTTGCATGCAGAACCCAAGGCGGCACACTGCTCTCTGTCTTCCTTTGGAAACCTAGGTGGTCGCAGCTTGCCCCAGCTCACGAAGACAGTCTGAGCTGTTCTCATGAGCTGGGAGACGTGGACTCAGTGAGGACCAGGGCCCTACCTGCACTCAGAAAAATCACTCTGCTCAGCCTTCCATCCAGGAGCTCACACCGACTGGCTCGTTGGTTTAGCAGGACGTCTAAGTCAGGTCCAAGCTGAGCAAAGAGCACACTTCCTCCTTTACCCTGCTAGGCCCACGGAAGAGGTAGAGCCAACTAGGCCTCGTTCAGGCCAGCCCTCCTTCAGGGATCTTGCCACACTTCGAAGCCTGCACAGTAAAAGATACTTAGCGAAGTTGCCAGATTTCGCCATGCTCTCGTTCGGCAGCTCTACTATTGCAGGGACTCATGTTTGCTTTGAACTAGGATAGGTGTCCCTGCTTCCAAAAGCAGTCTTTTCCCCTTTGGAAATGTGGATTCTTGTAGCCTAGGAGCTGTTTGCGAAACGCTAAGAAGGCCCAGCTTCTACTCACTGCAGGCACGCCCGGGGAGGAAACGAGTATGTTTCCCCAGAGAAACAGGCTGCTTGCAAGTGTCGAGAAGAGCTTCTCAGGTGCCCAGTGTGTCCCGTTTGTTTCCCTTCGCAGCTCCCGTACTGCAGGTACTTATTCTGGGTGCTAACAAGGGTTCGTTGGCTCTGCCGAGAAAAGCAGCCTTTTCCCTTTGGAAGCTTGGATTGTAGTGTCTCAGGGGCTGCTTGCCAAACCTTGAAGTTGCCCAGGTTATAGCCTCCGCAGGTACGCTTGCGTAGCAAACGAGCACTTTCTACCGAAGAACAGGGTTCCTGTCACGCTGGAGGAGAGTTAATCCCGCAGACCTCCTTCTTCCTGGGAAAGCGCAAGGCCACCCTGAGCCTCAGGGTAGTGCCTAAGTTTGCTCCGTGCAAGCTCTGCGTGCCTCGGTTTCCATGAGGTCTCCACCGTTGTTGTGCTTCAATGGAACGCGAGGATAGCTTTCAGGACTCCAAGCACTCTGGCCTCCGCACCGTTTCCCATGCTACCACACGGATTCCCCCCACGTCTCCTCTCTGCCTGCTGAGCAACAAGCAGCCGTGTAGGCCCTTCAGAACACTTCTTGCATGCAGAGCCCAAGGCGGGACACTGCTCTCTGTCTTCCTTTGGAAACCTAGGTTGTCGCAGCTTGCCCAGCTCACCAAGACAGTCTGAGCCGGTTTCATGAGCTGGGGAACGTGGACTCAGTGAGGACCAGGGCCCTACCTGCACTCAGAAAATCACTCTGCTCAGCCTTCCATCCAGGAGCTCACACCGACTGGCTCGTTGGTTTAGCAAGATGTCTAAGTGAGGTCCAAGCTGAGCAAAGAACACACTTCCTCCTTTACCCTGCTAGGCCCACAGAAGAGGTAGAGCCAACCAGGCCTCGCTCAGGCCAGCCCTCCATCAGGGATCTTGCCACAGTTCGAAGCCTGCACAGTAAAAGATACTTAGCGAAGTTGCCAGGGTTTCGCCATGCTCTCCCTCGGCAGCTCCACTACTGCAGGGACTCATGTTTGCTGTGAACTAGGATAGGTGGCCCACTTCAAAAAGCAGTCTTTTCCCCTTTGGAAATGTGGATTCTTGTAGCCTCGGAGCTGTTTGCGAAACCCTAGGAAGGCCCAGCTTCTACTCACGGCAGGCACGCCCGGGGAGGAAACGAGTATGTTTCCCCAGAGAAACAGGCTGCTTGCAAGTGTAGAGGGGAGCTTCTCAGGTGCCCAGTGTGTCCCGTTTGTTTCCCTTCGCAGCTGACATCCTGCAGGTACTTATGCTGGGGGCTAACAAGGGTAGGTGGCTCTTCCGACAAAAGCAGCCTTTTCCTTTTGGAAGCTTGGATTGTAGTGTCTCAGGGGCTGCTTGCCAAACCTTGAAGTTGCCCAGGTTATAGCCTCCAGAGGTACGCTTGAGTAGCAAACGAGCACTTTCACCCGAGGAACAGGGTTCCTGTCACGCTGGAGGAGAGTTAATCCCGCAGACCTCGTTCCTCCTGGGAAAGCGCAAGGCCACCCTGAGCCTCAGGGTAGTGCCTAAGTTTCCACAGGGCAAGCTCTGCGTGCCTCGGTTTCCATGAGGTCTCCATCGTTGTTGTGCTTCAATGGAACGCGAGGATAGCTTTCAGGACTCCAAGCACTCTGACCTCCGCACCATTTCCCATGCTACCACACAGATCCCCCCACGTCTCCTCTCTGCCTGCTGAGCAACAAGCAGCCGTGTAGGCCCTTCGGAACACTTCTTGCATGCAGAACCCAAGGCGGCACACTGCTCTCTGTCTTCCTTTGGAAACCTAGGTGGTCGCAGCTTGCCCCAGCTCACGAAGACAGTCTGAGCCGTTCTCATGAGCTGGGAGACGTGGACTCAGTGAGGACCAGGGCCCTACCTGCACTCAGAAAAATCACTCTGCTCAGCCTTCCATCCAGGAGCTGACACCGACTGGCTCGTTGGTTTAGCAGGACGTCTAAGTGAGGTCCAAGCTGAGCAAAGAGCACACTTCCTCCTTTACCCTGCTAGGCCCACGGAAGACGTAGAGCCAACTAGGCCTCGCTCAGGCCAGCCCTCCTTCAGGGATCTTGCCACACTTCGAAGCCTGCACAGTAAAAGATACTTAGCGAAGTTGCCAAGATTTCGCCATGCTCTCCCTCGGCAGCTCCACTACTGCAGGGACTCATGTTTGCTTTGAACTAGGATAGGTGTCCCTGCTTCCAAAAGCAGTCTTTTCCCCTTTGGAAATGTGGATTCTTGTAGCCTAGGAGCTGTTTGCGAAACCCTAGGAAGGCCCAGCTTCTACTCACTGCAGGCACGCCCGGGGAAAAAACGAGTATGTTTCCCCAGAGAAACAGGCTGCTTGCAAGTGTCGAGGGGAGCTTCTCAGGTGCCCAGTGTGTCCGGTTTGTTTCCCTTCGCAGCTCCCGTACTGCAGGTACTTATGCTGGGTGCTAACAAGGGTTGGTTGGCTCTGCCGACAAAAGCAGCCTTTTCCCATGGAAGCTAGGATTGTAGTGTCTCAGGGGCTGCTTGCCAAACCTTGAAGTTGCCCAGGTTATAGCCTCCGCAGGAACGCTTGCGTAGCAAACGAGCACTTTCTACCGATGAACAGGGTTCCTGTCACGCTGGAGGAGAGTTAATCCCGCAGACCTCGTTCCTCCTGGGAAAGCGCAAGTCCACCCTGAGCCTCAGGGTAGTGCCTAAGTTTCCAAAGGGCAAGCTCTGCGTGCCTCGGTTTCCATGAGGTCTCCACCGTTGTTGTGCTTCAATGGAACGCGAGGATAGCTTTCAGGACTCCAAGCACTCTGACCTCCGCACCGTTTCCCATGCTACCACACGGATCCCCCCCACGTCTCCTCTCTGCCTGCTGAGCAACAAGCAGCCGTGTAGGCCCTTCAGAACACTTCTTGCATGCAGAGCCCAAGGCCGGACACTGCTCTCTCTCTTCCTTTGGAAACCTAGGTTGTCGCAGCTTGCCCAGCTCACCAAGACAGTCTGAGCCGGTCTCATGAGCTGGGGAACGTGGACTCAGTGAGGACCAGGGCCCTACCTGCACTCAGAAAATCACTCTGCTCAGCCTTCCATCCAGGAGCTCACACCGACTGGCTCGTTGGTTTAGCAGGACGTCTAAGTGAGGTCCAAGCTGAGCAAAGAACACACTTCCTCCTTTACCCTGCTAGGCCCACGGAAGAGGTAGAGCCAACTAGGCCTCGCTCAGGCCAGCCCTCCTTCAGGGATCTTGCCACACTTCGAAGCCTGCACAGTAAAAGATACTTAGCGAAGTTGCCAGGGTTTCGCCATTCTCCCTCGGCAGCTCCACTACTGCAGGGACTCATGTTTGCTGTGAAATAGAATAGGTGGCCCACTTCCAAAAGCAGTCTTTTCCCCTTTGGAAAGGTGGATTCTTGTAGCCTAGGAGCTGTTTGCGAAACCATAGGAAGGCGCAGCTTTTACTCACTGCAGGCACGCCCGGGGAGGAAACGAGTATGTTTCCCCAGAGAAACAGGCTGCTTGCAAGTGTAGAGGGGAGCTTCTCAGGTGCCCAGTGTGTCCCGTTTGTTTCCCTTCGCAGCTGACATCCTGCAGGTACTTATGCAGGGTGCTAACAAGGGTTCTTTGGCTCTGCCGAGAAAAGCAGCCTTTTCCCTTTGGAAGCTTGGATTGTAGTGTCTCAGGGGCTGCTTGCCAAACCTTGAAGTTGCCCAGGTTATAGCCTCCGCAGGAACGCTTGCGTAGCAAACGAGCACTTTCACCCGAGGAACAGCGTTCCTATCAGGCTGCAGGAGAGTTAATCCTGCAGACCTCGTTCCTCCTGGGAAAGCGCAAGGCCACCCTGAGCCTCAGGGTAGTGCCTAAGTTTGCTCCGTGCAAGCTCTGCGTGCCTCGGTTTCCATGAGGTCTCCACCGTTGTTGTACCTCAATGGAACTAGAGGATAGCTTTCAGGACTCCAAGCACTCTGGCCTCCGCACCGTTTCCCATGCTACCACACGGCTTCCCCCCACGTCTCCTCTCTGCCTGCTGAGCAACAAGCAGCCGTGTAGGCCCTTCAGAACACTTCTTGCATGCAGAGCCCAAGGCGGGACACTGCTCTCTGTCTTCCTTTGGAAACCTAGGTTGTCGGAGCTTACCCACCTCACGAAGACAGTCTGAGCCAGTTTCATGAGCTGGGGAACGTGGACTCAGTGAGGACCAGGGCCCTACCTGCACTCTGAAAATCACTCTGCTCAGCCTTCCATCCAGGAGCTCACACCGACTGGCTCGTTGGTTTAGCAGGACGTCTAAGTGAGGTCCAAGCTGAGCAAAGAACACACTTCCTCCTTTACCCTGCTAGGCCCACGGAAGAGGTAGAGCCAACTAGGCCTCGCTCAGGCCAGCCCTCCTTCAGGGATCTTGCCACACTTCAAAGCCTGCACAGTAAAAGTTATTTAGCGAAGTTGCCAGGGTTTCGCCATGCTCTCCCTCGGCAGCTCCACTACTGCAGGGACTCATGTTTGCTGTGAACTAGGATAGGTGGCCCACTTCAAAAAGCAGTCTTTTCCCCTTTGGAAATGTGGATTCTTGTAGCCTCGGAGCTGTTTGCGAAACCCTAGGAAGGCCCAGCTTCTACTCATGGCAGGCACGCCCGGGGAGGAAACGAGTATGTTTCCCCAGAGAAACAGGCTGCTTGCAAGTGTCGAGCGGAGCTTCTCAGGTGCCCAGTGTGTCCCGTTTGTTTCCCTTCGCAGCTGACATCCTGCAGGTACTTATGCTGGGGGCTAACAAGGGTAGGTGGCTCTTCCGACAAAAGCAGCCTTTTCCTTTTGGAAGCTTGGATTGTAGTGTCTCAGGGGCTGCTTGCCAAACCTTGAAGTTGCCCAGGTTATAGCCTCCAGAGGTACGCTTGAGTAGCAAACGAGCACTTTCACCCGAGGAACAGGGTTCCTGTCACGCTGGAGGAGAGTTAATCCCGCAGACCTCGTTCCTCCTGGGAAAGCGCAAGGCCACCCTGAGCCTCAGGGTAGTGCCTAAGTTTCCACAGGGCAAGCTCTGCGTGCCTCGGTTTCCATGAGGTCTCCATCGTTGTTGTGCTTCAATGGAACGCGAGGATAGGTTTCAGGACTCCAAGCACTCTGACCTCCGCACCATTTCCCATGCTACCACACAGATCCCCCCACGTGTCCTCTCTGCCTGTGAGCAACAAGCAGCCGTGTAGGCCCTTCGGAACACTTCTTGCATGCAGACCCCAAGGCGGGACACTGCTCTCTGTCTTCCTTTGGAAACCTAGGTTGTCGGAGCTTACCCACCTCACTAACACAGTCTGAGCCGGTCTCATGAGCTGGGGAACGTGGACTCATTGAGGACCAGGGCCCTATCTGCACTCAGAAAATCACTCTGCTCAGCCTTCCATCCAGAAGCTCACACCGACTGGCTCGTTGGTTTAGCAGGACGTCTAAGTGAGGTCCAAGCTGAGCAAAGAACACACTTCCTCCTTTACCCTGCTAGGCCCACGGAAGAGGTAGAGCCAACTAGGCCTCGCTCAGGCCAGCCCTCCTTCAGGGATCTTGCCACACTTCGAAGCCTGCACAGTAAAAGTTATTTAGCGAAGTTGCCAGGGTTTCGCCATGCTCTCCCTCGGCAGCTCCACTACTGCAGGGACTCATGTTTGCTGTGAACTAGGATAGTTGGCCCACTTCAAAAAGCAGTCTTTTCCCCTTTGGAAATGTGGATTCTTGTAGCCTCGGAGCTGTTTGCAAAACCCTAGGAAGGCCCAGCTTCTACTCACGGCAGGCACGCCCGGGGAGGAAACGAGTATGTTTCCCCAGAGAAACAGGCTGCTTGCAAGTGTCGAGCGGAGCTTCTCAGGTGCCCAGTGTATCCCGTTTGTTTCCCTTCGCAGCTGACATCCTGCAGGTACTTATGCTGGGGGCTAACAAGGGTAGGTGGCTCTTCCGACAAAAGCAGCCTTTTCCTTTTGGAAGCTTGGATTGTAGTGTCTCAGGGGCTGCTTGCCAAACCTTGAAGTTGCCCAGGTTATAGCCTCCAGAGGTACGCTTGAGTAGCAAACGAGCACTTTCACCCGAGGAACAGGGTTCCTGTCACGCTGGAGGAGAGTTAATCCCGCAGACCTCGTTCCTCCTGGGAAAGCGCAAGGCCACCCTGAGCCTCAGGGTAGTGCCTAAGTTTCCACAGGGCAAGCTCTGCGTGCCTCGGTTTCCATGAGGTCTCCATCGTTGTTGTGCTTCAATGGAACGCGAGGATAGCTTTCAGGACTCCAAGCACTCTGACCTCCGCACCATTTCCCATGCTACCACACAGATCCCCCCACGTCTCCTCTCTGCCTGCTGAGCAACAAGCAGCCGTGTAGGCCCTTCGGAACACTTCTTGCATGCAGAACCCAAGGCGGCACACTGCTCTCTGTCTTCCTTTGGAAACCTAGGTGGTCGCAGCTTGCCCCAGCTCATGAAGACAGTCTGAGCCGTTCTCATGAGCTGGGAGACGTGGACTCAGTGAGGACCAGGGCCCTACCTGCACTCAGAAAATCACTCTGCTCAGCCTTCCATCCAGGAGCTCACACCGACTGGCTCGTTGGTTTAGCAGGACGTCTAAGTGAGGTCCAAGCTGAGCAAAGAGCACACTTCCTCCTTTACCCTGCTAGGCCCACGGAAGAGGTAGAGCCAACTAGGCCTCGCTCAGACCAGCCCTCCTTCAGGGATCTTGCCACACTTCGAAGCCTGCACAGTAAAAGATACTTAGCGAAGTTGCCAGGGTTTCGCCATGCTCTCCCTCGGCAGCTCCACTACTGCAGGGACTCATGTTTGCTTTGAACTAGTATAGGTGTCCCTGCTTCCAAAAGCAGTCTTTTCCCCTTTGGAAATGTGGATTCTTGTAGCCTCGGAGCTGTTTGCGAAACCATAGGAAGGCCCAGCTTTTACTCACTGCAGGCACGCCCGGAGAGGAAACGAGTATGTTTCCCCAGAGAAACAGGCTGCTTGCAAGTGTAGAGGGGAGCTTCTCAGGTGCCCAGTGTCCCGTTTGTTTCCCTTCGCAGCTCCCGTACTGCAGGTACTTATGCTGGGTGCTAACAAGAGTTGGTTGGCTCTGCCGACAAAAGCAGCCTTTTCCCTTTGGAAGCTTGGATTGTAGTGTCTCAGGGGCTGCTTGCCAAACCTTGAAGTTGCCCAGGTTACAGCCTCCGCAGGAACGCTTGCGTAGCAAACGAGCACTTTCTACCGATGAACAGGGTTCCTGTCACGCTGGAGGAGAGTTAATCCCGCAGACCTCGTTCCTCCTGGGAAAGCGCAAGTCCACCCTGAGCCTCAGGGTAGTGCCTAAGTTTCCAACGGGCAAGCTCTGCGTGCCTCGGTTTCCATGAGGTCTCCACCGTTGTTGTGCTTCAATGGAACGCGAAGATAGCTTTCAGGACTCCAAGCACTCTGACCTCCGCACCGTTTCCCATGCTACCACACGGATCCCCCCCACGTCTCCTCTCTGCCTGCTGAGCAACAAGCAGCCGTGTAGGCCCTTCAGAACACTTCTGCATGCAGAGCCCAAGGCGGCACACTGATCTCTGTCTTCCTTTGGAAACCTAGGTTGTCGCAGCTTACCCAGCTCACCAAGACAGTCTGAGCCGGTCTCATGAGCTGGGGAACGTGGACTCAGTGAGGACCAGGGCCCTACCTGCACTCAGAAAATCACTCTGCTCAGCCTTCCATCCAGGAGCTCACACCGACTGGCTCGTTGGTTTAGCAGGACGTCTAAGTGAGGTCCAAGCTGAGCAAAGAACACACTTCCTCCTTTACCCTGCTAGGCCCACGGAAGAGGTAGAGCCAACTAGGCCTCGCTCAGGCCAGCCCTCCTTCAGGGATCTTGCCACACTTCGAAGCCTGCACAGTAAAAGATATTTAGCGAAGTTGCCAGGGTTTCGCCATTCTCCCTCGGCAGCTCCACTACTGCAGGGACTCATGTTTGCTGTGAACTAGGATAGGTGGCCCACTTCCAAAAGCAGTCTTTTCCCCTTTGGAAATGTGGATTCTTGTAGCCTAGGAGCTGTTTGCGAAACCCCAGGAAGGCCCAGCTTTTACTCACTGCAGGCACGCCCGGGGACGAAACGAGTATGTTTCCCCAGAGAAACAGGCTGCTTGCAAGTGTCGAGGGGAGCTTCTCAGGTGCCCAGTGTGTCCCGTTTGTTTCCCTTCGCAGCTCCCGTACTGCAGGTACTTATGCTGGGTGCTAACAAGGGTTCGTTGGCTCTGCCGAGAAAAGCAGCCTTTTCCCTTTGGAAGCTTGGATTGTAGTGTCTCAGGGGCTGCTTGCCAAACCTTGAAGTTGACCAGGTTATAGCCTCCGCAGGTACGCTTGCGTAGCAAACGAGCACTTTCACCCGAGGAACAGCGTTCCTATCACGCTGCAGGAGAGTTAATCCTGCAGACCTCGTTCCTCCTGGGAAAGCGCAAGGCCACCCTGAGCCTCAGGGTAGTGCCTAAGTTTGCTCCGTGCAAGCTCTGCATGCCTCGGTTTCCATGAGGTCTCCACCGTTGTGCCTCAATGGAACAAGAGGATAGCTTTCAGGACTCCAAGCACTCTGGCCTCCGCACCGTTTCCCATGCTACCACACGGATTCCCCCCACGTCTCCTCTCTGCCTGCTGAGCAACAAGCAGCCGTGTAGGCCCTTCAGAACACTTCTTGCATGCAGAGCCCAAGGCGGGACACTGCTCTCTGTCTTCCTTTGGAAACCTAGGTTGTCGGAGCTTACCCACCTCACGAAGACAGTCTGAGCCGCTCTCATGAGCTGGGGAACGTGGACTCAGTGAGGACCAGGGCCCTACCTGCACTCTGAAAATCACTCTGCTCAGCCTTCCATCCAGGAGCTCACACCGACTGGCTCGTTGGTTTAGCAGGACGTCTAAGTGAGGTCCAAGCTGAGCAAAGAGCACACTTCCTCCTTTACCCTGCTAGGCCCACGGAAGAGGTAGAGCCAACTAGGCCTCGTTCAGGCCAGCCCTCCTTCAGGGATCTTGCCACACTTCGAAGCCTGCACAGTAAAAGATACTTAGCGAAGTTGGCAGGGTTTCGCCATGCTCTCCCTCGGCAGCTCCACTACTGCAGGGACTCATGTTTGCTGTGAACTAGGATAGGTGGCCCACTTCAAAAAGCAGTCTTTTCCCCTTTGGAAATGTGGATTCTTGCAGCCTCGGAGCTGTTTGCAAAACCCTAGGAAGGCCCAGCTTCTACTCACGGCAGGCACGCCCGGGGAGGAAACGAGTATGTTTCCCCAGAGAAACAGGCTGCTTGCAAGTGTCGAGCGGAGCTTCTCAGGTGCCCAGTGTGTCCCGTTTGTTTCCCTTCGCAGCTGACATCCTGCAGGTACTTATGCTGGGGGCTAACAAGGGTAGGTGGCTCTTCCGACAAAAGCAGCCTTTTCCTTTTGGAAGCTTGGATTGTAGTGTCTCAGGGGCTGCTTGCCAAACCTTGAAGTTGCCCAGGTTATAGCCTCCAGAGGTACGCTTGAGTAGCAAACGAGCACTTTCACCCGAGGAACAGGGTTCCTGTCACGCTGGAGGAGAGTTAATCCCGCAGACCTCGTTCCTCCTGGGAAAGCGCAAGGCCACCCTGAGCCTCAGGGTAGTGCCTAAGTTTCCACAGGGCAAGCTCTGCGTGCCTCGGTTTCCATGAGGTCTCCATCGTTGTTGTGCTTCAATGGAACGCGAGGATAGCTTTCAGGACTCCAAGCACTCTGACCTCCGCACCATTTCCCATGCTACCACACAGATCCCCCCACGTCTCCTCTCTGCCTGCTGAGCAACAAGCAGCCGTGTAGGCCCTTCGGAACACTTCTTGCATGCAGAACCCAAGGCGGCACACTGCTCTCTGTCTTCCTTTGGAAACCTAGGTGGTCGCAGCTTGCCCCAGCTCACGAAGACAGTCTGAGCCGTTCTCATGAGCTGGGAGACGTGGACTCAGTGAGGACCAGGGCCCTACCTGCACTCAGAAAAATCACTCTGCTCAGCCTTCCATCCAGGAGCTCACACCGACTGGCTCGTTGGTTTAGCAGGACGTCTAAGTGAGGTCCAAGCTGAGCAAAGAGCACACTTCCTCCTTTACCCTGCTAGGCCCACGGAAGAGGTAGAGCCAACTAGGCCTCGTTCAGGCCAGCCCTCCTTCAGGGATCTTGCCACACTTCGAAGCCTGCACAGTAAAAGATACTTAGCGAAGTTGCCAAGATTTCGCCATGCTCTCCTTCGGCAGCTCTACTATTGCAGGGACTCATGTTTGCTTTGAACTAGGATAGGTGTCCCTGCTTCCAAAAGCAGTCTTTTCCCCTTTGGAAATGTGGATTCTTGTAGCCTAGGAGCTGTTTGCGAAACCCTAGGAAGGCCCAGCTTCTACTCATGGCAGGCACGCCCGGGGAGGAAACGAGTATGTTTCCCCAGAGAAACAGGCTGCTTGCAAGTGTCGAGCGGAGCTTCTCAGGTGCCCAGTGTGTCCCGTTTGTTTCCCTTCGCAGCTGACATCCTGCAGGTACTTATGCTGGGGGCTAACAAGGGTAGGTGGCTCTTCCGACAAAAGCAGCCTTTTCCTTTTGGAAGCTTGGATTGTAGTGTCTCAGGGGCTGCTTGCCAAACCTTGAAGTTGCCCAGGTTATAGCTTCCAGAGGTACGCTTGAGTAGCAAACGAGCACTTTCACCCGAGGAACAGGGTTCCTGTCACGCTGGAGGAGAGTTAATCCCGCAGACCTCGTTCCTCCTGGGAAAGCGCAAGGCCACCCTGAGCCTCAGGGTAGTGCCTAAGTTTCCACAGGGCAAGCTCTGCGTGCCTCGGTTTCCATGAGGTCTCCACCGTTGTTGTGCTTCAATGGAACGCGAGGATAGCTTTCAGGACTCCAAGCACTCTGACCTCCGCACCGTTTCCCATGCTACCACACGGATCCCCCCCACGTCTCCTCTCTGCCTGCTGAGCAACAAGCAGCCGTGTAGGCCCTTCGGAACACTTCTTGCATGCAGAGCCCAAGGCGGCACACTGCTCTCTGTCTTCCTCTGGAAACCTAGGTTGTCGCAGCTTACCCAGATCACCAAGACAGTCTGAGCCGGTCTCATGAGCTGGGGAACGTGGACTCAGTGAGGACCAGGGCCCTATCTGCACTCAGAAAATCACTCTGCTCAGCCTTCCATCCAGGAGCTCACACCGACTGGCTCGTTGGTTTAGCAGGACGTCTAAGTGAGGTCCAAGCTGAGCAAAGAGCACACTTCCTCCTTTACCCTGCTAGGCCCACGGAAGAGGTAGAGCCAACTAGGCCTCGCTCAGACCAGCCCTCCTTCAGGGATCTTGCCACACTTTGAAGCCTGCACAGTAAAAGATATTTAGCGAAGTTGCCAGGGTTTCGCCATTCTCCTTCGGCAGCTCCACTACTGCAGGGACTCATGTTTGCAGTGAACTAGGATAGGTGGCCCACTTCCAAAAGCAGTCTTTTCCCCTTTGGAAATGTGGATTCTTGTAGTCTAGGAGCTGTTTGCGAAACCATAGGAAGGCCCAGCTTTTACTCACTGCAGGCACGCCCGGGGAGGAAACGAGTATGTTTCCCCAGAGAAACAGGCTGCTTGCAAGTGTCGAGGGGAGCTTCTCAGGTGCCCAGTGTGTCCCGTTTCTTTCCCTTCGCAGCTCCCGTACTGCAGGTACTTATGCTGGGTGCTAACAAGGGTTCGTTGGCTCTGCCGAGAAAAGCAGCCTTTTCCCTTTGGAAGCTTGGATTGTAGTGTCTCAGGGGCTGCTTGCCAAACCTTGAAGTTGCCCAGGTTATAGCCTCCGCAGGTACGCTTGCGTAGCAAACGAGCACTTTCTACCGAAGAACAGGGTTCCTGTCACGCTGGAGGAGAGTTAATCCCGCAGACCTCGTTCCTCCTGGGAAAGCGCAAGGCCACCCTGAGCCTCAGGGTAGTGCCTAAGTTTCCAACGGGCAAGCTCTGCGTGCCTCGGTTTCCATGAGGTCTCCACCGTTGTTGTGCTTCAATGGAACGCGAGGATAGCTTTCAGGACTCCAAGCACTCTGGCCTCCGCACCGTTTCCCATGCTACCACACGGATTCCCCCCACGTCTCCTCTCTGCCTGCTGAGCAACAAGCAGCCGTGTAGGCCCTTCAGAACACTTCTTGCATGCAGAGCCCAAGGCGGGACACTGCTCTCTGTCTTCCTTTGGAAACCTAGGTTGTCGCAGCTTGCCCAGCTCACCAAGACAGTCTGAGCCGGTCTCATGAGCTGGGGAACGTGGACTCAGTGAGGACCAGGGCCCTACCTGCACTCAGAAAATCACTCTGCTCAGCCTTCCATCCAGGAGCTCACACCGACTGGCTCGTTGGTTTAGCAGGACGTCTAAGTGAGGTCCAAGCTGAGCAAAGAACACACTTCCTCCTTTACCCTGCTAGGCCCACGGAAGAGGTAGAGCCAACTAGGCCTCGCTCAGGCCAGCCCTCCTTCAGGGATCTTGCCACACTTCGAAGCCTGCACAGTAAAAGATATTTAGCGAAGTTGCCAGGGTTTCGCCATTCTCCCTCGGCAGCTCCACTACTGCAGGGACTCATGTTTGCTGTGAACTAGGATAGGTGGCCCACTTCCAAAAGCAGTCTTTTCCCCTTTGGAAAGGTGGATTCTTGTAGCCTAGGAGCTGTTTGCGAAACCATAGGAAGGCGCAGCTTTTACTCACTGCAGGCACGCCCGGGGAGGAAACGAGTATGTTTCCCCAGAGAAACAGGCTGCTTGCAAGTGTAGAGGGGAGCTTCTCAGGTGCCCAGTGTGTCCCGTTTGTTTCCCTTCGCAGCTGACATCCTGCAGGTACTTATGCTGGGTGCTAACAAGGGTTCTTTGGCTCTGCCGAGAAAAGCAGCCTTTTCCCTTTGGAAGCTTGGATTGTAGTGTCTCAGGGGCTGCTTGCCAAACCTTGAAGGTGACCTGGTTATAGCCTCCGCAGGTACGCTTGCGTAGCAAACGAACACTTTCACCCGATGAATAGCGTTCCTATCACGCTGCAGGAGAGTTAATCCTGCAGACCTCGTTCCTCCTGGGAAAGCGCAAGGCCACCCTGAGCCTCAGGGTAGTGCCTAAGTTTGCTCCGTGCAAGCTCTGCGTGCCTCGGTTTCCATGAGGTCTCCACAGTTGTTGTGCTTCAATGGAACGCGAGGATAGCTTTCAGGACTCCAAGCACTCTGACCTCCGCACCATTTCCCATGCTACCACACAGATCCCCCCACGTCTCCTCTCTGCCTGCTGAGCATCAAGCAGCCGTGTAGGCCCTTCAGAACACTTCTTGCATGCAGACCCCAAGGCGGCACACTGCTCTCTGTCTTCCTCTGGAAACCTAGGTTGTCGCAGCTTACCCAGCTCACCAAGACAGTCTGAGCCGGTCTCATGAGCTGGGGAACGTGGACTCAGTGAGGACCAGGGCCCTATCTGCACTCAGAAAATCACTCTGCTCAGCCTTCCATCCAGGAGCTCACACCGACTGGCTCGTTGGTTTAGCAGGACGTCTAAGTGAGGTCCAAGCTGAGCAAAGAACACACTTCCTCCTTTACCCTGCTAGGCCCACGGAAGAGGTAGAGCCAACTAGGCCTCGCTCAGGCCAGCCCTCCTTCAGGGATCTTGCCACACTTCGAAGCCTGCACAGTAAAAGTTATTTAGCGAAGTTGCCAGGGTTTCGCCATGCTCTCCCTCGGCAGCTCCACTACTGCAGGGACTCATGTTTGCTTTGAACTAGTATAGGTGTCCCTGCTTCCAAAAGCAGTCTTTTCCCCTTTGGAAATGTGGATTCTTGTAGCCTCGGAGCTGTTTGCGAAACCATAGGAAGGCCCAGCTTTTACTCACTGCAGGCACGCCCGGAGAGGAAACGAGTATGTTTCCCCAGAGAAACAGGCTGCTTGCAAGTGTAGAGGGGAGCTTCTCAGGTGCCCAGTGTCCCGTTTGTTTCCCTTCGCAGCTCCCGTACTGCAGGTACTTATGCTGGGTGCCAACAAGAGTTGGTTGGCTCTGCCGACAAAAGCAGCCTTTTCCCTTTGGAAGCTTGGATTGTAGTGTCTCAGGGGCTGCTTGCCAAACCTTGAAGTTGCCCAGGTTATAGCCTCCGCAGGAACGCTTGCGTAGCAAACGAGCACTTTCTACCGATGAACAGGGTTCCTGTCACGCTGGAGGAGAGTTAATCACGCAGACCTCGTTCCTCCTGGGAAAGCGCAAGTCCACCCTGAGCCTCAGGGTAGTGCCTAAGTTTCCAACGGGCAAGCTCTGCGTGCCTCGGTTTCCATGAGGTCTCCACCGTTGTTGTGCTTCAATGGAACGCGAAGATAGCTTTCAGGACTCCAAGCACTCTGACCTCCGCACCGTTTCCCATGCTACCACACGGATCCCCCCCACGTCTCCTCTCTGCCTGCTGAGCAACAAGCAGCCGTGTAGGCCCTTCAGAACACTTCTGCATGCAGAGCCCAAGGCGGCACACTGCTCTCTGTCTTCCTTTGGAAACCTAGGTTGTCGCAGCTTACCCAGCTCACCAAGACAGTCTGAGCCGGTCTCATGAGCTGGGGAACGTGGACTCAGTGAGGACCAGGGCCCTACCTGCACTCAGAAAATCACTCTGCTCAGCCTTCCATCCAGGAGCTCACACCGACTGGCTCGTTGGTTTAGCAGGACGTCTAAGTGAGGTCCAAGCTGAGCAAAGAACACACTTCCTCCTTTACCCTGCTAGGCCCACGGAAGAGGTAGAGCCAACTAGGCCTCGCTCAGGCCAGCCCTCCTTCAGGGATCTTGCCACACTTCGAAGCCTGCACAGTAAAAGATATTTAGCGAAGTTGCCAGGGTTTCGCCATTCTCCCTCGGCAGCTCCACTACTGCAGGGACTCATGTTTGCTGTGAACTAGGATAGGTGACCCACTTCCAAAAGCAGTCTTTTCCCCTTTGGAAATGTGGATTCTTGTAGCCTAGGAGCTGTTTGCGAAACCCCAGGAAGGCCCAGCTTTTACTCACTGCAGGCACGCCCGGGGAGGAAACGAGTATGTTTCCCCAGAGAAACAGGCTGCTTGCAAGTGTCGAGGGGAGCTTCTCAGGTGCCCAGTGTGTCCCGTTTGTTTCCCTTCGCAGCTCCCGTACTGCAGGTACTTATGCTGGGTGCTAACAAGGGTTCGTTGGCTCTGCCGAGAAAAGCAGCCTTTTCCCTTTGGAAGCTTGGATTGTAGTGTCTCAGGGGCTGCTTGCCAAACCTTGAAGTTGACCAGGTTATAGCCTCCGCAGGTACGCTTGCGTAGCAAACGAGCACTTTCACCCGAGGAACAGCGTTCCTATCACGCTGCAGGAGAGTTAATCCTGCAGACCTCGTTCCTCCTGGGAAAGCGCAAGGCCACCCTGAGCCTCAGGGTAGTGCCTAAGTTTGCTCCGTGCAAGCTCTGCGTGCCTCGGTTTCCATGAGGTCTTCACCGTTGTTGTGCCTCAATGGAACTAGAGGATAGCTTTCAGGACTCCAAGCACTCTAGCCTCCGCACCGTTTCCCATGCTACCACACGGATTCCCCCCACGTCTCCTCTCTGCCTGCTGAGCAACAAGCAGCCGTGTAGGCCCTTCAGAACACTTCTGGCATGCACAGCCCAAGGCGGGACACTGCTCTCTGTCTTCCTTTGGAAACGTAGGTTGTCGGAGCTTACCCACCTCACTAAGACAGTCAGAGCCGCTCTCATGAGCTGGGGAACGTGGACTCAGTGAGGACCAGGGCCCTACCTGCACTCAGAAAATCACTCTGCTCAGCCTTCCATCCAGGAGCTCACAACGACTGGCTCGTTGGTTTAGCAGGACGTCTAAGTGAGGTCCAAGCTGAGCAAAGAACACACTTCCTCCTTTACCCTGCTAGGCCCACGGAAGAGGTAGAGCCAACTAGGCCTCGCTCAGGCCAGCCGTCCTTCAGGGATCTTGCCACACTTCGAAGCCTGCACAGTAAAAGTTATTTAGCGAAGTTGCCAGGGTTTCGCCATGCTCTCCCTCGGCAGCTCCACTACTGCAGGGACTCATGTTTGCTGTGAACTAGGATAGGTGGCCCACTTCAAAAAGCAGTCTTTTCCCCTTTGGAAATGTGGATTCTTGTAGCCTCGGAGCTGTTTGCAAAACCCTAGGAAGGCCCAGCTTCTACTCACGGCAGGCACGCCCGGGGAGGAAACGAGTATGTTTCCCCAGAGAAACAGGCTGCTTGCAAGTGTCGAGCGGAGCTTCTCAGGTGCCCAGTGTATCCCGTTTGTTTCCCTTCGCAGCTGACATCCTGCAGGTACTTATGCTGGGGGCTAACAAGGGTAGGTGGCTCTTCCGACAAAAGCAGCCTTTTCCTTTTGGAAGCTTGGATTGTAGTGTCTCAGGGGCTGCTTGCCAAACCTTGAAGTTGCCCAGGTTATAGCCTCCAGAGGTACGCTTGAGTAGCAAACGAGCACTTTCACCCGAGGAACAGGGTTCCTGTCACGCTGGAGGAGAGTTAATCCCGCAGACCTCGTTCCTCCTGGGAAAGCGCAAGGCCACCCTGAGCCTCAGGGTAGTGCCTAAGTTTCCACAGGGCAAGCTCTGCGTGCCTCGGTTTCCATGAGGTCTCCATCGTTGTTGTGCTTCAATGGAACGCGAGGATAGCTTTCAGGACTCCAAGCACTCTGACCTCCGCACCATTTCCCATGCTACCACACAGATCCCCCCACGTCTCCTCTCTGCCTGCTGAGCAACAAGCAGCCGTGTAGGCCCTTCGGAACACTTCTTGCATGCAGAGCCCAAGGCGGCACACTGCTCTCTGTCTTCCTTTGGAAACCTAGGTGGTCGCAGCTTGCCCCAGCTCACGAAGACAGTCTGAGCCGTTCTCATGAGCTGGGAGACGTGGACTCAGTGAGGACCAGGGCCCTACCTGCACTCAGAAAATCACTCTGCTCAGCCTTCCATCCAGGAGCTCACACCGACTGGCTCGTTGGTTTAGCAGGACGTCTAAGTGAGGTCCAAGCTGAGCAAAGAGCACTGTTCCTCCTTTACCCTGCTAGGCCCACGGAAGAGGTAGAGCCAACTAGGCCTCGCTCAGACCAGCCCTCCTTCAGGGATCTTGCCACACTTCGAAGCCTGCACAGTAAAAGATACTTAGCGAAGTTGCCAGGGTTTCGCCATGCTCTCCCTCGGCAGCTCCACTACTGCAGGGACTCATGTTTGCTTTGAACTAGTATAGGTGTCCCTGCTTCCAAAAGCAGTCTTTTCCCCTTTGGAAATGTGGATTCTTGTAGCCTCGGAGCTGTTTGCGAAACCATAGGAAGGCCCAGCTTTTACTCACTGCAGGCACGCCCGGAGAGGAAACGAGTATGTTTCCCCAGAGAAACAGGCTGCTTGCAAGTGTAGAGGGGAGCTTCTCAGGTGCCCAGTGTCCCGTTTGTTTCCCTTCGCAGCTCCCGTACTGCAGGTACTTATGCTGGGTGCTAACAAGAGTTGGTTGGCACTGCCGACAAAAGCAGCCTTTTCCCTTTGGAAGCTTGGATTGTAGTGTCTCAGGGGCTGCTTGCCAAACCTTGAAGTTGCCCAGGTTATAGCCTCCGCAGGAACGCTTGCGTAGCAAACGAGCACTTTCTACCGATGAACAGGGTTCCTGTCACGCTGGAGGAGAGTTAATCCCGCAGACCTCGTTCCTCCTGGGAAAGCGCAAGTCCACCCTGAGCCTCAGGGTAGTGCCTAAGTTTCCAACGGGCAAGCTCTGCGTGCCTCGGTTTCCATGAGGTCTCCACCGTTGTTGTGCTTCAATGGAACGCGAAGATAGCTTTCAGGACTCCAAGCACTCTGACCTCCGCACCGTTTCCCATGCTACCACACGGATCCCCCCCACGTCTCCTCTCTGCCTGCTGAGCAACAAGCAGCCGTGTAGGCCCTTCAGAACACTTCTGCATGCAGAGCCCAAGGCGGCACACTGCTCTCTGTCTTCCTTTGGAAACCTAGGTTGTCGCAGCTTACCCAGCTCACCAAGAAAGTCTGAGCCGGTCTCATGAGCTGGGGAACGTGGACTCAGTGAGGACCAGGGCCCTACCTGCACTCAGAAAATCACTCTGCTCAGCCTTCCATCCAGGAGCTCACACCGACTGGCTCGTTGGTTTAGCAGGACGTCTAAGTGAGGTCCAAGCTGAGCAAAGAACACACTTCCTCCTTTACCCTGCTAGGCCCACGGAAGAGGTAGAGCCAACTAGGCCTCGCTCAGGCCAGCCCTCCTTCAGGGATCTTGCCACACTTCGAAGCCTGCACAGTAAAAGATATTTAGCGAAGTTGCCAGGGTTTCGCCATTCTCCCTCGGCAGCTCCACTACTGCAGGGACTCATGTTTGCTGTGAACTAGGATAGGTGGCCCACTTCCAAAAGCAGTCTTTTCCCCTTTGGAAATGTGGATTCTTGTAGCCTAGGAGCTGTTTGCGAAACCCCAGGAAGGCCCAGCTTTTACTCACTGCAGGCACGCCCGGGGACGAAACGAGTATGTTTCCCCAGAGAAACAGGCTGCTTGCAAGTGTCGAGGGGAGCTTCTCAGGTGCCCAGTGTGTCCCGTTTGTTTCCCTTCGCAGCTCCCGTACTGCAGGTACTTATGCTGGGTGCTAACAAGGGTTCGTTGGCTCTGCCGAGAAAAGCAGCCTTTTCCCTTTGGAAGCTTGGATTGTAGTGTCTCAGGGGCTGCTTGCCAAACCTTGAAGTTGACCAGGTTATAGCCTCCGCAGGTACGCTTGCGTAGCAAACGAGCACTTTCACCCGAGGAACAGCGTTCCTATCACGCTGCAGGAGAGTTAATCCTGCAGACCTCGTTCCTCCTGGGAAAGCGCAAGGCCACCCTGAGCCTCAGGGTAGTGCCTAAGTTTGCTCCGTGCAAGCTCTGCGTGCCTCGGTTTCCATGAGGTCTCCACCGTTGTTGTGCCTCAATGGAACTAGAGGATAGCTTTCAGGACTCCAAGCACTCTAGCCTCCGCACCGTTTCCCATGCTACCACACGGATTCCCCCCACGTCTCCTCTCTGCCTGCTGAGCAACAAGCAGCCGTGTAGGCCCTTCAGAACACTTCTTGCATGCAGAGCCCAAGGCGGGACACTGCTCTCTGTCTTCCTTTGGAAACGTAGGTTGTCGGAGCTTACCCACCTCACTAAGACAGTCAGAGCCGCTCTCATGAGCTGGGGAACGTGGACTCAGTGAGGACCAGGGCCCTACCTGCACTCAGAAAATCACTCTGCTCAGCCTTCCATCCAGGAGCTCACAACGACTGGCTCGTTGGTTTAGCAGGACGTCTAAGTGAGGTCCAAGCTGAGCAAAGAACACACTTCCTCCTTTACCCTGCTAGGCCCACGGAAGAGGTAGAGCCAACTAGGCCTCGCTCAGGCCAGCCGTCCTTCAGGGATCTTGCCACACTTCGAAGCCTGCACAGTAAAAGTTATTTAGCGAAGTTGCCAGGGTTTCGCCATGCTCTCCCTCGGCAGCTCCACTAATGCAGGGACTCATGTTTGCTGTGAACTAGGATAGGTGGCCCACTTCAAAAAGCAGTCTTTTCCCCTTTGGAAATGTGGATTCTTGTAGCCTCGGAGCTGTTTGCAAAACCCTAGGAAGGCCCAGCTTCTACTCACGGCAGGCACGCCCGGGGAGGAAACGAGTATGTTTCCCCAGAGAAACAGGCTGCTTGCAAGTGTCGAGCGGAGCTTCTCAGGTGCCCAGTGTATCCCGTTTGTTTCCCTTCGCAGCTGACATCCTGCAGGTACTTATGCTGGGGGCTAACAAGGGTAGGTGGCTCTTCCGACAAAAGCAGCCTTTTCCTTTTGGAAGCTTGGATTGTAGTGTCTCAGGGGCTGCTTGCCAAACCTTGAAGTTGCCCAGGTTATAGCCTCCAGAGGTACGCTTGAGTAGCAAACGAGCACTTTCACCCGAGGAACAGGGTTCCTGTCACGCTGGAGGAGAGTTAATCCCGCAGACCTCGTTCCTCCTGGGAAAGCGCAAGGCCACCCTGAGCCTCAGGGTAGTGCCTAAGTTTCCACAGGGCAAGCTCTGCGTGCCTCGGTTTCCATGAGGTCTCCATCGTTGTTGTGCTTCAATGGAACGCGAGGATAGGTTTCAGGACTCCAAGCACTCTGACCTCCGCACCATTTCCCATGCTACCACACAGATCCCCCCACGTCTCCTCTCTGCCTGCTGAGCAACAAGCAGCCGTGTAGGCCCTTCGGAACACTTCTTGCATGCAGAGCCCAAGGCGGGACACTGCTCTCTGTCTTCCTTTGGAAACCTAGGTGGTCGCAGCTTGCCCCAGCTCACGAAGACAGTCTGAGCCGTTCTCATGAGCTGGGAGACGTGGACTCAGTGAGGACCAGGGCCCTACCTGCACTCAGAAAATCACTCTGCTCAGCCTTCCATCCAGGAGCTCACACCGACTGGCTCGTTGGTTTAGCAGGACGTCTAAGTGAGGTCCAAGCTGAGCAAAGAGCACTGTTCCTCCTTTACCCTGCTAGGCCCACGGAAGAGGTAGAGCCAACTAGGCCTCGCTCAGACCAGCCCTCCTTCAGGGATCTTGCCACACTTCGAAGCCTGCACAGTAAAAGATACTTAGCGAAGTTGCCAGGGTTTCGCCATGCTCTCCCTCGGCAGCTCCACTACTGCAGGGACTCATGTTTGCTTTGAACTAGTATAGGTGTCCCTGCTTCCAAAAGCAGTCTTTTCCCCTTTGGAAATGTGGATTCTTGTAGCCTCGGAGCTGTTTGCGAAACCATAGGAAGGCCCAGCTTTTACTCACTGCAGGCACGCCCGGAGAGGAAACGAGTATGTTTCCCCAGAGAAACAGGCTGCTTGCAAGTGTAGAGGGGAGCTTCTCAGGTGCCCAGTGTCCCGTTTGTTTCCCTTCGCAGCTCCCGTACTGCAGGTACTTATGCTGGGTGCTAACAAGAGTTGGTTGGCTCTGCCGACAAAAGCAGCCTTTTCCCTTTGGAAGCTTGGATTGTAGTGTCTCAGGGGCTGCTTGCCAAACCTTGAAGTTGCCCAGGTTATAGCCTCCGCAGGAAGGCTTGCGTAGCAAACGAGCACTTTATACCGATGAACAGGGTTCCTGTCACGCTGGAGGAGAGTTAATCCCGCAGACCTCGTTCCTCCTGGGAAAGCGCAAGTCCACCCTGAGCCTCAGGGTAGTGCCTAAGTTTCCAACGGGCAAGCTCTGCGTGCCTCGGTTTCCATGAGGTCTCCACCGTTGTTGTGCTTCAATGGAACGCGAAGATAGCTTTCAGGACTCCAAGCACTCTGACCTCCGCACCGTTTCCCATGCTACCACACGGATCCCCCCCACGTCTCCTCTCTGCCTGCTGAGCAACAAGCAGCCGTGTAGGCCCTTCAGAACACTTCTGCATGCAGAGCCCAAGGCGGCACACTGCTCTCTGTCTTCCTTTGGAAACCTAGGTTGTCGCAGCTTACCCAGCTCACCAAGACAGTCTGAGCCGGTCTCATGAGCTGGGGAACGTGGACTCAGTGAGGACCAGGGCCCTACCTGCACTCAGAAAATCACTCTGCTCAGCCTTCCATCCAGGAGCTCACACCGACTGGCTCGTTGGTTTAGCAGGACGTCTAAGTGAGGTCCAAGCTGAGCAAAGAACACACTTCCTCCTTTACCCTGCTAGGCCCACGGAAGAGGTAGAGCCAACTAGGCCTCGCTCAGGCCAGCCCTCCTTCAGGGATCTTGCCACACTTCGAAGCCTGCACAGTAAAAGATATTTAGCGAAGTTGCCAGGGTTTCGCCATTCTCCCTCGGCAGCTCCACTACTGCAGGGACTCATGTTTGCTGTGAACTAGGATAGGTGGCCCACTTCCAAAAGCAGTCTTTTCCCCTTTGGAAATGTGGATTCTTGTAGCCTAGGAGCTGTTTGCGAAACCCCAGGAAGGCCCAGCTTTTACTCACTGCAGGCACGCCCGGGGAGGAAACGAGTATGTTTCCCCAGAGAAACAGGCTGCTTGCAAGTGTCGAGGGGAGCTTCTCAGGTGCCCAGTGTGTCCCGTTTGTTTCCCTTCGCAGCTCCCGTACTGCAGGTACTTATGCTGGGTGCTAACAAGGGTTCGTTGGCTCTGCCGAGAAAAGCAGCCTTTTCCCTTTGGAAGCTTGGATTGTAGTGTCTCAGGGGCTGCTGCCAAACCTTGAAGTTGCCCAGGTTATAGCCTCCGCAGGTACGCTTGCGTAGCAAACGAGCACTTTCACCCGAGGAACAGCGTTCCTATCACGCTGCAGGAGAGTTAATCCTGCAGACCTCGTTCCTCCTGGGAAAGCGCAAGGCCACCCTGAGCCTCAGGGTAGTGCCTAAGTTTGCTCCGTGCAAGCTCTGCGTGCCTCGGTTTCCATGAGGTCTCCACCGTTGTTGTGCCTCAATGGAACTAGAGGATAGCTTTCAGGACTCCAAGCACTCTAGCCTCCGCACCGTTTCCCATGCTACCACACGGATTCCCCCCACGTCTCCTCTCTGCCTGCTGAGCAACAAGCAGCCGTGTAGGCCCTTCAGAACCCTTCTTGCATGCAGAGCCCAAGGCGGCACACTGCTCTCTGTCTTCCTTTGGAAACCTAGGTGGTCGGAGCTTACCCACCTCACGAAGACAGTCTGAGCCGCTCTCATGAGCTGGGGAACGTGGACTCAGTGAGGACCAGGGCCCTACCTGCATTCTGAAAATCACTCTGCTCAGCCTTCCATCCAGGAGCTCACACCGACTGGCTCGTTGGTTTAGCAGGACGTCTAAGTGAGGTCCAAGCTGAGCAAAGAACACACTTCCTCCTTTACCCTGCTAGGCCCACAGAAGAGGTAGAGCCAACTAGGCCTCGCTCAGGCCAGCCCTCCTTCAGGGATCTTGCCACACTTCGAAGCCTGCACAGTAAAAGATACTTAGCGAAGTTGGCAGGGTTTCGCCATGCTCTCCCTCGGCAGCTCCACTACTGCAGGGACTCATGTTTGCTGTGAACTAGGATAGGTGGCCCACTTCAAAAAGCAGTCTTTTCCCCTTTGGAAATGTGGATTCTTGTAGCCTCGGAGCTGTTTGCGAAACCCTAGGAAGGCCCAGCTTCTACTCACGGCAGGCACGCCCGGGGAGGAAACGAGTATGTTTCCCCAGAGAAACAGGCTGCTTGCAAGTGTCGAGCGGAGCTTCTCAGGTGCCCAGTGTGTCCCGTTTGTTTCCCTTCGCAGCTGACATCCTGCAGGTACTTATGCTGGGGGCTAACAAGGGTAGGTGGCTCTTCCGACAAAAGCAGCCTTTTCCTTTTGGAAGCTTGGATTGTAGTGTCTCAGGGGCTGCTTGCCAAACCTTGAAGTTGCCCAGGTTATAGCCTCCAGAGGTACGCTTGAGTAGCAAACGAGCACTTTCACCCGAGGAACAGGGTTCCTGTCACGCTGGAGGAGAGTTAATCCCGCAGACCTCGTTCCTCCTGGGAAAGCGCAAGGCCACCCTGAGCCTCAGGGTAGTGCCTAAGTTTCCACAGGGCAAGCTCTGCGTGCCTCGATTACCATGAGGTCTCCACCGTTGTTGTGCTTCAATGGAACGCGAGGATAGCTTTCAGGACTCCAAGCACTCTGACCTCCGCACCGTTTCCCATGCTACCACACGGATCCCCCCCACGTCTCCTCTCTGCCTGCTGAGCAACAAGCAGCCGTGTAGGCCCTTCAGAACACTTCTTGCATGCAGAGCCCAAGGCGGCACACTGCTCTCTGTCTTCCTCTGGAAACCTAGGTTGTCGCAGCTTACCCAGCTCACCAAGACAGTCTGAGCCGGTCTCATGAGCTGGGGAACGTGGACTCAGTGAGGACCAGGGCCCTACCTGCACTCAGAAAATCACTCTGCTCAGCCTTCCATCCAGGAGCTCACACCGACTGGCTCGTTGGTTTAGCAGGACGTCTAAGTGAGGTCCAAGCTGAGCAAAGAACACACTTCCTCCTTTACCCTGCTAGGCCCACGGAAGAGGTAGAGCCAACTAGGCCTCGCTCAGGCCAGCCCTCCTTCAGGGATCTTGCCACACTTCGAAGCCTGCACAGTAAAAGATACTTAGCGAAGTTGGCAGGGTTTCGCCATGCTCTCCCTCGGCAGCTCCACTACTGCAGGGACTCATGTTTGCTGTGAACTAGGATAGGTGGCCCACTTCAAAAAGCAGTCTTTTCCCCTTTGGAAATGTGGATTCTTGCAGCCTCGGAGCTGTTTGCAAAACCCTAGGAAGGCCCAGCTTCTACTCACGGCAGGCACGCCCGGGGAGGAAACGAGTATGTTTCCCCAGAGAAACAGGCTGCTTGCAAGTGTCGAGCGGAGCTTCTCAGGTGCCCAGTGTGTCCCGTTTGTTTCCCTTCGCAGCTGACATCCTGCAGGTACTTATGCTGGGGGCTAACAAGGGTAGGTGGCTCTTCCGACAAAAGCAGCCTTTTCCTTTTGGAAGCTTGGATTGTAGTGTCTCAGGGGCTGCTTGCCAAACCTTGAAGTTGCCCAGGTTATAGCCTCCAGAGGTACGCTTGAGTAGCAAACGAGCACTTTCACCCGAGGAACAGGGTTCCTGTCACGCTGGAGGAGAGTTAATCCCGCAGACCTCGTTCCTCCTGGGAAAGCGCAAGGCCACCCTGAGCCTCAGGGTAGTGCCTAAGTTTCCACAGGGCAAGCTCTGCGTGCCTCGGTTTCCATGAGGTCTCCATCGTTGTTGTGCTTCAATGGAACGCGAGGATAGCTTTCAGGACTCCAAGCACTCTGACCTCCGCACCATTTCCCATGCTACCACACAGATCCCCCCACGTCTCCTCTCTGCCTGCTGAGCAACAAGCAGCCGTGTAGGCCCTTCGGAACACTTCTTGCATGCAGAACCCAAGGCGGCACACTGCTCTCTGTCTTCCTTTGGAAACCTAGGTGGTCGCAGCTTGCCCCAGCTCACGAAGACAGTCTGAGCCGTTCTCATGAGCTGGGAGACGTGGACTCAGTGAGGACCAGGGCCCTACCTGCACTCAGAAAAATCACTCTGCTCAGCCTTCCATCCAGGAGCTCACACCGACTGGCTCGTTGGTTTAGCAGGACGTCTAAGTGAGGTCCAAGCTGAGCAAAGAGCACACTTCCTCCTTTACCCTGCTAGGCCCACGGAAGAGGTAGAGCCAACTAGGCCTCGTTCAGGCCAGCCCTCCTTCAGGGATCTTGCCACACTTCGAAGCCTGCACAGTAAAAGATACTTAGCGAAGTTGCCAAGATTTCGCCATGCTCTCCTTCGGCAGCTCTACTATTGCAGGGACTCATGTTTGCTTTGAACTAGGATAGGTGTCCCTGCTTCCAAAAGCAGTCTTTTCCCCTTTGGAAATGTGGATTCTTGTAGCCTAGGAGCTGTTTGCGAAACCCTAAGAAGGCCCAGCTTCTACTCACGGCAGGCACGCCCGGGGAGGAAACGAGTATGTTTCCCCAGAGAAACAGGCTGCTTGCAAGTGTCGAGAAGAGCTTCTCAGGTGCCCAGTGTGTCCCGTTTGTTTCCCTTCGCAGCTCCCGTACTGCAGGTACTTATTCTGGGTGCTAACAAGGGTTCGTTGGCTCTGCCGAGAAAAGCAGCCTTTTCCCTTTGGAAGCTTGGATTGTAGTGTCTCAGGGGCTGCTTGCCAAACCTTGAAGTTGCCCAGGTTATAGCCTCCGCAGGTACGCTTGCGTAGCAAACGAGCACTTTCTACCGAAGAACAGGGTTCCTGTCACGCTGGAGGAGAGTTAATCCCGCAGACCTCCTTCTTCCTGGGAAAGCGCAAGGCCACCCTGAGCCTCAGGGTAGTGCCTAAGTTTGCTCCGTGCAAGCTCTGCGTGCCTCGGTTTCCATGAGGTCTCCACCGTTGTTGTGCTTCAATGGAACGCGAGGATAGCTTTCAGGACTCCAAGCACTCTGGCCTCCGCACCGTTTCCCATGCTACCACACGGATTCCCCCCACGTCTCCTCTCTGCCTGCTGAGCAACAAGCAGCCGTGTAGGCCCTTCAGAACACTTCTTGCATGCAGAGCCCAAGGCGGGACACTGCTCTCTGTCTTCCTTTGGAAACCTAGGTTGTCGCAGCTTGCCCAGCTCACCAAGACAGTCTGAGCCGGTTTCATGAGCTGGGGAACGTGGACTCAGTGAGGACCAGGGCCCTACCTGCACTCAGAAAATCACTCTGCTCAGCCTTCCATCCAGGAGCTCACACCGACTGGCTCGTTGGTTTAGCAAGACGTCTAAGTGAGGTCCAAGCTGAGCAAAGAACACACTTCCTCCTTTACCCTGCTAGGCCCACGGAAGAGGTAGAGCCAACTAGGCCTCGCTCAGGCCAGCCCTCCTTCAGGGATCTTGCCACACTTCGAAGCCTGCACAGTAAAAGATATTTAGCGAAGTTGCCAGGGTTTCGTCATTCTCCCTCGGCAGCTCCACTACTGCAGGGACTCATGTTTGCTGTGAAATAGGATAGGTGGCCCACTTCCAAAAGCAGTCTTTTCCCCTTTGGAAATGTGGATTCTTGTAGCCTAGGAGCTGTTTGCGAAACCATAGGAAGGCGCAGCTTTTACTCACTGCAGGCACGCCCGGGGAGGAAACGAGTATGTTTCCCCAGAGAAACAGGCTGCTTGCAAGTGTAGAGGGGAGCTTCTCAGGTGCCCAGTGTGTCCCGTTTGTTTCCCTTCGCAGCTGACATCCTGCAGGTACTTATGCTGGGGGCTAACAAGGGTAGGTGGCTCTTCCGACAAAAGCAGCCTTTTCCTTTTGGAAGCTTGGATTGTAGTGTCTCAGGGGCTGCTTGCCAAACCTTGAAGTTGCCCAGGTTATAGCCTCCAGAGGTACGCTTGAGTAGCAAACGAGCACTTTCACCCGAGGAACAGGGTTCCTGTCACGCTGGAGGAGAGTTAATCCCGCAGACCTCGTTCCTCCTGGGAAAGCGCAAGGCCACCCTGAGCCTCAGGGTAGTGCCTAAGTTTCCACAGGGCAAGCTCTGCGTGCCTCGGTTTCCATGAGGTCTCCATCGTTGTTGTGCTTCAATGGAACGCGAGGATAGCTTTCAGGACTCCAAGCACTCTGACCTCCGCACCATTTCCCATGCTACCACACAGATCCCCCCACGTCTCCTCTCTGCCTGCTGAGCAACAAGCAGCCGTGTAGGCCCTTCGGAACACTTCTTGCATGCAGAACCCAAGGCGGCACACTGCTCTCTGTCTTCCTTTGGAAACCTAGGTGGTCGCAGCTTGCCCCAGCTCACGAAGACAGTCTGAGCCGTTCTCATGAGCTGGGAGACGTGGACTCAGTGAGGACCAGGGCCCTACCTGCACTCAGAAAAATCACTCTGCTCAGCCTTCCATCCAGGAGCTCACACCGACTGGCTCGTTGGTTTAGCAGGACGTCTAAGTGAGGTCCAAGCTGAGCAAAGAGCACACTTCCTCCTTTACCCTGCTAGGCCCACGGAAGAGGTAGAGCCAACTAGGCCTCGTTCAGGCCAGCCCTCCTTCAGGGATCTTGCCACACTTCGAAGCCTGCACAGTAAAAGATACTTAGCGAAGTTGCCAAGATTTCGCCATGCTCTCCTTCGGCAGCTCTACTATTGCAGGGACTCATGTTTGCTTTGAACTAGGATAGGTGTCCCTGCTTCCAAAAGCAGTCTTTTCCCCTTTGGAAATGTGGATTCTTGTAGCCTCGGAGCTGTTTGCGAAACCCTAGGAAGGCCCAGCTTCTACTCACTGCAGGCACGCCCGGGGAGGAAACGAGTATGTTTCCCCAGAGAAACAGGCTGCTTGCAAGTGTCGAGAAGAGCTTCTCAGGTGCCCAGTGTGTCCCGTTTGTTTCCCTTCGCAGCTCCCGTACTGCAGGTACTTATTCTGGGTGCTAACAAGGGTTCGTTGGCTCTGCCGAGAAAAGCAGCCTTTTCCCTTTGGAAGCTTGGATTGTAGTGTCTCAGGGGCTGCTTGCCAAACCTTGAAGTTGCCCAGGTTATAGCCTCCGCAGGTACGCTTGCGTAGCAAACGAGCACTTTCTACCGAAGAACAGGGTTCCTGTCACGCTGGAGGAGAGTTAATCCCGCAGACCTCCTTCTTCCTGGGAAAGCGCAAGGCCACCCTGAGCCTCAGGGTAGTGCCTAAGTTTGCTCCGTGCAAGCTCTGCGTGCCTCGGTTTCCATGAGGTCTCCACCGTTGTTGTGCTTCAATGGAACGCGAGGATAGCTTTCAGGACTCCAAGCACTCTGGCCTCCGCACCGTTTCCCATGCTACCACACGGATCCCCCCCACGTCTCCTCTCTGCCTGCTGAGCAACAAGCAGCCGTGTAGGCCCTTCAGAACACTTCTGCATGCAGAGCCCAAGGCGGCACACTGCTCTCTGTCTTCCTTTGGAAACCTAGGTTGTCGCAGCTTACCCAGCTCACCAAGACAGTCTGAGCCGGTCTCATGAGCTGGGGAACGTGGACTCAGTGAGGACCAGGGCCCTACCTGCACTCAGAAAATCACTCTGCTCAGCCTTCCATCCAGGAGCTCACACCGACTGGCTCGTTGGTTTAGCAGGACGTCTAAGTGAGGTCCAAGCTGAGCAAAGAACACACTTCCTCCTTTACCCTGCTAGGCCCACGGAAGAGGTAGAGCCAACTAGGCCTCGCTCAGGCCAGCCCTCCTTCAGGGATCTTGCCACACTTCGAAGCCTGCACAGTAAAAGATATTTAGCGAAGTTGCCAGGGTTTCGCCATTCTCCCTCGGCAGCTCCACTACTGCAGGGACTCATGTTTGCTGTGAACTAGGATAGGTGGCCCACTTCCAAAAGCAGTCTTTTCCCCTTTGGAAATGTGGATTCTTGTAGCCTAGGAGCTGTTTGCGAAACCCCAGGAAGGCCCAGCTTTTACTCACTGCAGGCACGCCCGGGGAGGAAACGAGTATGTTTCCCCAGAGAAACAGGCTGCTTGCAAGTGTAGAGGGGAGCTTCTCAGGTGCCCAGTGTGTCCCGTTTGTTTCCCTTCGCAGCTCCCGTACTGCAGGTACTTATGCTGGGTGCTAACAAGGGTTCGTTGGCTCTGCCGAGAAAAGCAGCCTTTTCCCTTTGGAAGCTTGGATTGTAGTGTCTCAGGGGCTGCTTGCCAAACCTTGAAGTTGCCCAGGTTATAGCCTCCGCAGGTACGCTTGCGTAGCAAACGAGCACTTTCACCCGAGGAACAGCGTTCCTATCACGCTGCAGGAGAGTTAATCCTGCAGACCTCGTTCCTCCTGGGAAAGCGCAAGGCCACCCTGAGCCTCAGGGTAGTGCCTAAGTTTGCTCCGTGCAAGCTCTGCGTGCCTCGGTTTCCATGAGGTCTCCACCGTTGTTGTGCCTCAATGGAACTAGAGGATAGCTTTCAGGACTCCAAGCACTCTAGCCTCCGCACCGTTTCCCATGCTACCACACGGATTCCCCCCACGTCTCCTCTCTGCCTGCTGAGCAACAAGCAGCCGTGTAGGCCCTTCAGAACCCTTCTTGCATGCAGAGCCCAAGGCGGCACACTGCTCTCTGTCTTCCTTTGGAAACCTAGGTGGTCGGAGCTTACCCACCTCACGAAGACAGTCTGAGCCGCTCTCATGAGCTGGGGAACGTGGACTCAGTGAGGACCAGGGCCCTACCTGCACTCTGAAAATCACTCTGCTCAGCCTTCCATCCAGGAGCTCACACCGACTGGCTCGTTGGTTTAGCAGTACGTCTAAGTGAGGTCCAAGCTGAGCAAAGAACACACTTCCTCCTTTACCCTGCTAGGCCCACAGAAGAGGTAGAGCCAACTAGGCCTCGCTCAGGCCAGCCCTCCTTCAGGGATCTTGCCACAGTTCGAAGCCTGCACAGTAAAAGATACTTAGCGAAGTTGCCAGGGTTTCGCCATGCTCTCCCTCGGCAGCTCCACTACTGCAGGGACTCATGTTTGCTGTGAACTAGGATAGGTGGCCCACTTCAAAAAGCAGTCTTTTCCCCTTTGGAAATGTGGATTCTTGTAGCCTCGGAGCTGTTTGCGAAACCCTAGGAAGGCCCAGCTTCTACTCACGGCAGGCACGCCCGGGGAGGAAACGAGTATGTTTCCCCAGAGAAACAGGCTGCTTGCAAGTGTCGAGCGGAGCTTCTCAGGTGCCCAGTGTGTCCCGTTTGTTTCCCTTCGCAGCTGACATCCTGCAGGTACTTATGCTGGGGGCTAACAAGGGTAGGTGGCTCTTCCGACAAAAGCAGCCTTTTCCTTTTGGAAGCTTGGATTGTAGTGTCTCAGGGGCTGCTTGCCAAACCTTGAAGTTGCCCAGGTTATAGCCTCCAGAGGTACGCTTGAGTAGCAAACGAGCACTTTCACCCGAGGTACAGGGTTCCTGTCACGCTGGAGTAGAGTTAATCCCGCAGACCTCGTTCCTCCTGGGAAAGCGCAAGGCCACCCTGAGCCTCAGGGTAGTGCCTAAGTTTCCACAGGGCAAGCTCTGCGTGCCTCGGTTACCATGAGGTCTCCACCGTTGTTGTGCTTCAATGGAACGCGAGGATAGCTTTCAGGACTCCAAGCACTCTGACCTCCGCACCGTTTCCCATGCTACCACACGGATCCCCCCCACGTCTCCTCTCTGCCTGCTGAGCAAGAAGCAGCCGTGTAGGCCCTTCAGAACACTTCTTGCATGCAGAGCCCAAGGCGGCACACTGCTCTCTGTCTTCCTCTGGAAACCTAGGTTGTCGCAGCTTACCCAGCTCACCAAGACAGTCTGAGCCGGTCTCATGAGCTGGGGAACGTGGACTCAGTGAAGACCAGGGCCCTACCTGCACTCAGAAAATCACTCTGCTCAGCCTTCCATCCAGGAGCTCACACCGACTGGCTCGTTGGTTTAGCAGGACGTCTAAGTGAGGTCCAAGCTGAGCAAAGAACACACTTCCTCCTTTACCCTGCTAGGCCCACGGAAGAGGTAGAGCCAACTAGGCCTCGCTCAGGCCAGCCCTCCTTCAGGGATCTTGCCACACTTCGAAGCCTGCACAGTAAAAGATACTTAGCGAAGTTGGCAGGGTTTCGCCATGCTCTCCCTCGGCAGCTCCACTACTGCAGGGACTCATGTTTGCTGTGAACTAGGATAGGTGGCCCACTTCAAAAAGCAGTCTTTTCCCCTTTGGAAATGTGGATTCTTGCAGCCTCGGAGCTGTTTGCAAAACCCTAGGAAGGCCCAGCTTCTACTCACGGCAGGCACGCCCGGGGAGGAAACGAGTATGTTTCCCCAGAGAAACAGGCTGCTTGCAAGTGTAGAGGGGAGCTTCTCAGGTGCCCAGTGTGTCCCGTTTGTTTCCCTTCGCAGCTGACATCCTGCAGGTACTTATGCTGGGGGCTAACAAGGGTAGGTGGCTCTTCCGACAAAAGCAGCCTTTTCCTTTTGGAAGCTTGGATTGTAGTGTCTCAGGGGCTGCTTGCCAAACCTTGAAGTTGCCCAGGTTATAGCCTCCAGAGGTACGCTTGAGTAGCAAACGAGCACTTTCACCCGAGGAACAGGGTTCCTGTCACGCTGGAGGAGAGTTAATCCCGCAGACCTCGTTCCTCCTGGGAAAGCGCAAGGCCACCCTGAGCCTCAGGGTAGTGCCTAAGTTTCCACAGGGCAAGCTCTGCGTGCCTCGGTTTCCATGAGGTCTCCATCGTTGTTGTGCTTCAATGGAACGCGAGGATAGCTTTCAGGACTCCAAGCACTCTGACCTCCGCACCATTTCCCATGCTACCACACAGATCCCCCCACGTCTCCTCTCTGCCTGCTGAGCAACAAGCAGCCGTGTAGGCCCTTCGGAACACTTCTTGCATGCAGAACCCAAGGCGGCACACTGCTCTCTGTCTTCCTTTGGAAACCTAGGTGGTCGCAGCTTGCCCCAGCTCACGAAGACAGTCTGAGCCGTTCTCATGAGCTGGGAGACGTGGACTCAGTGAGGACCAGGGCCCTACCTGCACTCAGAAAAATCACTCTGCTCAGCCTTCCATCCAGGAGCTCACACCGACTGGCTCGTTGGTTTAGCAGGACGTCTAAGTGAGGTCCAAGCTGAGCAAAGAGCACACTTCCTCCTTTACCCTGCTAGGCCCACGGAAGAGGTAGAGCCAACTAGGCCTCGTTCAGGCCAGCCCTCCTTCAGGGATCTTGCCACACTTCGAAGCCTGCACAGTAAAAGATACTTAGCGAAGTTGCCAAGATTTCGCCATGCTCTCCTTCGGCAGCTCTACTATTGCAGGGACTCATGTTTGCTTTGAACTAGGATAGGTGTCCCTGCTTCCAAAAGCAGTCTTTTCCCCTTTGGAAATGTGGATTCTTGTAGCCTCGGAGCTGTTTGCGAAACCCTAGGAAGGCCCAGCTTCTACTCACTGCAGGCACGCCCGGGGAGGAAACGAGTATGTTTCCCCAGAGAAACAGGCTGCTTGCAAGTGTCGAGAAGAGCTTCTCAGGTGCCCAGTGTGTCCCGTTTGTTTCCCTTCGCAGCTCCCGTACTGCAGGTACTTATTCTGGGTGCTAACAAGGGTTCGTTGGCTCTGCCGAGAAAAGCAGCCTTTTCCCTTTGGAAGCTTGGATTGTAGTGTCTCAGGGGCTGCTTGCCAAACCTTGAAGTTGCCCAGGTTATAGCCTCCGCAGGTACGCTTGCGTAGCAAACGAGCACTTTCTACCGAAGAACAGGGTTCCTGTCACGCTGGAGGAGAGTTAATCCCGCAGACCTCCTTCTTCCTGGGAAAGCGCAAGGCCACCCTGAGCCTCAGGGTAGTGCCTAAGTTTGCTCCGTGCAAGCTCTGCGTGCCTCGGTTTCCATGAGGTCTCCACCGTTGTTGTGCTTCAATGGAACGCGAGGATAGCTTTCAGGACTCCAAGCACTCTGGCCTCCGCACCGTTTCCCATGCTACCACACGGATCCCCCCCACGTCTCCTCTCTGCCTGCTGAGCAACAAGCAGCCGTGTAGGCCCTTCAGAACACTTCTTGCATGCAGAGCCCAAGGCGGGACACTGCTCTCTGTCTTCCTTTGGAAACCTAGGTTGTCGCAGCTTGCCCAGCTCACCAAGACAGTCTGAGCCGGTTTCATGAGCTGGGGAACGTGGACTCAGTGAGGACCAGGGCCCTACCTGCACTCAGAAAATCACTCTGCTCAGCCTTCCATCCAGGAGCTCACACCGACTGGCTCGTTGGTTTAGCAAGATGTCTAAGTGAGGTCCAAGCTGAGCAAAGAACACACTTCCTCCTTTACCCTGCTAGGCCCACAGAAGAGGTAGAGCCAACCAGGCCTCGCTCAGGCCAGCCCTCCTTCAGGGATCTTGCCACAGTTCGAAGCCTGCACAGTAAAAGATACTTAGCGAAGTTGCCAGGGTTTCGCCATGCTCTCCCTCGGCAGCTCCACTACTGCAGGGACTCATGTTTGCTGTGAACTAGGATAGGTGGCCCACTTCAAAAAGCAGTCTTTTCCCCTTTGGAAATGTGGATTCTTGTAGCCTCGGAGCTGTTTGCGAAACCCTAGGAAGGCCCAGCTTCTACTCACGGCAGGCACGCCCGGGGAGGAAACGAGTATGTTTCCCCAGAGAAACAGGCTGCTTGCAAGTGTAGAGGGGAGCTTCTCAGGTGCCCAGTGTGTCCCGTTTGTTTCCCTTCGCAGCTGACATCCTGCAGGTACTTATGCTGGGGGCTAACAAGGGTAGGTGGCTCTTCCGACAAAAGCAGCCTTTTCCTTTTGGAAGCTTGGATTGTAGTGTCTCAGGGGCTGCTTGCCAAACCTTGAAGTTGCCCAGGTTATAGCCTCCAGAGGTACGCTTGAGTAGCAAACGAGCACTTTCACCCGAGGAACAGGGTTCCTGTCACGCTGGAGGAGAGTTAATCCCGCAGACCTCGTTCCTCCTGGGAAAGCGCAAGGCCACCCTGAGCCTCAGGGTAGTGCCTAAGTTTCCACAGGGCAAGCTCTGCGTGCCTCGGTTTCCATGAGGTCTCCATCGTTGTTGTGCTTCAATGGAACGCGAGGATAGCTTTCAGGACTCCAAGCACTCTGACCTCCGCACCATTTCCCATGCTACCACACAGATCCCCCCACGTCTCCTCTCTGCCTGCTGAGCAACAAGCAGCCGTGTAGGCCCTTCGGAACACTTCTTGCATGCAGAACCCAAGGCGGCACACTGCTCTCTGTCTTCCTTTGGAAACCTAGGTGGTCGCAGCTTGCCCCAGCTCACGAAGACAGTCTGAGCCGTTCTCATGAGCTGGGAGACGTGGACTCAGTGAGGACCAGGGCCCTACCTGCACTCAGAAAAATCACTCTGCTCAGCCTTCCATCCAGGAGCTGACACCGACTGGCTCGTTGGTTTAGCAGGACGTCTAAGTGAGGTCCAAGCTGAGCAAAGAGCACACTTCCTCCTTTACCCTGCTAGGCCCACGGAAGACGTAGAGCCAACTAGGCCTCGCTCAGGCCAGCCCTCCTTCAGGGATCTTGCCACACTTCGAAGCCTGCACAGTAAAAGATACTTAGCGAAGTTGCCAAGATTTCGCCATGCTCTCCCTCGGCAGCTCCACTACTGCAGGGACTCATGTTTGCTTTGAACTAGGATAGGTGTCCCTGCTTCCAAAAGCAGTCTTTTCCCCTTTGGAAATGTGGATTCTTGTAGCCTAGGAGCTGTTTGCGAAACCCTAGGAAGGCCCAGCTTCTACTCACTGCAGGCACGCCCGGGGAAAAAACGAGTATGTTTCCCCAGAGAAACAGGCTGCTTGCAAGTGTCGAGGGGAGCTTCTCAGGTGCCCAGTGTGTCCGGTTTGTTTCCCTTCGCAGCTCCCGTACTGCAGGTACTTATGCTGGGTGCTAACAAGGGTTGGTTGGCTCTGCCGACAAAAGCAGCCTTTTCCCATGGAAGCTAGGATTGTAGTGT
The DNA here is from genome assembly GCF_965194805.1 of Balaenoptera borealis. NCBI lineage: Eukaryota > Metazoa > Chordata > Mammalia > Artiodactyla > Balaenopteridae > Balaenoptera > Balaenoptera borealis. Next base: position 1,415,453 of record NW_028123963.1, read on the forward strand.
CTCAGGGGCTGCTTGCCAAACCTTGAAGTTGCCCAGGTTATAGCCTCCGCAGGAACGCTTGCGTAGCAAACGAGCACTTTCTACCGATGAACAGGGTTCCTGTCACGCTGGAGGAGAGTTAATCCCGCAGACCTCGTTCCTCCTGGGAAAGCGCAAGTCCACCCTGAGCCTCAGGGTAGTGCCTAAGTTTCCAAAGGGCAAGCTCTGCGTGCCTCGGTTTCCATGAGGTCTCCACCGTTGTTGTGCTTCAATGGAACGCGAGGATAGCTTTCAGGACTCCAAGCACTCTGACCTCCGCACCGTTTCCCATGCTACCACACGGATCCCCCCCACGTCTCCTCTCTGCCTGCTGAGCAACAAGCAGCCGTGTAGGCCCTTCAGAACACTTCTTGCATGCAGAGCCCAAGGCCGGACACTGCTCTCTCTCTTCCTTTGGAAACCTAGGTTGTCGCAGCTTGCCCAGCTCACCAAGACAGTCTGAGCCGGTCTCATGAGCTGGGGAACGTGGACTCAGTGAGGACCAGGGCCCTACCTGCACTCAGAAAATCACTCTGCTCAGCCTTCCATCCAGGAGCTCACACCGACTGGCTCGTTGGTTTAGCAGGACGTCTAAGTGAGGTCCAAGCTGAGCAAAGAACACACTTCCTCCTTTACCCTGCTAGGCCCACGGAAGAGGTAGAGCCAACTAGGCCTCGCTCAGGCCAGCCCTCCTTCAGGGATCTTGCCACACTTCGAAGCCTGCACAGTAAAAGATACTTAGCGAAGTTGCCAGGGTTTCGCCATTCTCCCTCGGCAGCTCCACTACTGCAGGGACTCATGTTTGCTGTGAAATAGAATAGGTGGCCCACTTCCAAAAGCAGTCTTTTCCCCTTTGGAAAGGTGGATTCTTGTAGCCTAGGAGCTGTTTGCGAAACCATAGGAAGGCGCAGCTTTTACTCACTGCAGGCACGCCCGGGGAGGAAACGAGTATGTTTCCCCAGAGAAACAGGCTGCTTGCAAGTGTAGAGGGGAGCTTCTCAGGTGCCCAGTGTGTCCCGTTTGTTTCCCTTCGCAGCTGACATCCTGCAGGTACTTATGCAGGGTGCTAACAAGGGTTCTTTGGCTCTGCCGAGAAAAGCAGCCTTTTCCCTTTGGAAGCTTGGATTGTAGTGTCTCAGGGGCTGCTTGCCAAACCTTGAAGTTGCCCAGGTTATAGCCTCCGCAGGAACGCTTGCGTAGCAAACGAGCACTTTCACCCGAGGAACAGCGTTCCTATCAGGCTGCAGGAGAGTTAATCCTGCAGACCTCGTTCCTCCTGGGAAAGCGCAAGGCCACCCTGAGCCTCAGGGTAGTGCCTAAGTTTGCTCCGTGCAAGCTCTGCGTGCCTCGGTTTCCATGAGGTCTCCACCGTTGTTGTACCTCAATGGAACTAGAGGATAGCTTTCAGGACTCCAAGCACTCTGGCCTCCGCACCGTTTCCCATGCTACCACACGGCTTCCCCCCACGTCTCCTCTCTGCCTGCTGAGCAACAAGCAGCCGTGTAGGCCCTTCAGAACACTTCTTGCATGCAGAGCCCAAGGCGGGACACTGCTCTCTGTCTTCCTTTGGAAACCTAGGTTGTCGGAGCTTACCCACCTCACGAAGACAGTCTGAGCCAGTTTCATGAGCTGGGGAACGTGGACTCAGTGAGGACCAGGGCCCTACCTGCACTCTGAAAATCACTCTGCTCAGCCTTCCATCCAGGAGCTCACACCGACTGGCTCGTTGGTTTAGCAGGACGTCTAAGTGAGGTCCAAGCTGAGCAAAGAACACACTTCCTCCTTTACCCTGCTAGGCCCACGGAAGAGGTAGAGCCAACTAGGCCTCGCTCAGGCCAGCCCTCCTTCAGGGATCTTGCCACACTTCAAAGCCTGCACAGTAAAAGTTATTTAGCGAAGTTGCCAGGGTTTCGCCATGCTCTCCCTCGGCAGCTCCACTACTGCAGGGACTCATGTTTGCTGTGAACTAGGATAGGTGGCCCACTTCAAAAAGCAGTCTTTTCCCCTTTGGAAATGTGGATTCTTGTAGCCTCGGAGCTGTTTGCGAAACCCTAGGAAGGCCCAGCTTCTACTCATGGCAGGCACGCCCGGGGAGGAAACGAGTATGTTTCCCCAGAGAAACAGGCTGCTTGCAAGTGTCGAGCGGAGCTTCTCAGGTGCCCAGTGTGTCCCGTTTGTTTCCCTTCGCAGCTGACATCCTGCAGGTACTTATGCTGGGGGCTAACAAGGGTAGGTGGCTCTTCCGACAAAAGCAGCCTTTTCCTTTTGGAAGCTTGGATTGTAGTGTCTCAGGGGCTGCTTGCCAAACCTTGAAGTTGCCCAGGTTATAGCCTCCAGAGGTACGCTTGAGTAGCAAACGAGCACTTTCACCCGAGGAACAGGGTTCCTGTCACGCTGGAGGAGAGTTAATCCCGCAGACCTCGTTCCTCCTGGGAAAGCGCAAGGCCACCCTGAGCCTCAGGGTAGTGCCTAAGTTTCCACAGGGCAAGCTCTGCGTGCCTCGGTTTCCATGAGGTCTCCATCGTTGTTGTGCTTCAATGGAACGCGAGGATAGGTTTCAGGACTCCAAGCACTCTGACCTCCGCACCATTTCCCATGCTACCACACAGATCCCCCCACGTGTCCTCTCTGCCTGTGAGCAACAAGCAGCCGTGTAGGCCCTTCGGAACACTTCTTGCATGCAGACCCCAAGGCGGGACACTGCTCTCTGTCTTCCTTTGGAAACCTAGGTTGTCGGAGCTTACCCACCTCACTAACACAGTCTGAGCCGGTCTCATGAGCTGGGGAACGTGGACTCATTGAGGACCAGGGCCCTATCTGCACTCAGAAAATCACTCTGCTCAGCCTTCCATCCAGAAGCTCACACCGACTGGCTCGTTGGTTTAGCAGGACGTCTAAGTGAGGTCCAAGCTGAGCAAAGAACACACTTCCTCCTTTACCCTGCTAGGCCCACGGAAGAGGTAGAGCCAACTAGGCCTCGCTCAGGCCAGCCCTCCTTCAGGGATCTTGCCACACTTCGAAGCCTGCACAGTAAAAGTTATTTAGCGAAGTTGCCAGGGTTTCGCCATGCTCTCCCTCGGCAGCTCCACTACTGCAGGGACTCATGTTTGCTGTGAACTAGGATAGTTGGCCCACTTCAAAAAGCAGTCTTTTCCCCTTTGGAAATGTGGATTCTTGTAGCCTCGGAGCTGTTTGCAAAACCCTAGGAAGGCCCAGCTTCTACTCACGGCAGGCACGCCCGGGGAGGAAACGAGTATGTTTCCCCAGAGAAACAGGCTGCTTGCAAGTGTCGAGCGGAGCTTCTCAGGTGCCCAGTGTATCCCGTTTGTTTCCCTTCGCAGCTGACATCCTGCAGGTACTTATGCTGGGGGCTAACAAGGGTAGGTGGCTCTTCCGACAAAAGCAGCCTTTTCCTTTTGGAAGCTTGGATTGTAGTGTCTCAGGGGCTGCTTGCCAAACCTTGAAGTTGCCCAGGTTATAGCCTCCAGAGGTACGCTTGAGTAGCAAACGAGCACTTTCACCCGAGGAACAGGGTTCCTGTCACGCTGGAGGAGAGTTAATCCCGCAGACCTCGTTCCTCCTGGGAAAGCGCAAGGCCACCCTGAGCCTCAGGGTAGTGCCTAAGTTTCCACAGGGCAAGCTCTGCGTGCCTCGGTTTCCATGAGGTCTCCATCGTTGTTGTGCTTCAATGGAACGCGAGGATAGCTTTCAGGACTCCAAGCACTCTGACCTCCGCACCATTTCCCATGCTACCACACAGATCCCCCCACGTCTCCTCTCTGCCTGCTGAGCAACAAGCAGCCGTGTAGGCCCTTCGGAACACTTCTTGCATGCAGAACCCAAGGCGGCACACTGCTCTCTGTCTTCCTTTGGAAACCTAGGTGGTCGCAGCTTGCCCCAGCTCATGAAGACAGTCTGAGCCGTTCTCATGAGCTGGGAGACGTGGACTCAGTGAGGACCAGGGCCCTACCTGCACTCAGAAAATCACTCTGCTCAGCCTTCCATCCAGGAGCTCACACCGACTGGCTCGTTGGTTTAGCAGGACGTCTAAGTGAGGTCCAAGCTGAGCAAAGAGCACACTTCCTCCTTTACCCTGCTAGGCCCACGGAAGAGGTAGAGCCAACTAGGCCTCGCTCAGACCAGCCCTCCTTCAGGGATCTTGCCACACTTCGAAGCCTGCACAGTAAAAGATACTTAGCGAAGTTGCCAGGGTTTCGCCATGCTCTCCCTCGGCAGCTCCACTACTGCAGGGACTCATGTTTGCTTTGAACTAGTATAGGTGTCCCTGCTTCCAAAAGCAGTCTTTTCCCCTTTGGAAATGTGGATTCTTGTAGCCTCGGAGCTGTTTGCGAAACCATAGGAAGGCCCAGCTTTTACTCACTGCAGGCACGCCCGGAGAGGAAACGAGTATGTTTCCCCAGAGAAACAGGCTGCTTGCAAGTGTAGAGGGGAGCTTCTCAGGTGCCCAGTGTCCCGTTTGTTTCCCTTCGCAGCTCCCGTACTGCAGGTACTTATGCTGGGTGCTAACAAGAGTTGGTTGGCTCTGCCGACAAAAGCAGCCTTTTCCCTTTGGAAGCTTGGATTGTAGTGTCTCAGGGGCTGCTTGCCAAACCTTGAAGTTGCCCAGGTTACAGCCTCCGCAGGAACGCTTGCGTAGCAAACGAGCACTTTCTACCGATGAACAGGGTTCCTGTCACGCTGGAGGAGAGTTAATCCCGCAGACCTCGTTCCTCCTGGGAAAGCGCAAGTCCACCCTGAGCCTCAGGGTAGTGCCTAAGTTTCCAACGGGCAAGCTCTGCGTGCCTCGGTTTCCATGAGGTCTCCACCGTTGTTGTGCTTCAATGGAACGCGAAGATAGCTTTCAGGACTCCAAGCACTCTGACCTCCGCACCGTTTCCCATGCTACCACACGGATCCCCCCCACGTCTCCTCTCTGCCTGCTGAGCAACAAGCAGCCGTGTAGGCCCTTCAGAACACTTCTGCATGCAGAGCCCAAGGCGGCACACTGATCTCTGTCTTCCTTTGGAAACCTAGGTTGTCGCAGCTTACCCAGCTCACCAAGACAGTCTGAGCCGGTCTCATGAGCTGGGGAACGTGGACTCAGTGAGGACCAGGGCCCTACCTGCACTCAGAAAATCACTCTGCTCAGCCTTCCATCCAGGAGCTCACACCGACTGGCTCGTTGGTTTAGCAGGACGTCTAAGTGAGGTCCAAGCTGAGCAAAGAACACACTTCCTCCTTTACCCTGCTAGGCCCACGGAAGAGGTAGAGCCAACTAGGCCTCGCTCAGGCCAGCCCTCCTTCAGGGATCTTGCCACACTTCGAAGCCTGCACAGTAAAAGATATTTAGCGAAGTTGCCAGGGTTTCGCCATTCTCCCTCGGCAGCTCCACTACTGCAGGGACTCATGTTTGCTGTGAACTAGGATAGGTGGCCCACTTCCAAAAGCAGTCTTTTCCCCTTTGGAAATGTGGATTCTTGTAGCCTAGGAGCTGTTTGCGAAACCCCAGGAAGGCCCAGCTTTTACTCACTGCAGGCACGCCCGGGGACGAAACGAGTATGTTTCCCCAGAGAAACAGGCTGCTTGCAAGTGTCGAGGGGAGCTTCTCAGGTGCCCAGTGTGTCCCGTTTGTTTCCCTTCGCAGCTCCCGTACTGCAGGTACTTATGCTGGGTGCTAACAAGGGTTCGTTGGCTCTGCCGAGAAAAGCAGCCTTTTCCCTTTGGAAGCTTGGATTGTAGTGTCTCAGGGGCTGCTTGCCAAACCTTGAAGTTGACCAGGTTATAGCCTCCGCAGGTACGCTTGCGTAGCAAACGAGCACTTTCACCCGAGGAACAGCGTTCCTATCACGCTGCAGGAGAGTTAATCCTGCAGACCTCGTTCCTCCTGGGAAAGCGCAAGGCCACCCTGAGCCTCAGGGTAGTGCCTAAGTTTGCTCCGTGCAAGCTCTGCATGCCTCGGTTTCCATGAGGTCTCCACCGTTGTGCCTCAATGGAACAAGAGGATAGCTTTCAGGACTCCAAGCACTCTGGCCTCCGCACCGTTTCCCATGCTACCACACGGATTCCCCCCACGTCTCCTCTCTGCCTGCTGAGCAACAAGCAGCCGTGTAGGCCCTTCAGAACACTTCTTGCATGCAGAGCCCAAGGCGGGACACTGCTCTCTGTCTTCCTTTGGAAACCTAGGTTGTCGGAGCTTACCCACCTCACGAAGACAGTCTGAGCCGCTCTCATGAGCTGGGGAACGTGGACTCAGTGAGGACCAGGGCCCTACCTGCACTCTGAAAATCACTCTGCTCAGCCTTCCATCCAGGAGCTCACACCGACTGGCTCGTTGGTTTAGCAGGACGTCTAAGTGAGGTCCAAGCTGAGCAAAGAGCACACTTCCTCCTTTACCCTGCTAGGCCCACGGAAGAGGTAGAGCCAACTAGGCCTCGTTCAGGCCAGCCCTCCTTCAGGGATCTTGCCACACTTCGAAGCCTGCACAGTAAAAGATACTTAGCGAAGTTGGCAGGGTTTCGCCATGCTCTCCCTCGGCAGCTCCACTACTGCAGGGACTCATGTTTGCTGTGAACTAGGATAGGTGGCCCACTTCAAAAAGCAGTCTTTTCCCCTTTGGAAATGTGGATTCTTGCAGCCTCGGAGCTGTTTGCAAAACCCTAGGAAGGCCCAGCTTCTACTCACGGCAGGCACGCCCGGGGAGGAAACGAGTATGTTTCCCCAGAGAAACAGGCTGCTTGCAAGTGTCGAGCGGAGCTTCTCAGGTGCCCAGTGTGTCCCGTTTGTTTCCCTTCGCAGCTGACATCCTGCAGGTACTTATGCTGGGGGCTAACAAGGGTAGGTGGCTCTTCCGACAAAAGCAGCCTTTTCCTTTTGGAAGCTTGGATTGTAGTGTCTCAGGGGCTGCTTGCCAAACCTTGAAGTTGCCCAGGTTATAGCCTCCAGAGGTACGCTTGAGTAGCAAACGAGCACTTTCACCCGAGGAACAGGGTTCCTGTCACGCTGGAGGAGAGTTAATCCCGCAGACCTCGTTCCTCCTGGGAAAGCGCAAGGCCACCCTGAGCCTCAGGGTAGTGCCTAAGTTTCCACAGGGCAAGCTCTGCGTGCCTCGGTTTCCATGAGGTCTCCATCGTTGTTGTGCTTCAATGGAACGCGAGGATAGCTTTCAGGACTCCAAGCACTCTGACCTCCGCACCATTTCCCATGCTACCACACAGATCCCCCCACGTCTCCTCTCTGCCTGCTGAGCAACAAGCAGCCGTGTAGGCCCTTCGGAACACTTCTTGCATGCAGAACCCAAGGCGGCACACTGCTCTCTGTCTTCCTTTGGAAACCTAGGTGGTCGCAGCTTGCCCCAGCTCACGAAGACAGTCTGAGCCGTTCTCATGAGCTGGGAGACGTGGACTCAGTGAGGACCAGGGCCCTACCTGCACTCAGAAAAATCACTCTGCTCAGCCTTCCATCCAGGAGCTCACACCGACTGGCTCGTTGGTTTAGCAGGACGTCTAAGTGAGGTCCAAGCTGAGCAAAGAGCACACTTCCTCCTTTACCCTGCTAGGCCCACGGAAGAGGTAGAGCCAACTAGGCCTCGTTCAGGCCAGCCCTCCTTCAGGGATCTTGCCACACTTCGAAGCCTGCACAGTAAAAGATACTTAGCGAAGTTGCCAAGATTTCGCCATGCTCTCCTTCGGCAGCTCTACTATTGCAGGGACTCATGTTTGCTTTGAACTAGGATAGGTGTCCCTGCTTCCAAAAGCAGTCTTTTCCCCTTTGGAAATGTGGATTCTTGTAGCCTAGGAGCTGTTTGCGAAACCCTAGGAAGGCCCAGCTTCTACTCATGGCAGGCACGCCCGGGGAGGAAACGAGTATGTTTCCCCAGAGAAACAGGCTGCTTGCAAGTGTCGAGCGGAGCTTCTCAGGTGCCCAGTGTGTCCCGTTTGTTTCCCTTCGCAGCTGACATCCTGCAGGTACTTATGCTGGGGGCTAACAAGGGTAGGTGGCTCTTCCGACAAAAGCAGCCTTTTCCTTTTGGAAGCTTGGATTGTAGTGTCTCAGGGGCTGCTTGCCAAACCTTGAAGTTGCCCAGGTTATAGCTTCCAGAGGTACGCTTGAGTAGCAAACGAGCACTTTCACCCGAGGAACAGGGTTCCTGTCACGCTGGAGGAGAGTTAATCCCGCAGACCTCGTTCCTCCTGGGAAAGCGCAAGGCCACCCTGAGCCTCAGGGTAGTGCCTAAGTTTCCACAGGGCAAGCTCTGCGTGCCTCGGTTTCCATGAGGTCTCCACCGTTGTTGTGCTTCAATGGAACGCGAGGATAGCTTTCAGGACTCCAAGCACTCTGACCTCCGCACCGTTTCCCATGCTACCACACGGATCCCCCCCACGTCTCCTCTCTGCCTGCTGAGCAACAAGCAGCCGTGTAGGCCCTTCGGAACACTTCTTGCATGCAGAGCCCAAGGCGGCACACTGCTCTCTGTCTTCCTCTGGAAACCTAGGTTGTCGCAGCTTACCCAGATCACCAAGACAGTCTGAGCCGGTCTCATGAGCTGGGGAACGTGGACTCAGTGAGGACCAGGGCCCTATCTGCACTCAGAAAATCACTCTGCTCAGCCTTCCATCCAGGAGCTCACACCGACTGGCTCGTTGGTTTAGCAGGACGTCTAAGTGAGGTCCAAGCTGAGCAAAGAGCACACTTCCTCCTTTACCCTGCTAGGCCCACGGAAGAGGTAGAGCCAACTAGGCCTCGCTCAGACCAGCCCTCCTTCAGGGATCTTGCCACACTTTGAAGCCTGCACAGTAAAAGATATTTAGCGAAGTTGCCAGGGTTTCGCCATTCTCCTTCGGCAGCTCCACTACTGCAGGGACTCATGTTTGCAGTGAACTAGGATAGGTGGCCCACTTCCAAAAGCAGTCTTTTCCCCTTTGGAAATGTGGATTCTTGTAGTCTAGGAGCTGTTTGCGAAACCATAGGAAGGCCCAGCTTTTACTCACTGCAGGCACGCCCGGGGAGGAAACGAGTATGTTTCCCCAGAGAAACAGGCTGCTTGCAAGTGTCGAGGGGAGCTTCTCAGGTGCCCAGTGTGTCCCGTTTCTTTCCCTTCGCAGCTCCCGTACTGCAGGTACTTATGCTGGGTGCTAACAAGGGTTCGTTGGCTCTGCCGAGAAAAGCAGCCTTTTCCCTTTGGAAGCTTGGATTGTAGTGTCTCAGGGGCTGCTTGCCAAACCTTGAAGTTGCCCAGGTTATAGCCTCCGCAGGTACGCTTGCGTAGCAAACGAGCACTTTCTACCGAAGAACAGGGTTCCTGTCACGCTGGAGGAGAGTTAATCCCGCAGACCTCGTTCCTCCTGGGAAAGCGCAAGGCCACCCTGAGCCTCAGGGTAGTGCCTAAGTTTCCAACGGGCAAGCTCTGCGTGCCTCGGTTTCCATGAGGTCTCCACCGTTGTTGTGCTTCAATGGAACGCGAGGATAGCTTTCAGGACTCCAAGCACTCTGGCCTCCGCACCGTTTCCCATGCTACCACACGGATTCCCCCCACGTCTCCTCTCTGCCTGCTGAGCAACAAGCAGCCGTGTAGGCCCTTCAGAACACTTCTTGCATGCAGAGCCCAAGGCGGGACACTGCTCTCTGTCTTCCTTTGGAAACCTAGGTTGTCGCAGCTTGCCCAGCTCACCAAGACAGTCTGAGCCGGTCTCATGAGCTGGGGAACGTGGACTCAGTGAGGACCAGGGCCCTACCTGCACTCAGAAAATCACTCTGCTCAGCCTTCCATCCAGGAGCTCACACCGACTGGCTCGTTGGTTTAGCAGGACGTCTAAGTGAGGTCCAAGCTGAGCAAAGAACACACTTCCTCCTTTACCCTGCTAGGCCCACGGAAGAGGTAGAGCCAACTAGGCCTCGCTCAGGCCAGCCCTCCTTCAGGGATCTTGCCACACTTCGAAGCCTGCACAGTAAAAGATATTTAGCGAAGTTGCCAGGGTTTCGCCATTCTCCCTCGGCAGCTCCACTACTGCAGGGACTCATGTTTGCTGTGAACTAGGATAGGTGGCCCACTTCCAAAAGCAGTCTTTTCCCCTTTGGAAAGGTGGATTCTTGTAGCCTAGGAGCTGTTTGCGAAACCATAGGAAGGCGCAGCTTTTACTCACTGCAGGCACGCCCGGGGAGGAAACGAGTATGTTTCCCCAGAGAAACAGGCTGCTTGCAAGTGTAGAGGGGAGCTTCTCAGGTGCCCAGTGTGTCCCGTTTGTTTCCCTTCGCAGCTGACATCCTGCAGGTACTTATGCTGGGTGCTAACAAGGGTTCTTTGGCTCTGCCGAGAAAAGCAGCCTTTTCCCTTTGGAAGCTTGGATTGTAGTGTCTCAGGGGCTGCTTGCCAAACCTTGAAGGTGACCTGGTTATAGCCTCCGCAGGTACGCTTGCGTAGCAAACGAACACTTTCACCCGATGAATAGCGTTCCTATCACGCTGCAGGAGAGTTAATCCTGCAGACCTCGTTCCTCCTGGGAAAGCGCAAGGCCACCCTGAGCCTCAGGGTAGTGCCTAAGTTTGCTCCGTGCAAGCTCTGCGTGCCTCGGTTTCCATGAGGTCTCCACAGTTGTTGTGCTTCAATGGAACGCGAGGATAGCTTTCAGGACTCCAAGCACTCTGACCTCCGCACCATTTCCCATGCTACCACACAGATCCCCCCACGTCTCCTCTCTGCCTGCTGAGCATCAAGCAGCCGTGTAGGCCCTTCAGAACACTTCTTGCATGCAGACCCCAAGGCGGCACACTGCTCTCTGTCTTCCTCTGGAAACCTAGGTTGTCGCAGCTTACCCAGCTCACCAAGACAGTCTGAGCCGGTCTCATGAGCTGGGGAACGTGGACTCAGTGAGGACCAGGGCCCTATCTGCACTCAGAAAATCACTCTGCTCAGCCTTCCATCCAGGAGCTCACACCGACTGGCTCGTTGGTTTAGCAGGACGTCTAAGTGAGGTCCAAGCTGAGCAAAGAACACACTTCCTCCTTTACCCTGCTAGGCCCACGGAAGAGGTAGAGCCAACTAGGCCTCGCTCAGGCCAGCCCTCCTTCAGGGATCTTGCCACACTTCGAAGCCTGCACAGTAAAAGTTATTTAGCGAAGTTGCCAGGGTTTCGCCATGCTCTCCCTCGGCAGCTCCACTACTGCAGGGACTCATGTTTGCTGTGAACTAGGATAGGTGGCCCACTTCAAAAAGCAGTCTTTTCCCCTTTCGAAATGTGGATTCTTGTAGCCTCGGAGCTGTTTGCAAAACCCTAGGAAGGCCCAGCTTCTACTCACGGCAGGCACGCCCGGGGAGGAAACGAGTATGTTTCCCCAGAGAAACAGGCTGCTTGCAAGTGTCGAGCGGAGCTTCTCAGGTGCCCAGTGTATCCCGTTTGTTTCCCTTCGCAGCTGACATCCTGCAGGTACTTATGCTGGGGGCTAACAAGGGTAGGTGGCTCTTCCGACAAAAGCAGCCTTTTCCTTTTGGAAGCTTGGATTGTAGTGTCTCAGGGGCTGCTTGCCAAACCTTGAAGTTGCCCAGGTTATAGCCTCCAGAGGTACGCTTGAGTAGCAAACGAGCACTTTCACCCGAGGAACAGGGTTCCTGTCACGCTGGAGGAGAGTTAATCCCGCAGACCTCGTTCCTCCTGGGAAAGCGCAAGGCCACCCTGAGCCTCAGGGTAGTGCCTAAGTTTCCACAGGGCAAGCTCTGCGTGCCTCGGTTTCCATGAGGTCTCCATCGTTGTTGTGCTTCAATGGAACGCGAGGATAGCTTTCAGGACTCCAAGCACTCTGACCTCCGCACCATTTCCCATGCTACCACACAGATCCCCCCACGTCTCCTCTCTGCCTGCTGAGCAACAAGCAGCCGTGTAGGCCCTTCGGAACACTTCTTGCATGCAGAACCCAAGGCGGCACACTGCTCTCTGTCTTCCTTTGGAAACCTAGGTGGTCGCAGCTTGCCCCAGCTCACGAAGACAGTCTGAGCCGTTCTCATGAGCTGGGAGACGTGGACTCAGTGAGGACCAGGGCCCTACCTGCACTCAGAAAATCACTCTGCTCAGCATTCCATCCAGGAGCTCACACCGACTGGCTCGTTGGTTTAGCAGGACGTCTAAGTGAGGTCCAAGCTGAGCAAAGAGCACTGTTCCTCCTTTACCCTGCTAGGCCCACGGAAGAGGTAGAGCCAACTAGGCCTCGCTCAGACCAGCCCTCCTTCAGGGATCTTGCCACACTTCGAAGCCTGCACAGTAAAAGATACTTAGCGAAGTTGCCAGGGTTTCGCCATGCTCTCCCTCGGCAGCTCCACTACTGCAGGGACTCATGTTTGCTTTGAACTAGTATAGGTGTCCCTGCTTCCAAAAGCAGTCTTTTCCCCTTTGGAAATTTGGATTCTTGTAGCCTCGGAGCTGTTTGCGAAACCATAGGAAGGCCCAGCTTTTACTCACTGCAGGCACGCCCGGAGAGGAAACGAGTATGTTTCCCCAGAGAAACAGGCTGCTTGCAAGTGTAGAGGGGAGCTTCTCAGGTGCCCAGTGTCCCGTTTGTTTCCCTTCGCAGCTCCCGTACTGCAGGTACTTATGCTGGGTGCCAACAAGAGTTGGTTGGCTCTGCCGACAAAAGCAGCCTTTTCCCTTTGGAAGCTTGGATTGTAGTGTCTCAGGGGCTGCTTGCCAAACCTTGAAGTTGCCCAGGTTATAGCCTCCGCAGGAACGCTTGCGTAGCAAACGAGCACTTTCTACCGATGAACAGGGTTCCTGTCACGCTGGAGGAGAGTTAATCACGCAGACCTCGTTCCTCCTGGGAAAGCGCAAGTCCACCCTGAGCCTCAGGGTAGTGCCTAAGTTTCCAACGGGCAAGCTCTGCGTGCCTCGGTTTCCATGAGGTCTCCACCGTTGTTGTGCTTCAATGGAACGCGAAGATAGCTTTCAGGACTCCAAGCACTCTGACCTCCGCACCGTTTCCCATGCTACCACACGGATCCCCCCCACGTCTCCTCTCTGCCTGCTGAGCAACAAGCAGCCGTGTAGGCCCTTCAGAACACTTCTGCATGCAGAGCCCAAGGCGGCACACTGCTCTCTGTCTTCCTTTGGAAACCTAGGTTGTCGCAGCTTACCCAGCTCACCAAGACAGTCTGAGCCGGTCTCATGAGCTGGGGAACGTGGACTCAGTGAGGACCAGGGCCCTACCTGCACTCAGAAAATCACTCTGCTCAGCCTTCCATCCAGGAGCTCACACCGACTGGCTCGTTGGTTTAGCAGGACGTCTAAGTGAGGTCCAAGCTGAGCAAAGAACACACTTCCTCCTTTACCCTGCTAGGCCCACGGAAGAGGTAGAGCCAACTAGGCCTCGCTCAGGCCAGCCCTCCTTCAGGGATCTTGCCACACTTCGAAGCCTGCACAGTAAAAGATATTTAGCGAAGTTGCCAGGGTTTCGCCATTCTCCCTCGGCAGCTCCACTACTGCAGGGACTCATGTTTGCTGTGAACTAGGATAGGTGACCCACTTCCAAAAGCAGTCTTTTCCCCTTTGGAAATGTGGATTCTTGTAGCCTAGGAGCTGTTTGCGAAACCCCAGGAAGGCCCAGCTTTTACTCACTGCAGGCACGCCCGGGGAGGAAACGAGTATGTTTCCCCAGAGAAACAGGCTGCTTGCAAGTGTCGAGGGGAGCTTCTCAGGTGCCCAGTGTGTCCCGTTTGTTTCCCTTCGCAGCTCCCGTACTGCAGGTACTTATGCTGGGTGCTAACAAGGGTTCGTTGGCTCTGCCGAGAAAAGCAGCCTTTTCCCTTTGGAAGCTTGGATTGTAGTGTCTCAGGGGCTGCTTGCCAAACCTTGAAGTTGACCAGGTTATAGCCTCCGCAGGTACGCTTGCGTAGCAAACGAGCACTTTCACCCGAGGAACAGCGTTCCTATCACGCTGCAGGAGAGTTAATCCTGCAGACCTCGTTCCTCCTGGGAAAGCGCAAGGCCACCCTGAGCCTCAGGGTAGTGCCTAAGTTTGCTCCGTGCAAGCTCTGCGTGCCTCGGTTTCCATGAGGTCTTCACCGTTGTTGTGCCTCAATGGAACTAGAGGATAGCTTTCAGGACTCCAAGCACTCTAGCCTCCGCACCGTTTCCCATGCTACCACACGGATTCCCCCCACGTCTCCTCTCTGCCTGCTGAGCAACAAGCAGCCGTGTAGGCCCTTCAGAACACTTCTGGCATGCACAGCCCAAGGCGGGACACTGCTCTCTGTCTTCCTTTGGAAACGTAGGTTGTCGGAGCTTACCCACCTCACTAAGACAGTCAGAGCCGCTCTCATGAGCTGGGGAACGTGGACTCAGTGAGGACCAGGGCCCTACCTGCACTCAGAAAATCACTCTGCTCAGCCTTCCATCCAGGAGCTCACAACGACTGGCTCGTTGGTTTAGCAGGACGTCTAAGTGAGGTCCAAGCTGAGCAAAGAACACACTTCCTCCTTTACCCTGCTAGGCCCACGGAAGAGGTAGAGCCAACTAGGCCTCGCTCAGGCCAGCCGTCCTTCAGGGATCTTGCCACACTTCGAAGCCTGCACAGTAAAAGTTATTTAGCGAAGTTGCCAGGGTTTCGCCATGCTCTCCCTCGGCAGCTCCACTACTGCAGGGACTCATGTTTGCTGTGAACTAGGATAGGTGGCCCACTTCAAAAAGCAGTCTTTTCCCCTTTGGAAATGTGGATTCTTGTAGCCTCGGAGCTGTTTGCAAAACCCTAGGAAGGCCCAGCTTCTACTCACGGCAGGCACGCCCGGGGAGGAAACGAGTATGTTTCCCCAGAGAAACAGGCTGCTTGCAAGTGTCGAGCGGAGCTTCTCAGGTGCCCAGTGTATCCCGTTTGTTTCCCTTCGCAGCTGACATCCTGCAGGTACTTATGCTGGGGGCTAACAAGGGTAGGTGGCTCTTCCGACAAAAGCAGCCTTTTCCTTTTGGAAGCTTGGATTGTAGTGTCTCAGGGGCTGCTTGCCAAACCTTGAAGTTGCCCAGGTTATAGCCTCCAGAGGTACGCTTGAGTAGCAAACGAGCACTTTCACCCGAGGAACAGGGTTCCTGTCACGCTGGAGGAGAGTTAATCCCGCAGACCTCGTTCCTCCTGGGAAAGCGCAAGGCCACCCTGAGCCTCAGGGTAGTGCCTAAGTTTCCACAGGGCAAGCTCTGCGTGCCTCGGTTTCCATGAGGTCTCCATCGTTGTTGTGCTTCAATGGAACGCGAGGATAGCTTTCAGGACTCCAAGCACTCTGACCTCCGCACCATTTCCCATGCTACCACACAGATCCCCCCACGTCTCCTCTCTGCCTGCTGAGCAACAAGCAGCCGTGTAGGCCCTTCGGAACACTTCTTGCATGCAGAGCCCAAGGCGGCACACTGCTCTCTGTCTTCCTTTGGAAACCTAGGTGGTCGCAGCTTGCCCCAGCTCACGAAGACAGTCTGAGCCGTTCTCATGAGCTGGGAGACGTGGACTCAGTGAGGACCAGGGCCCTACCTGCACTCAGAAAATCACTCTGCTCAGCCTTCCATCCAGGAGCTCACACCGACTGGCTCGTTGGTTTAGCAGGACGTCTAAGTGAGGTCCAAGCTGAGCAAAGAGCACTGTTCCTCCTTTACCCTGCTAGGCCCACGGAAGAGGTAGAGCCAACTAGGCCTCGCTCAGACCAGCCCTCCTTCAGGGATCTTGCCACACTTCGAAGCCTGCACAGTAAAAGATACTTAGCGAAGTTGCCAGGGTTTCGCCATGCTCTCCCTCGGCAGCTCCACTACTGCAGGGACTCATGTTTGCTTTGAACTAGTATAGGTGTCCCTGCTTCCAAAAGCAGTCTTTTCCCCTTTGGAAATGTGGATTCTTGTAGCCTCGGAGCTGTTTGCGAAACCATAGGAAGGCCCAGCTTTTACTCACTGCAGGCACGCCCGGAGAGGAAACGAGTATGTTTCCCCAGAGAAACAGGCTGCTTGCAAGTGTAGAGGGGAGCTTCTCAGGTGCCCAGTGTCCCGTTTGTTTCCCTTCGCAGCTCCCGTACTGCAGGTACTTATGCTGGGTGCTAACAAGAGTTGGTTGGCACTGCCGACAAAAGCAGCCTTTTCCCTTTGGAAGCTTGGATTGTAGTGTCTCAGGGGCTGCTTGCCAAACCTTGAAGTTGCCCAGGTTATAGCCTCCGCAGGAACGCTTGCGTAGCAAACGAGCACTTTCTACCGATGAACAGGGTTCCTGTCACGCTGGAGGAGAGTTAATCCCGCAGACCTCGTTCCTCCTGGGAAAGCGCAAGTCCACCCTGAGCCTCAGGGTAGTGCCTAAGTTTCCAACGGGCAAGCTCTGCGTGCCTCGGTTTCCATGAGGTCTCCACCGTTGTTGTGCTTCAATGGAACGCGAAGATAGCTTTCAGGACTCCAAGCACTCTGACCTCCGCACCGTTTCCCATGCTACCACACGGATCCCCCCCACGTCTCCTCTCTGCCTGCTGAGCAACAAGCAGCCGTGTAGGCCCTTCAGAACACTTCTGCATGCAGAGCCCAAGGCGGCACACTGCTCTCTGTCTTCCTTTGGAAACCTAGGTTGTCGCAGCTTACCCAGCTCACCAAGAAAGTCTGAGCCGGTCTCATGAGCTGGGGAACGTGGACTCAGTGAGGACCAGGGCCCTACCTGCACTCAGAAAATCACTCTGCTCAGCCTTCCATCCAGGAGCTCACACCGACTGGCTCGTTGGTTTAGCAGGACGTCTAAGTGAGGTCCAAGCTGAGCAAAGAACACACTTCCTCCTTTACCCTGCTAGGCCCACGGAAGAGGTAGAGCCAACTAGGCCTCGCTCAGGCCAGCCCTCCTTCAGGGATCTTGCCACACTTCGAAGCCTGCACAGTAAAAGATATTTAGCGAAGTTGCCAGGGTTTCGCCATTCTCCCTCGGCAGCTCCACTACTGCAGGGACTCATGTTTGCTGTGAACTAGGATAGGTGGCCCACTTCCAAAAGCAGTCTTTTCCCCTTTGGAAATGTGGATTCTTGTAGCCTAGGAGCTGTTTGCGAAACCCCAGGAAGGCCCAGCTTTTACTCACTGCAGGCACGCCCGGGGACGAAACGAGTATGTTTCCCCAGAGAAACAGGCTGCTTGCAAGTGTCGAGGGGAGCTTCTCAGGTGCCCAGTGTGTCCCGTTTGTTTCCCTTCGCAGCTCCCGTACTGCAGGTACTTATGCTGGGTGCTAACAAGGGTTCGTTGGCTCTGCCGAGAAAAGCAGCCTTTTCCCTTTGGAAGCTTGGATTGTAGTGTCTCAGGGGCTGCTTGCCAAACCTTGAAGTTGACCAGGTTATAGCCTCCGCAGGTACGCTTGCGTAGCAAACGAGCACTTTCACCCGAGGAACAGCGTTCCTATCACGCTGCAGGAGAGTTAATCCTGCAGACCTCGTTCCTCCTGGGAAAGCGCAAGGCCACCCTGAGCCTCAGGGTAGTGCCTAAGTTTGCTCCGTGCAAGCTCTGCGTGCCTCGGTTTCCATGAGGTCTCCACCGTTGTTGTGCCTCAATGGAACTAGAGGATAGCTTTCAGGACTCCAAGCACTCTAGCCTCCGCACCGTTTCCCATGCTACCACACGGATTCCCCCCACGTCTCCTCTCTGCCTGCTGAGCAACAAGCAGCCGTGTAGGCCCTTCAGAACACTTCTTGCATGCAGAGCCCAAGGCGGGACACTGCTCTCTGTCTTCCTTTGGAAACGTAGGTTGTCGGAGCTTACCCACCTCACTAAGACAGTCAGAGCCGCTCTCATGAGCTGGGGAACGTGGACTCAGTGAGGACCAGGGCCCTACCTGCACTCAGAAAATCACTCTGCTCAGCCTTCCATCCAGGAGCTCACAACGACTGGCTCTTTGGTTTAGCAGGACGTCTAAGTGAGGTCCAAGCTGAGCAAAGAACACACTTCCTCCTTTACCCTGCTAGGCCCACGGAAGAGGTAGAGCCAACTAGGCCTCGCTCAGGCCAGCCGTCCTTCAGGGATCTTGCCACACTTCGAAGCCTGCACAGTAAAAGTTATTTAGCGAAGTTGCCAGGGTTTCGCCATGCTCTCCCTCGGCAGCTCCACTAATGCAGGGACTCATGTTTGCTGTGAACTAGGATAGGTGGCCCACTTCAAAAAGCAGTCTTTTCCCCTTTGGAAATGTGGATTCTTGTAGCCTCGGAGCTGTTTGCAAAACCCTAGGAAGGCCCAGCTTCTACTCACGGCAGGCACGCCCGGGGAGGAAACGAGTATGTTTCCCCAGAGAAACAGGCTGCTTGCAAGTGTCGAGCGGAGCTTCTCAGGTGCCCAGTGTATCCCGTTTGTTTCCCTTCGCAGCTGACATCCTGCAGGTACTTATGCTGGGGGCTAACAAGGGTAGGTGGCTCTTCCGACAAAAGCAGCCTTTTCCTTTTGGAAGCTTGGATTGTAGTGTCTCAGGGGCTGCTTGCCAAACCTTGAAGTTGCCCAGGTTATAGCCTCCAGAGGTACGCTTGAGTAGCAAACGAGCACTTTCACCCGAGGAACAGGGTTCCTGTCACGCTGGAGGAGAGTTAATCCCGCAGACCTCGTTCCTCCTGGGAAAGCGCAAGGCCACCCTGAGCCTCAGGGTAGTGCCTAAGTTTCCACAGGGCAAGCTCTGCGTGCCTCGGTTTCCATGAGGTCTCCATCGTTGTTGTGCTTCAATGGAACGCGAGGATAGGTTTCAGGACTCCAAGCACTCTGACCTCCGCACCATTTCCCATGCTACCACACAGATCCCCCCACGTCTCCTCTCTGCCTGCTGAGCAACAAGCAGCCGTGTAGGCCCTTCGGAACACTTCTTGCATGCAGAGCCCAAGGCGGGACACTGCTCTCTGTCTTCCTTTGGAAACCTAGGTGGTCGCAGCTTGCCCCAGCTCACGAAGACAGTCTGAGCCGTTCTCATGAGCTGGGAGACGTGGACTCAGTGAGGACCAGGGCCCTACCTGCACTCAGAAAATCACTCTGCTCAGCCTTCCATCCAGGAGCTCACACCGACTGGCTCGTTGGTTTAGCAGGACGTCTAAGTGAGGTCCAAGCTGAGCAAAGAGCACTGTTCCTCCTTTACCCTGCTAGGCCCACGGAAGAGGTAGAGCCAACTAGGCCTCGCTCAGACCAGCCCTCCTTCAGGGATCTTGCCACACTTCGAAGCCTGCACAGTAAAAGATACTTAGCGAAGTTGCCAGGGTTTCGCCATGCTCTCCCTCGGCAGCTCCACTACTGCAGGGACTCATGTTTGCTTTGAACTAGTATAGGTGTCCCTGCTTCCAAAAGCAGTCTTTTCCCCTTTGGAAATGTGGATTCTTGTAGCCTCGGAGCTGTTTGCGAAACCATAGGAAGGCCCAGCTTTTACTCACTGCAGGCACGCCCGGAGAGGAAACGAGTATGTTTCCCCAGAGAAACAGGCTGCTTGCAAGTGTAGAGGGGAGCTTCTCAGGTGCCCAGTGTCCCGTTTGTTTCCCTTCGCAGCTCCCGTACTGCAGGTACTTATGCTGGGTGCTAACAAGAGTTGGTTGGCTCTGCCGACAAAAGCAGCCTTTTCCCTTTGGAAGCTTGGATTGTAGTGTCTCAGGGGCTGCTTGCCAAACCTTGAAGTTGCCCAGGTTATAGCCTCCGCAGGAAGGCTTGCGTAGCAAACGAGCACTTTATACCGATGAACAGGGTTCCTGTCACGCTGGAGGAGAGTTAATCCCGCAGACCTCGTTCCTCCTGGGAAAGCGCAAGTCCACCCTGAGCCTCAGGGTAGTGCCTAAGTTTCCAACGGGCAAGCTCTGCGTGCCTCGGTTTCCATGAGGTCTCCACCGTTGTTGTGCTTCAATGGAACGCGAAGATAGCTTTCAGGACTCCAAGCACTCTGACCTCCGCACCGTTTCCCATGCTACCACACGGATCCCCCCCACGTCTCCTCTCTGCCTGCTGAGCAACAAGCAGCCGTGTAGGCCCTTCAGAACACTTCTGCATGCAGAGCCCAAGGCGGCACACTGCTCTCTGTCTTCCTTTGGAAACCTAGGTTGTCGCAGCTTACCCAGCTCACCAAGACAGTCTGAGCCGGTCTCATGAGCTGGGGAACGTGGACTCAGTGAGGACCAGGGCCCTACCTGCACTCAGAAAATCACTCTGCTCAGCCTTCCATCCAGGAGCTCACACCGACTGGCTCGTTGGTTTAGCAGGACGTCTAAGTGAGGTCCAAGCTGAGCAAAGAACACACTTCCTCCTTTACCCTGCTAGGCCCACGGAAGAGGTAGAGCCAACTAGGCCTCGCTCAGGCCAGCCCTCCTTCAGGGATCTTGCCACACTTCGAAGCCTGCACAGTAAAAGATATTTAGCGAAGTTGCCAGGGTTTCGCCATTCTCCCTCGGCAGCTCCACTACTGCAGGGACTCATGTTTGCTGTGAACTAGGATAGGTGGCCCACTTCCAAAAGCAGTCTTTTCCCCTTTGGAAATGTGGATTCTTGTAGCCTAGGAGCTGTTTGCGAAACCCCAGGAAGGCCCAGCTTTTACTCACTGCAGGCACGCCCGGGGAGGAAACGAGTATGTTTCCCCAGAGAAACAGGCTGCTTGCAAGTGTCGAGGGGAGCTTCTCAGGTGCCCAGTGTGTCCCGTTTGTTTCCCTTCGCAGCTCCCGTACTGCAGGTACTTATGCTGGGTGCTAACAAGGGTTCGTTGGCTCTGCCGAGAAAAGCAGCCTTTTCCCTTTGGAAGCTTGGATTGTAGTGTCTCAGGGGCTGCTGCCAAACCTTGAAGTTGCCCAGGTTATAGCCTCCGCAGGTACGCTTGCGTAGCAAACGAGCACTTTCACCCGAGGAACAGCGTTCCTATCACGCTGCAGGAGAGTTAATCCTGCAGACCTCGTTCCTCCTGGGAAAGCGCAAGGCCATCCTGAGCCTCAGGGTAGTGCCTAAGTTTGCTCCGTGCAAGCTCTGCGTGCCTCGGTTTCCATGAGGTCTCCACCGTTGTTGTGCCTCAATGGAACTAGAGGATAGCTTTCAGGACTCCAAGCACTCTAGCCTCCGCACCGTTTCCCATGCTACCACACGGATTCCCCCCACGTCTCCTCTCTGCCTGCTGAGCAACAAGCAGCCGTGTAGGCCCTTCAGAACCCTTCTTGCATGCAGAGCCCAAGGCGGCACACTGCTCTCTGTCTTCCTTTGGAAACCTAGGTGGTCGGAGCTTACCCACCTCACGAAGACAGTCTGAGCCGCTCTCATGAGCTGGGGAACGTGGACTCAGTGAGGACCAGGGCCCTACCTGCATTCTGAAAATCACTCTGCTCAGCCTTCCATCCAGGAGCTCACACCGACTGGCTCGTTGGTTTAGCAGGACGTCTAAGTGAGGTCCAAGCTGAGCAAAGAACACACTTCCTCCTTTACCCTGCTAGGCCCACAGAAGAGGTAGAGCCAACTAGGCCTCGCTCAGGCCAGCCCTCCTTCAGGGATCTTGCCACACTTCGAAGCCTGCACAGTAAAAGATACTTAGCGAAGTTGGCAGGGTTTCGCCATGCTCTCCCTCGGCAGCTCCACTACTGCAGGGACTCATGTTTGCTGTGAACTAGGATAGGTGGCCCACTTCAAAAAGCAGTCTTTTCCCCTTTGGAAATGTGGATTCTTGTAGCCTCGGAGCTGTTTGCGAAACCCTAGGAAGGCCCAGCTTCTACTCACGGCAGGCACGCCCGGGGAGGAAACGAGTATGTTTCCCCAGAGAAACAGGCTGCTTGCAAGTGTCGAGCGGAGCTTCTCAGGTGCCCAGTGTGTCCCGTTTGTTTCCCTTCGCAGCTGACATCCTGCAGGTACTTATGCTGGGGGCTAACAAGGGTAGGTGGCTCTTCCGACAAAAGCAGCCTTTTCCTTTTGGAAGCTTGGATTGTAGTGTCTCAGGGGCTGCTTGCCAAACCTTGAAGTTGCCCAGGTTATAGCCTCCAGAGGTACGCTTGAGTAGCAAACGAGCACTTTCACCCGAGGAACAGGGTTCCTGTCACGCTGGAGGAGAGTTAATCCCGCAGACCTCGTTCCTCCTGGGAAAGCGCAAGGCCACCCTGAGCCTCAGGGTAGTGCCTAAGTTTCCACAGGGCAAGCTCTGCGTGCCTCGATTACCATGAGGTCTCCACCGTTGTTGTGCTTCAATGGAACGCGAGGATAGCTTT
This sequence comes from Balaenoptera borealis, assembly GCF_965194805.1. NCBI lineage: Eukaryota > Metazoa > Chordata > Mammalia > Artiodactyla > Balaenopteridae > Balaenoptera > Balaenoptera borealis. The sequence continues at coordinate 1,437,615 of NW_028123963.1, forward strand.
CAGGACTCCAAGCACTCTGACCTCCGCACCGTTTCCCATGCTACCACACGGATCCCCCCCACGTCTCCTCTCTGCCTGCTGAGCAACAAGCAGCCGTGTAGGCCCTTCAGAACACTTCTTGCATGCAGAGCCCAAGGCGGCACACTGCTCTCTGTCTTCCTCTGGAAACCTAGGTTGTCGCAGCTTACCCAGCTCACCAAGACAGTCTGAGCCGGTCTCATGAGCTGGGGAACGTGGACTCAGTGAGGACCAGGGCCCTACCTGCACTCAGAAAATCACTCTGCTCAGCCTTCCATCCAGGAGCTCACACCGACTGGCTCGTTGGTTTAGCAGGACGTCTAAGTGAGGTCCAAGCTGAGCAAAGAACACACTTCCTCCTTTACCCTGCTAGGCCCACGGAAGAGGTAGAGCCAACTAGGCCTCGCTCAGGCCAGCCCTCCTTCAGGGATCTTGCCACACTTCGAAGCCTGCACAGTAAAAGATACTTAGCGAAGTTGGCAGGGTTTCGCCATGCTCTCCCTCGGCAGCTCCACTACTGCAGGGACTCATGTTTGCTGTGAACTAGGATAGGTGGCCCACTTCAAAAAGCAGTCTTTTCCCCTTTGGAAATGTGGATTCTTGCAGCCTCGGAGCTGTTTGCAAAACCCTAGGAAGGCCCAGCTTCTACTCACGGCAGGCACGCCCGGGGAGGAAACGAGTATGTTTCCCCAGAGAAACAGGCTGCTTGCAAGTGTCGAGCGGAGCTTCTCAGGTGCCCAGTGTGTCCCGTTTGTTTCCCTTCGCAGCTGACATCCTGCAGGTACTTATGCTGGGGGCTAACAAGGGTAGGTGGCTCTTCCGACAAAAGCAGCCTTTTCCTTTTGGAAGCTTGGATTGTAGTGTCTCAGGGGCTGCTTGCCAAACCTTGAAGTTGCCCAGGTTATAGCCTCCAGAGGTACGCTTGAGTAGCAAACGAGCACTTTCACCCGAGGAACAGGGTTCCTGTCACGCTGGAGGAGAGTTAATCCCGCAGACCTCGTTCCTCCTGGGAAAGCGCAAGGCCACCCTGAGCCTCAGGGTAGTGCCTAAGTTTCCACAGGGCAAGCTCTGCGTGCCTCGGTTTCCATGAGGTCTCCATCGTTGTTGTGCTTCAATGGAACGCGAGGATAGCTTTCAGGACTCCAAGCACTCTGACCTCCGCACCATTTCCCATGCTACCACACAGATCCCCCCACGTCTCCTCTCTGCCTGCTGAGCAACAAGCAGCCGTGTAGGCCCTTCGGAACACTTCTTGCATGCAGAACCCAAGGCGGCACACTGCTCTCTGTCTTCCTTTGGAAACCTAGGTGGTCGCAGCTTGCCCCAGCTCACGAAGACAGTCTGAGCCGTTCTCATGAGCTGGGAGACGTGGACTCAGTGAGGACCAGGGCCCTACCTGCACTCAGAAAAATCACTCTGCTCAGCCTTCCATCCAGGAGCTCACACCGACTGGCTCGTTGGTTTAGCAGGACGTCTAAGTGAGGTCCAAGCTGAGCAAAGAGCACACTTCCTCCTTTACCCTGCTAGGCCCACGGAAGAGGTAGAGCCAACTAGGCCTCGTTCAGGCCAGCCCTCCTTCAGGGATCTTGCCACACTTCGAAGCCTGCACAGTAAAAGATACTTAGCGAAGTTGCCAAGATTTCGCCATGCTCTCCTTCGGCAGCTCTACTATTGCAGGGACTCATGTTTGCTTTGAACTAGGATAGGTGTCCCTGCTTCCAAAAGCAGTCTTTTCCCCTTTGGAAATGTGGATTCTTGTAGCCTCGGAGCTGTTTGCGAAACCCTAGGAAGGCCCAGCTTCTACTCACTGCAGGCACGCCCGGGGAGGAAACGAGTATGTTTCCCCAGAGAAACAGGCTGCTTGCAAGTGTCGAGAAGAGCTTCTCAGGTGCCCAGTGTGTCCCGTTTGTTTCCCTTCGCAGCTCCCGTACTGCAGGTACTTATTCTGGGTGCTAACAAGGGTTCGTTGGCTCTGCCGAGAAAAGCAGCCTTTTCCCTTTGGAAGCTTGGATTGTAGTGTCTCAGGGGCTGCTTGCCAAACCTTGAAGTTGCCCAGGTTATAGCCTCCGCAGGTACGCTTGCGTAGCAAACGAGCACTTTCTACCGAAGAACAGGGTTCCTGTCACGCTGGAGGAGAGTTAATCCCGCAGACCTCCTTCTTCCTGGGAAAGCGCAAGGCCACCCTGAGCCTCAGGGTAGTGCCTAAGTTTGCTCCGTGCAAGCTCTGCGTGCCTCGGTTTCCATGAGGTCTCCACCGTTGTTGTGCTTCAATGGAACGCGAGGATAGCTTTCAGGACTCCAAGCACTCTGGCCTCCGCACCGTTTCCCATGCTACCACACGGATCCCCCCCACGTCTCCTCTCTGCCTGCTGAGCAACAAGCAGCCGTGTAGGCCCTTCAGAACACTTCTGCATGCAGAGCCCAAGGCGGCACACTGCTCTCTGTCTTCCTTTGGAAACCTAGGTTGTCGCAGCTACCCAGCTCACCAAGACAGTCTGAGCCGGTCTCATGAGCTGGGGAACGTGGACTCAGTGAGGACCAGGGCCCTACCTGCACTCAGAAAATCACTCTGCTCAGCCTTCCATCCAGGAGCTCACACCGACTGGCTCGTTGGTTTAGCAGGACGTCTAAGTGAGGTCCAAGCTGAGCAAAGAACACACTTCCTCCTTTACCCTGCTAGGCCCACGGAAGAGGTAGAGCCAACTAGGCCTCGCTCAGGCCAGCCCTCCTTCAGGGATCTTGCCACACTTCGAAGCCTGCACAGTAAAAGATATTTAGCGAAGTTGCCAGGGTTTCGCCATTCTCCCTCGGCAGCTCCACTACTGCAGGGACTCATGTTTGCTGTGAACTAGGATAGGTGGCCCACTTCCAAAAGCAGTCTTTTCTCCTTTGGAAATGTGGATTCTTGTAGCCTAGGAGCTGTTTGCGAAACCCCAGGAAGGCCCAGCTTTTACTCACTGCAGGCACGCCCGGGGAGGAAACGAGTATGTTTCCCCAGAGAAACAGGCTGCTTGCAAGTGTCGAGGGGAGCTTCTCAGGTGCCCAGTGTGTCCCGTTTGTTTCCCTTCGCAGCTCCCGTACTGCAGGTACTTATGCTGGGTGCTAACAAGGGTTCGTTGGCTCTGCCGAGAAAAGCAGCCTTTTCCCTTTGGAAGCTTGGATTGTAGTGTCTCAGGGGCTGCTTGCCAAACCTTGAAGTTGCCCAGGTTATAGCCTCCGCAGGTACGCTTGCGTAGCAAACGAGCACTTTCACCCGAGGAACAGCGTTCCTATCACGCTGCAGGAGAGTTAATCCTGCAGACCTCGTTCCTCCTGGGAAAGCGCAAGGCCACCCTGAGCCTCAGGGTAGTGCCTAAGTTTGCTCCGTGCAAGCTCTGCGTGCCTCGGTTTCCATGAGGTCTCCACCGTTGTTGTGCCTCAATGGAACTAGAGGATAGCTTTCAGGACTCCAAGCACTCTAGCCTCCGCACCGTTTCCCATGCTACCACACGGATTCCCCCCACGTCTCCTCTCTGCCTGCTGAGCAACAAGCAGCCGTGTAGGCCCTTCAGAACCCTTCTTGCATGCAGAGCCCAAGGCGGCACACTGCTCTCTGTCTTCCTTTGGAAACCTAGGTGGTCGGAGCTTACCCACCTCACGAAGACAGTCTGAGCCGCTCTCATGAGCTGGGGAACGTGGACTCAGTGAGGACCAGGGCCCTACCTGCACTCTGAAAATCACTCTGCTCAGCCTTCCATCCAGGAGCTCACACCGACTGGCTCGTTGGTTTAGCAGTACGTCTAAGTGAGGTCCAAGCTGAGCAAAGAACACACTTCCTCCTTTACCCTGCTAGGCCCACAGAAGAGGTAGAGCCAACTAGGCCTCGCTCAGGCCAGCCCTCCTTCAGGGATCTTGCCACACTTCGAAGCCTGCACAGTAAAAGATACTTAGCGAAGTTGCCAGGGTTTCGCCATGCTCTCCCTCGGCAGCTCCACTACTGCAGGGACTCATGTTTGCTGTGAACTAGGATAGGTGGCCCACTTCAAAAAGCAGTCTTTTCCCCTTTGGAAATGTGGATTCTTGTAGCCTCGGAGCTGTTTGCGAAACCCTAGGAAGGCCCAGCTTCTACTCACGGCAGGCACGCCCGGGGAGGAAACGAATATGTTTCCCCAGAGAAACAGGCTGCTTGCAAGTGTAGAGGGGAGCTTCTCAGGTGCCCAGTGTGTCCCGTTTGTTTCCCTTCGCAGCTGACATCCTGCAGGTACTTATGCTGGGGGCTAACAAGGGTAGGTGGCTCTTCCGACAAAAGCAGCCTTTTCCTTTTGGAAGCTTGGATTGTAGTGTCTCAGGGGCTGCTTGCCAAACCTTGAAGTTGCCCAGGTTATAGCCTCCAGAGGTACGCTTGAGTAGCAAACGAGCACTTTCACCCGAGGAACAGGGTTCCTGTCACGCTGGAGGAGAGTTAATCCCGCAGACCTCGTTCCTCCTGGGAAAGCGCAAGGCCACCCTGAGCCTCAGGGTAGTGCCTAAGTTTCCACAGGGCAAGCTCTGCGTGCCTCGGTTTCCATGAGGTCTCCACCGTTGTTGTGCTTCAATGGAACGCGAGGATAGCTTTCAGGACTCCAAGCACTCTGACCTTCGCACCGTTTCCCATGCTACCACACGGATCCCCCCCACGTCTCCTCTCTGCCTGCTGAGCAACAAGCAGCCGTGTAGGCCCTTCAGAACACTTCTTGCATGCAGAGCCCAAGGCGGCACACTGCTCTCTGTCTTCCTCTGGAAACCTAGGTTGTCGCAGCTTACCCAGCTCACCAAGACAGTCTGAGCCGGTCTCATGAGCTGGGGAACGTGGACTCAGTGAGGACCAGGGCCCTACCTGCACTCAGAAAATCACTCTGCTCAGCCTTCCATCCAGGAGCTCACACCGACTGGCTCGTTGGTTTAGCAGGACGTCTAAGTGAGGTCCAAGCTGAGCAAAGAACACACTTCCTCCTTTACCCTGCTAGGCCCACGGAAGAGGTAGAGCCAACTAGGCCTCGCTCAGGCCAGCCCTCTTTCAGGGATCTTGCCACACTTCGAAGCCTGCACAGTAAAAGATACTTAGCGAAGTTGCCAGGGTTTCGCCATGCTCTCCCTCGGCAGCTCCACTACTGCAGGGACTCATGTTTGCTGTGAACTAGGATAGGTGGCCCACTTCAAAAAGCAGTCTTTTCCCCTTTGGAAATGTGGATTCTTGCAGCCTCGGAGCTGTTTGCAAAACCCTAGGAAGGCCCAGCTTCTACTCACGGCAGGCACGCCCGGGGAGGAAACGAGTATGTTTCCCCAGAGAAACAGGCTGCTTGCAAGTGTCGAGCGGAGCTTCTCAGGTGCCCAGTGTGTCCCGTTTGTTTCCCTTCGCAGCTGACATCCTGCAGGTACTTATGCTGGGGGCTAACAAGGGTAGGTGGCTCTTCCGACAAAAGCAGCCTTTTCCTTTTGGTAGCTTGGATTGTAGTGTCTCAGGGGCTGCTTGCCAAACCTTGAAGTTGCCCAGGTTATAGCCTCCAGAGGTACGCTTGAGTAGCAAACGAGCACTTTCACCCGAGGAACAGGGTTCCTGTCACGCTGGAGGAGAGTTAATCCCGCAGACCTCGTTCCTCCTGGGAAAGCGCAAGGCCACCCTGAGCCTCAGGGTAGTGCCTAAGTTTCCACAGGGCAAGCTCTGCGTGCCTCGGTTTCCATGAGGTCTCCATCGTTGTTGTGCTTCAATGGAACGCGAGGATAGCTTTCAGGACTCCAAGCACTCTGACCTCCGCACCATTTCCCATGCTACCATAAAGATCCCCCCACGTGTCCTCTCTGCCTGCTGAGCAACAAGCAGCCGTGTAGGCCCTTCGGAACACTTCTTGCATGCAGAACCCAAGGCGGCACACTGCTCTCTGTCTTCCTTTGGAAACCTAGGTGGTCGCAGCTTGCCCCAGCTCACGAAGACAGTCTGAGCCGTTCTCATGAGCTGGGAGACGTGGACTCAGTGAGGACCAGGGCCCTACCTGCACTCAGAAAAATCACTCTGCTCAGCCTTCCATCCAGGAGCTCACACCGACTGGCTCGTTGGTTTAGCAGGACGTCTAAGTGAGGTCCAAGCTGAGCAAAGAGCACACTTCCTCCTTTACCCTGCTAGGCTCGCGGAAGAGGTAGAGCCAACTAGGCCTCGTTCAGGCCAGCCCTCCTTCAGGGATCTTGCCACACTTCGAAGCCTGCACAGTAAAAGATACTTAGCGAAGTTGCCAAGATTTCGCCATGCTCTCCTTCGGCAGCTCCACTACTGCAGGGACTCATGTTTGCTTTGAACTAGGATAGGTGTCCCTGCTTCCAAAAGCAGTCTTTTCCCCTTTGGAAATGTGGATTCTTGTAGCCTAGGAGCTGTTTGCGAAACCCTAGGAAGGCCCAGCTTCTACTCACGGCAGGCACGCCCGGGGAGGAAACGAGTATGTTTCCCCAGAGAAACAGGCTGCTTGCAAGTGTCGAGGGGAGCTTCTCAGGTGCCCAGTGTGTCCCGTTTGTTTCCCTTCGCAGCTGCCGTACTGCAGGTACTTATGCTGGGTGCTAACAAGGGTTCGCTGGCTCTGCCGAGAAAAGCAGCCTTTTCCCTTTGGAAGCTTGGATTGTAGTGTCTCAGGGGCTGCTTGCCAAACCTTGAAGTTGACCAGGTTATAGCCTCCGCAGGTACGACTGCGTAGCAAACGAGCACTTTCACCCGAGAAACAGCGTTCCTATCACGCTGCAGGAGAGTTAATCCTGCAGACCTCGTTCCTCCTGGGAAAGCGCAAGGCCACCCTGAGCCTCAGAGTAGTGCCTAAGTTTGCTCCGTGCAAGCTCTGCGTCCCTCGGTTTCCATGAGGTCTCCACCGTTGTTGTGCCTCAATGGAACTAGAGGATAGCTTTCAGGACTCCAAGCACTCTGGCCTCCGCACCGTTTCCCATGCTACCACACGGATTCCCCCCACGTCTCCTCGCTGCCTGCTGAGCAACAAGCAGCCGTGTAGGCCCTTCAGAACACTTCTTGCATGCAGAGCCCAAGGCGGGACACTGCTCTCTGTCTTCCTTTGGAAACCTAGGTTGTCGGAGCTTACCCACCTCACGAAGACAGTCTGAGCCGGTTTCATGAGCTGGGGAACGTGGACTCAGTGAGCACCAGGGCCCTACCTGCACTCTGAAAATCACTCTGCTCAGCCTTCCATCCAGGAGCTCACACCGACTGGCTCGTTAGTTTAGCAGGACGTCTAAGTGAGGTCCAAACTGAGCAAAGAGCACTCTTCCTCCTTTACCCTGCTAGGCCCACGGAAGAGGTAGAGCCAACTAGGCCTCGCTCAGGCCAGCCCTCCTTCAGGGATCTTGCCACACTTCGAAGCCTGCACAGTAAAAGATACTTAGCGAAGTTGCCAGGGTTTCGCCATGCTCTCCCTCGGCAGCTCCACTACTGCAGGGACTCATGTTTGCTTTGAACTAGTATAGGTGTCCCTGCTTCCAAAAGCAGTCTTTTCCCCTTTGGAAATGTGGATTCTTGGAGCCTAGGAGCTGTTTGCGAAACCCTAGGAAGGCCCAGCTTCTACTCACTGCAGGCACGCCCGGGGAGGAAACGAGTATGTTTCCCCAGAGAAACAGGCTGCTTGCAAGGGTCGAGGGGAGCTTCTCAGGTGCCCAGTGTGTCCCGTTTGTTTCCCTTCGCAGCTCCCGTACTGCAGGTACTTATGCTCGGTGCTAACAAGGGTTGGTTGGCTCTGCCGACAAAAGTAGCCTTTTCCCATGGAAGCTAGGATTGTAGTGTCTCAGGGGCTGCTTGCCAAACCTTGAAGTTGCCCAGGTTATAGCCTCCGCAGGAACGCTTGCGTAGCAAACGAGCACTTTCTACCGATGAACAGGGTTCCTGTCACGCTGGAGGAGAGTTAATCCCGCAGACCTCGTTCCTCCTGGGAAAGCGCAAGTCCACCCTGAGCCTCAGGGTAGTGCCTAAGTTTCCAAAGGGCAAGCTCTGCGTGCCTCGGTTTCCATGAGGTCTCCACCGTTGTTGTGCTTCAAAGGAACGCGAGGATATCTTTCAGGACTCCAAGCACTCTGACCTCCGCACCATTTCCCATGCTACCACACAGATCCCCCCACGTCTCCTCTCTGCCTGCTGAGCAACAAGCAGCCGTGTAGGCCCTTCGGAACACTTCTTGCATGCAGAACCCAAGGCGGCACACTGCTCTCTCTCTTCCTTTGGAAACCTAGGTTGTCGGAGCTTACCCACCTCACTAAGACAGTCTGAGCGGTTTCATGAGCTGGGGAACGTGGACTCAGTGAGAACCAGGGCCCTACCTGCACTCTGAAAATCACTCTGCTCAGCCTTCCATCCAGGAGCTCACACCGACTGGCTCGTTGGTTTAGCAGGACGTCTAAGTGAGGTCCAAGCTGAGCAAAGAGCACTCTTCCTCCTTTACCCTGCTAGGCCCCCTGGAATAGGTAGAGCCAACTAGGCCTCGCTCAGGCCAGCCCTCCTTCAGGGATCTTGCCACACTTCGAAGCCTGCACAGTAAAAGATACTTAGCGAAGTTGCCAGGGTTTCGCCATGCTCTCCCTCGGCAGCTCCACTACTGCAGGGACTCATGTTTGCAGTGAACTAGGATAGGTGGCCCACTTCAAAAAGCAGTCTTTTCCCCTTTGGAAATGTGGATTCTTGTAGCCTCGGAGCTGTTTGCAAAACCCTAGGAAGGCCCAGCTTCTACTCACGGCAGGCACGCCCGGGGAGGAAACGAGTATGTTTCCCCAGAGAAACAGGCTGCTTGCAAGTGTCGAGCGGAGCTTCTCAGGTGCCCAGTGTGTCCCGTTTGTTTCCCTTCGCAGCTCCCGTACTGCAGGTACTTATGCTGGGGGCTAACAAGGGTAGGTGGCTCTTCCGACAAAAGCAGCCTTTTCCTTTTGGAAGCTTGGATTGTAGTGTCTCAGGGGCTGCTTGCCAAACCTTGAAGTTGCCCAGGTTATAGCCTCCAGAGGTACGCTTGAGTAGCAAACGAGCACTTTCACCCGAGGAACAGGGTTCCTGTCACGCTGGAGGAGAGTTAATCCCGCAGACCTCGTTCCTCCTGGGAAAGCGCAAGGCCACCCTGAGCCTCAGGGTAGTGCCTAAGTTTCCACAGGGCAAGCTCTGCATGCCTCGGTTTCCATGAGGTCTCCATCGTTGTTGTGCTTCAATGGAACGCGAGGATAGCTTTCAGGACTCCAAGCACTCTGACCTCCGCACCATTTCCCATGCTACCACACAGATCCCCCCACGTCTCCTCTCTGCCTGCTGAGCAACAAGCAGCCGTGTAGGCCCTTCGGAACACTTCTTGCATGCAGAACCCAAGGCGGCACACTGCTCTCTGTCTTCCTTTGTAAACCTAGGTGGTCGCAGCTTGCCCCAGCTCACGAAGACAGTCTGAGCCGTTCTCATGAGCTGGGAGACGTGGACTCAGTGAGGACCAGGGCCCTACCTGCACTCAGAAAATCACTCTGCTCAGCCTTCCATCCAGGAGCTCACACCGACTGGCTCGATGGTTTAGCAGGACGTCTAAGTGAGGTCCAAACTGAGCAAAGAGCACACTTCCTCCTTTACCCTGCTAGGCCCACGGAAGAGGTAGAGCCAACTAGGCCTCGCTCAGGCCAGCCCTCCTTCAGGGATCTTGCTACACTTCGAAGCCTGCACAGTAAAAGATACTTAGCGAAGTTGCCAAGATTTCGCCATGCTTTCCCTCGGCAGCTCCACTACTGCAGGGACTCATGTTTGCTTTGAACTAGGATAGGTGTCCCTGCTTCCAAAAGCAGTCTTTTCCCCTTTGGAAATGTGGATTCTTGGAGCCTAGGAGCTGTTTGCGAAACCCTAGGAAGGCCCAGCTTCTACTCACTGCAGGCACGCCCGGGGAGGAAACGAGTATGTTTCCCCAGAGAAACAGGCTGCTTGCAAGGGTCGAGGGGAGCTTCTCAGGTGCCCAGTGTGTCCCGTTTGTTTCCCTTCGCAGCTCCCGTACTGCAGGTACTTATGCTCGGTGCTAACAAGGGTTGGTTGGCTCTGCCGACAAAAGCAGCCTTTTCCCATGGAAGCTAGGATTGTAGTGTCTCAGGGGCTGCTTGCCAAACCTTGAAGTTGCCCAGGTTATAGCCTCCGCAGGAACGCTTGCGTAGCAAACGAGCACTTTCTACCGATGAACAGGGTTCCTGTCACGCTGGAGGAGAGTTAATCCCGCAGACCTCGTTCCTCCTGGGAAAGCGCAAGTCCACCCTGGGCCTCAGGGTAGTGCCTAAGTTTCCAAAGGGCAAGCTCTGCGTGCCTCAGTTTCCATGAGGTCTCCACCGTTGTTGTGCTTCAATGGAACGCGAGGATAGCTTTCAGGACTCCAAGCACTCTGACCTCCGCACCATTTCCCATGCTACCACACAGATCCCCCCACGTCTCCTCTCTGCCTGCTGAGCAACAAGCAGCCGTGTAGGCCCTTCGGAACACTTCTTGCATGCAGACCCCAAGGCGGGACACTGCTCTCTGTCTTCCTTTGGAAACCTAGGTTGTCGGAGCTTACCCACCTCACTAAGACAGTCTGAGCCGGTTTCATGAGCTGGGGAACGTGGACTCAGTGAGGACCAGGGCCCTACCTGCACTCTGAAAATCACTCTGCTCAGCCTTCCATCCAGGAGCTCACACCGACTGGCTCGTTGGTTTAGCAGGACGTCTAAGTGAGGTCCAAGCTGAGCAAAGAGCACTCTTCCTCCTTTACCCTGCTAGGCCCACGGAAGAGGTAGAGCCAACTAGGCCTCGCTCAGACCAGGCCTCCTTCAGGGATCTTGCCATACTTCGAAGCCTGCACAGTAAAGGATACTTAGCGAAGTTGCCAGGGTTTCGCCATGCTCTCCCTCGGCAGCTCCACTACTGCAGGGACTCATGTTTGCTTTGAACTAGTATAGGTGTCCCTGCTTCCAAAAGCAGTCTTTTCCCCTTTGGAAATGTGGATTCTTGTAGCCTAGGAGCTGTTTGCGAAACCCTAGGAAGGCCCAGCTTCTACTCACTGCAGGCACGCCCGGGCAAGAAACGAGTATGTTTCCCCAGAGAAACAGGCTGCTTGCAAGTGTCGAGAAGAGCTTCTCAGGTGCCCAGTGTGTCCCGTTTGTTTCTCTTCGCAGCTCCCGTACTGCAGGTACTTATGCTGGGTGCTAACAAGAGTTGGTTGGCTCTGCCGACAAAAGCAGCCTTTTCCCTTTGGAAGCTTGGATTGTAGTGTCTCAGGGGCTGCTTGCCAAACCTTGAAGTTGCCCAGGTTATAGCCTTCGCAGGTACGCTTGCGTAGCAAACGAGCACTTTCTACCGAAGAACAGGGTTCCTGTCACGCTGGAGGAGAGTTAATCCCGCAGACCTCCTTCCTCCTGGGAAAGCGCAAGGCCACCCTGAGCCTCAGGGTAGTGCCTAAGTTTCCACAGGGCAAGTTCTGCGTTCCTCGGTTTCCATGAGGTCTCCACCGTTGTTGTGCTTCAATGGAACGCGAGGATAGCTTTCAGGACTCCAAGCACTCTGACCTCCGCACCGTTTCCCATGCTACCACACGGATCCCCCCCACGTCTCCTCTCTGCCTGCTGAGCAACAAGCAGCCGTGTAGGCCCTTCAGAACACTTCTTGCATGCAGAGCCCAAGGCGGCACACTGCTCTCTGTCTTCCTCTGGAAACCTAGGTTGTCGCAGCTTGCCCAGCTCACCAAGACAGTCTGAGCCGGTTTCATGAGCTGGGGAACGTGGACTCAGTGAGGACCAGGGCCCTACCTGCACTCAGAAAATCACTCTGCTCAGCCTTCCATCCAGGAGCTCACACCGACTGGCTCGTTGGTTTAGCAAGATGTCTAAGTGAGGTCCAAGGTGAGCAAAGAACACACTTCCTCCTTTACCCTGCTAGGCCCACAGAAGAGGTAGAGCCAACCAGGCCTCGCTCAGGCCAGCCCTCCTTCAGGGATCTTGCCACAGTTCGAAGCCTGCACAGTAAAAGATACTTAGCGAAGTTGCCAGGGTTTCGCCATGCTCTCCCTCGGCAGCTCCACTACTGCAGGGACTCATGTTTGCTGTGAACTAGGATAGGTGGCCCACTTCAAAAAGCAGTCTTTTCCCCTTTGGAAATGTGGATTCTTGTAGCCTCGGAGCTGTTTGCGAAACCCTAGGAAGGCCCAGCTTCTACTCACGGCAGGCACGCCCGGGGAGGAAACGAGTATGTTTCCCCAGAGAAACAGGCTGCTTGCAAGTGTCGAGCGGAGCTTCTCAGGTGCCCAGTGTGTCCCGTTTGTTTCCCTTCGCAGCTGACATCCTGCAGGTACTTATGCTGGGGGCTAACAAGGGTAGGTGGCTCTTCCGACAAAAGCAGCCTTTTCCTTTTGGAAGCTTGGATTGTAGTGTCTCAGGGGCTGCTTGCCAAACCTTGAAGTTGCCCAGGTTATAGCCTCCAGAGGTACGCTTGAGTAGGAAACGAGCACTTTCACCCGAGGAACAGGGTTCCTGTCACGCTGGAGGAGAGTTAATCCCGCAGACCTCGTTCCTCCTGGGAAAGCGCAAGGCCACCCTGAGCCTCAGGGTAGTGCCTAAGTTTCCACAGGGCAAGCTCTGCGTGCCTCGGTTTCCATGAGGTCTCCATCGTTGTTGTGCTTCAATGGAACGCGAGGATAGCTTTCAGGACTCCAAGCACTCTGACCTCCGCACCATTTCCCATGCTACCACACAGATCCCCCCACGTCTCCTCTCTGCCTGCTGAGCAACAAGCAGCCGTGTAGGCCCTTCGGAACACTTCTTGCATGCAGAACCCAAGGCGGCACACTGCTCTCTGTCTTCCTTTGGAAACCTAGGTGGTCGCAGCTTGCCCCAGCTCACGAAGACAGTCTGAGCCGTTCTCATGAGCTGGGAGACGTGGACTCAGTGAGGACCAGGGCCCTACCTGCACTCCGAAAAATCACTCTGCTCAGCCTTCCATCCAGGAGCTCACACCGACTGGCTCGTTGGTTTAGCAGGACGTCTAAGTGAGGTCCAAGCTGAGCAAAGAGCACACTTCCTCCTTTACCCTGCTAGGCCCACGGAAGACGTAGAGCCAACTAGGCCTCGCTCAGGCCAGCCCTCCTTCAGGGATCTTGCCACACTTCGAAGCCTGCACAGTAAAAGATACTTAGCGAAGTTGCCAAGATTTCGCCATGCTCTCCCTCGGCAGCTCCACTACTGCAGGGACTCATGTTTGCTTTGAACTAGGATAGGTGTCCCTGCTTCCAAAAGCAGTCTTTTCCCCTTTGGAAATGTGGATTCTTGGAGCCTAGGAGCTGTTTGCGAAACCCTAGGAAGGCCCAGCTTCTACTCACTGCAGGCACGCCCGGGGAAAAAACGAGTATGTTTCCCCAGAGAAACAGGCTGCTTGCAAGTGTCGAGGGGAGCTTCTCAGGTGCCCAGTGTGTCCCGTTTGTTTCCCTTCGCAGCTCCCGTACTGCAGGTACTTATGCTGGGTGCTAACAAGGGTTGGTTGGCTCTGCCGACAAAAGCAGCCTTTTCCCATGGAAGCTAGGATTGTAGTGTCTCAGGGGCTGCTTGCCAAACCTTGAAGTTGCCCAGGTTATAGCCTCCGCAGGAACGCTTGCGTAGCAAACGAGCACTTTCTACCGATGAACAGGGTTCCTGTCACGCTGGAGGAGAGTTAATCCCGCAGACCTCGTTCCTCCTGGGAAAGCGCAAGTCCACCCTGAGCCTCAGGGTAGTGCCTAAGTTTCCAAAGGGCAAGCTCTGCGTGCCTCGGTTTCCATGAGGTCTCCACCGTTGTTGTGCTTCAATGGAACGCGAGGATAGCTTTCAGGACTCCAAGCACTCTGACCTCCGCACCGTTTCCCATGCTACCACACGGATCCCCCCCACGTCTCCTCTCTGCCTGCTGAGCAACAAGCAGCCGTGTAGGCCCTTCAGAACACTTCTTGCATGCAGAGCCCAAGGCCGGACACTGCTCTCTGTCTTCCTTTGGAAACCTAGGTGGTCGCAGCTTGCCCAGCTCACCAAGACAGTCTGAGCCAGTCTCATGAGCTGGGGAACGTGGACTCAGTGAGGACCAGGGCCCTACCTGCACTCAGAAAATCACTCTGCTCAGCCTTCCATCCAGGAGCTCACACCGACTGGCTCGTTGGTTTAGCAGGACGTCTAAGTGAGGTCCAAGCTGAGCAAAGAACACACTTCCTCCTTTACCCTGCTAGGCCCACGGAAGAGGTAGAGCCAACTAGGCCTCGCTCAGGCCAGCCCTCCTTCAGGGATCTTGCCACACTTCGAAGCCTGCACAGTAAAAGATACTTAGCGAAGTTGCCAGGCTTTCGCCATTCTCCCTCGGCAGCTCCACTACTGCAGGGACTCATGTTTGCTGTGAAATAGAATAGGTGGCCCACTTCCAAAAGCAGTCTTTTCCCCTTTGGAAAGGTGGATTCTTGTAGCCTAGGAGCTGTTTGCGAAACCATAGGAAGGCGCAGCTTTTACTCACTGCAGGCACGCCCGGGGAGGAAACGAGTATGTTTCCCCAGAGAAACAGGCTGCTTGCAAGTGTAGAGGGGAGCTTCTCAGGTGCCCAGTGTGTCCCGTTTGTTTCCCTTCGCAGCTGACATCCTGCAGGTACTTATGCAGGGTGCTAACAAGGGTTCTTTGGCTCTGCCGAGAAAAGCAGCCTTTTCCCTTTGGAAGCTTGGATTGTAGTGTCTCAGGGGCTGCTTGCCAAACCTTGAAGTTGCCCAGGTTATAGCCTCCGCAGGAACGCTTGCGTAGCAAACGAGCACTTTCACCCGAGGAACAGCGTTCCTATCACGCTGCAGGAGAGTTAATCCTGCAGACCTCGTTCCTCCTGGGAAAGCGCAAGGCCACCCTGAGCCTCAGGGTAGTGCCTAAGTTTGCTCCGTGCAAGCTCTGCGTGCCTCGGTTTCCATGAGGTCTCCACCGTTGTTGTGCCTCAATGGAACTAGAGGATAGCTTTCAGGACTCCAAGCACTCTGGCCTGCGCACCGTTTCCCATGCTACCACACAGCTTCCCCCCACGTCTCCTCTCTGCCTGCTGAGCAACAAGCAGCCGTGTAGGCCCTTCAGAACACTTCTTGCATGCAGAGCCCAAGGCGGGACACTGCTCTCTGTCTTCCTTTGGAAACCTAGGTTGTCGGAGCTTACCCACCTCACGAAGACAGTCTGAGCCGGTTTCATGAGCTGGGGAACGTGGACTCAGTGAGGACCAGGGCCCTACCTGCACTCTGAAAATCACTCTGCTCAGCCTTCCATCCAGGAGCTCACACCGACTGGCTCGTTGGTTTAGCAGGACGTCTAAGTGAGGTCCAAGCTGAGCAAAGAACACACTTCCTCCTTTACCCTGCTAGGCCCACGGAAGAGGTAGAGCCAACTAGGCCTCGCTCAGGCCAGCCCTCCTTCAGGGATCTTGCCACACTTCGAAGCCTGCACAGTAAAAGTTATTTAGCGAAGTTGCCAGGGTTTCGCCATGCTCTCCCTCGGCAGCTCCACTACTGCAGGGACTCATGTTTGCTGTGAACTAGGATAGGTGGCCCACTTCAAAAAGCAGTCTTTTCCCCTTTGGAAATGTGGATTCTTGTAGCCTCGGAGCTGTTTGCGAAACCCTAGGAAGGCCCAGCTTCTACTCATGGCAGGCACGCCCGGGGAGGAAACGAGTATGTTTCCCCAGAGAAACAGGCTGCTTGCAAGTGTCGAGCGGAGCTTCTCAGGTGCCCAGTGTGTCCCGTTTGTTTCCCTTCGCAGCTGACATCCTGCAGGTACTTATGCTGGGGGCTAACAAGGGTAGGTGGCTCTTCCGACAAAAGCAGCCTTTTCCTTTTGGAAGCTTGGATTGTAGTGTCTCAGGGGCTGCTGCCAAACCTTGAAGTTGCCCAGGTTATAGCCTCCAGAGGTACGCTTGAGTAGCAAACGAGCACTTTCACCCGAGGAACAGGGTTCCTGTCACGCTGGAGGAGAGTTAATCCCGCAGACCTCGTTCCTCCTGGGAAAGCGCAAGGCCACCCTGAGCCTCAGGGTAGTGCCTAAGTTTCCACAGGGCAAGCTCTGCGTGCCTCGGTTTCCATGAGGTCTCCATCGTTGTTGTGCTTCAATGGAACGCGAGGATAGGTTTCAGGACTCCAAGCACTCTGACCTCCGCACCATTTCCCATGCTACCACACAGATCCCCCCACGTGTCCTCTCTGCCTGTGAGCAACAAGGAGCCGTGTAGGCCCTTCGGAACACTTCTTGCATACAGAACCCAAGGCGGCACACTGCTCTCTGTCTTCCTTTGGAAACCTAGGTGGTCGCAGCTTGCCCCAGCTCACGAAGACAGTCTGAGCCGTTCTCATGAGCTGGGAGACGTGGACTCAGTGAGGACCAGGGCCCTACCTGCACTCAGAAAATCACTCTGCTCAGCCTTCCATCCAGGAGCTCACACCGACTGGCTCGTTGGTTTAGCAGGACGTCTAAGTGAGGTCCAAGCTGAGCAAAGAGCACACTTCCTCCTTTACCCTGCTAGGCCCACGGAAGAGGTAGAGCCAACTAGGCCTCGCTCAGACCAGCCCTCCTTCAGGGATCTTGCCACACTTTGAAGCCTGCACAGTAAAAGATATTTAGCGAAGTTGCCAGGGTTTCGCCATTCTCCTTCGGCAGCTCCACTACTGCAGGGACTCATGTTTGCTGTGAACTAGGATAGGTGGCCCACTTCCAAAAGCAGTCTTTTCCCCTTTGGAAATGTGGATTCTTGTAGCCTAGGAGCTGTTTGCGAAACCATAGGAAGGCCCAGCTTTTACTCACTGCAGGCACGCCCGGGGAGGAAACGAGTATGTTTCCCCAGAGAAACAGGCTGCTTGCAAGTGTCGAGGGGAGCTTCTCAGGTGCCCAGTGTGTCCCGTTTGTTTCCCTTCGCAGCTCCCGTACTGCAGGTACTTATGCTGGGTGCTAACAAGGGTTCGTTGGCTCTGCCGAGAAAAGCAGCCTTTTCCCTTTGGAAGCTTGGATTGTAGTGTCTCAGGGGCTGCTTGCCAAACCTTGAAGTTGCCCAGGTTATAGCCTCCGCAGGAACGCTTGTGTAGCAAACGAGCACTTTCTACCGATGAACAGGGTTCCTGTCACGCTGGAGGAGAGTTAATCCCGCAGACCTCGTTCCTCCTGGGAAAGCGCAAGTCCACCCTGAGCCTCAGGGTAGTGCCTAAGTTTCCAACGGGCAAGCTCTGCGTGCCTCGGTTTCCATGAGGTCTCCACCGTTGTTGTGCTTCAATGGAACGCGAAGATCGCTTTCAGGACTCCAAGCACTCTGACCTCCGCACCGTTTCCCATGCTACCACACGGATCCCCCCCACGTCTCCTCTCTGCCTGCTGAGCAACAAGCAGCCGTGTAGGCCCTTCAGAACACTTCTTGCATGCAGAGCCCAAGGCGGCACACTGCTCTCTGTCTTCCTCTGGAAACCTAGGTTGTCGCAGCTTAACCAGCTCACCAAGACAGTCTGAGCCGGTCTCATGAGCTGGGGAACGTGGACTCAGTGAGGACCAGGGCGCTACCTGCACTCAGAAAATCACTCTGCTCAGCCTTCCATCCAGGAGCTCACACCGACTGGCTCGTTGGTTTAGCAGGACGTCTAAGTGAGGTCCAAGCTGAGCAAAGAACACACTTCCTCCTTTACCCTGCTAGGCCCACGGAAGAGGTAGAGCCAACTAGGCCTCGCTCAGGCCAGCCCTCTTTCAGGGATCTTGCCACACTTCGAAGCCTGCACAGTAAAAGATACTTAGCGAAGTTGCCAGGGTTTCGCCATGCTCTCCCTCGGCAGCTCCACTACTGCAGGGACTCATGTTTGCTGTGAACTAGGATAGGTGGCCCACTTCAAAAAGCAGTCTTTTCCCCTTTGGAAATGTGGATTCTTGCAGCCTCGGAGCTGTTTGCAAAACCCTAGGAAGGCCCAGCTTCTACTCACGGCAGGCACGCCCGGGGAGGAAACGAGTATGTTTCCCCAGAGAAACAGGCTGCTTGCAAGTGTCGAGCGGAGCTTCTCAGGTGCCCAGTGTGTCCCGTTTGTTTCCCTTCGCAGCTGACATCCTGCAGGTACTTATGCTGGGGGCTAACAAGGTTAGGTGGCTCTTCCGACAAAAGCAGCCTTTTCCTTTTGGTAGCTTGGATTGTAGTGTCTCAGGGGCTGCTTGCCAAACCTTGAAGTTGCCCAGGTTATAGCCTCCAGAGGTACGCTTGAGTAGCAAACGAGCACTTTCACCCGAGGAACAGGGTTCCTGTCACGCTGGAGGAGAGTTAATCCCGCAGACCTCGTTCCTCCTGGGAAAGCGCAAGGCCACCCTGAGCCTCAGGGTAGTGCCTAAGTTTCCACAGGGCAAGCTCTGCGTGCCTCGGTTTCCATGAGGTCTCCATCGTTGTTGTGCTTCAATGGAACGCGAGGATAGCTTTCAGGACTCCAAGCACTCTGACCTCCGCACCATTTCCCATGCTACCACACAGATCCCCCCACGTGTCCTCTCTGCCTGCTGAGCAACAAGCAGCCGTGTAGGCCCTTCGGAACACTTCTTGCATGCAGAACCCAAGGCGGCACACTGCTCTCTGTCTTCCTTTGGAAACCTAGGTGGTCGCAGCTTGCCCCAGCTCACGAAGACAGTCTGAGCCGTTCTCATGAGCTGGGAGACGTGGACTCAGTGAGGACCAGGGCCCTACCTGCACTCAGAAAAATCACTCTGCTCAGCCTTCCATCCAGGAGCTCACACCGACTGGCTCGTTGGTTTAGCAGGACGTCTAAGTGAGGTCCAAGCTGAGCAAAGAGCACACTTCCTTCTTTACCCTGCTAGGCCCACGGAAGAGGTAGAGCCAACTAGGCCTCGTTCAGGCCAGCCCTCCTTCAGGGATCTTGCCACACTTCGAAGCCTGCACAGTAAAAGATACTTAGCGAAGTTGCCAAGATTTCGCCATGCTCTCCTTCGGCAGCTCCACTACTGCAGGGACTCATGTTTGCTTTGAACTAGGATAGGTGTCCCTGCTTCCAAAAGCAGTCTTTTCCCCTTTGGAAATGTGGATTCTTGTAGCCTAGGAGCTGTTTGCGAAACCCTAGGAAGGCCCAGCTTCTACTCACGGCAGGTACGCCCGGGGAGGAAACGAGTATGTTTCCCCAGAGAAACAGGCTGCTTGCAAGTGTCGAGGGGAGCTTCTCAGGTGCCCAGTGTGTCCCGTTTGTTTCCCTTCGCAGCTGCCGTACTGCAGGTACTTATGCTGGGTGCTAACAAGGGTTCGCTGGCTCTGCCGAGAAAAGCAGCCTTTTCCCTTTGGAAGCTTGGATTGTAGTGTCTTAGGGGCTGCTTGCCAAACCTTGAAGTTGACCAGGTTATAGCCTCCGCAGGTACGACTGCGTAGCAAACGAGCACTTTCACCCGAGGAACAGCGTTCCTATCACGCTGCAGGAGAGTTAATCCTGCAGACCTCGTTCCTCCTGGGAAAGCGCAAGGCCACCCTGAGCCTCAGAGTAGTGCCTAAGTTTGTTCCGTGCAAGCTCTGCGTCCCTCGGTTTCCATGAGGTCTCCACCGTTGTTGTGCCTCAATGGAACTAGAGGATAGCTTTCAGGACTCCAAGCACTCTGGCCTCCGCACCGTTTCCCATGCTACCACACGGATTCCCCCCACGTCTCCTCGCTGCCTGCTGAGCAACAAGCAGCCGTGTAGGCCCTTCAGAACACTTCTTGCATGCAGAGCCCAAGGCGGGACACTGCTCTCTGTCTTCCTTTGGAAACCTAGGTTGTCGGAGCTTACCCACCTCACGAAGACAGTCTGAGCCGGTTTCATGAGCTGGGGAACGTGGACTCAGTGAGCACCAGGGCCCTACCTGCACTCTGAAAATCACTCTGCTCAGCCTTCCATCCAGGAGCTCACACCGACTGGCTCGTTAGTTTAGCAGGACGTCTAAGTGAGGTCCAAACTGAGCAAAGAGCACTCTTCCTCCTTTACCCTGCTAGGCCCACGGAAGAGGTAGAGCCAACTAGGCCTCGCTCAGGCCAGCCCTCCTTCAGGGATCTTGCCACACTTCGAAGCCTGCACAGTAAAAGATACTTAGCGAAGTTGCCAGGGTTTCGCCATGCTCTCCCTCGGCAGCTCCACTACTGCAGGGACTCATGTTTGCTGTGAACTAGGATAGGTGGCCCACTTCCAAAAGCAGTCTTTTCCCCTTTGGAAATGTGGATTCTTGGAGCCTAGGAGCTGTTTGCGAAACCCTAGGAAGGCCCAGCTTCTACTCACGGCAGGCACGCCCGGGGAGGAAACGAGTATGTTTCCCCAGAGAAACAGGCTGCTTGCAAGGGTCGAGGGGAGCTTCTCAGGTGCCCAGTGTGTCCCGTTTGTTTCCCTTCGCAGCTCCCGTACTGCAGGTACTTATGCTCGGTGCTAACAAGGGTTGGTTGGCTCTGCCGACAAAAGTAGCCTTTTCCCATGGAAGCTAGGATTGTAGTGTCTCAGGGGCTGCTTGCCAAACCTTGAAGTTGCCCAGGTTATAGCCTCCGCAGGAACGCTTGCGTAGCAAACGAGCACTTTCTACCGATGAACAGGGTTCCTGTCACGCTGGAGGAGAGTTAATCCCGCAGACCTCGTTCCTCCTGGGAAAGCGCAAGTCCACCCTGAGCCTCAGGGTAGTGCCTAAGTTTCCAAAGGGCAAGCTCTGCGTGCCTCGGTTTCCATGAGGTCTCCACCGTTGTTGTGCTTCAAAGGAACGCGAGGATATCTTTCAGGACTCCAAGCACTCTGACCTCCGCACCATTTCCCATGCTACCACACAGATCCCCCCACGTCTCCTCTCTGCCTGCTGAGCAACAAGCAGCCGTGTAGGCCCTTCGGAACACTTCTTGCATGCAGAACCCAAGGCGGCACACTGCTCTCTCTCTTCCTTTGGAAACCTAGGTTGTCGGAGCTTACCCACCTCACTAAGACAGTCTGAGCGGTTTCATGAGCTGGGGAACGTGGACTCAGTGAGAACCAGGGCCCTACCTGCACTCTGAAAATCACTCTGCTCAGCCTTCCATCCAGGAGCTCACACCGACTGGCTCGTTGGTTTAGCAGGACGTCTAAGTGAGGTCCAAGCTGAGCAAAGAGCACTCTTCCTCCTTTACCCTGCTAGGCCCCCTGGAATAGGTAGAGCCAAGTAGGCCTCGCTCAGGCCAGCCCTCCTTCAGGGATCTTGCCACACTTCGAAGCCTGCACAGTAAAAGATACTTAGCGAAGTTGCCAGGGTTTCGCCATGCTCTCCCTCGGCAGCTCCACTACTGCAGGGACTCATGTTTGCTGTGAACTAGGATAGGTGGCCCACTTCAAAAAGCAGTCTTTTCCCCTTTGGAAATGTGGATTCTTGTAGCCTCGGAGCTGTTTGCAAAACCCTAGGAAGGCCCAGCTTCTACTCACGGCAGGCACGCCCGGGGAGGAAACGAGTATGTTTCCCCAGAGAAACAGGCTGCTTGCAAGTGTCGAGCGGAGCTTCTCAGGTGCCCAGTGTGTCCCGTTTGTTTCCCTTCGCAGCTGACATCCTGCAGGTACTTATGCTGGGGGCTAACAAGGGTAGGTGGCTCTTCCGACAAAAGCAGCCTTTTCCTTTTGGAAGCTTGGATTGTAGTGTCTCAGGGGCTGCTTGCCAAACCTTGAAGTTGCCCAGGTTATAGCCTCCAGAGGTACGCTTGAGTAGCAAACGAGCACTTTCACCCGAGGAACAGGGTTCCTGTCACGCTGGAGGAGAGTTAATCCCGCAGACCTCGTTCCTCCTGGGAAAGCGCAAGGCCACCCTGAGCCTCAGGGTAGTGCCTAAGTTTCCACAGGGCAAGCTCTGCATGCCTCGGTTTCCATGAGGTCTCCATCGTTGTTGTGCTTCAATGGAACGCGAGGATAGCTTTCAGGACTCCAAGCACTCTGACCTCCGCACCATTTCCCATGCTACCACACAGATCCCCCCACGTCTCCTCTCTGCCTGCTGAGCAACAAGCAGCCGTGTAGGCCCTTCGGAACACTTCTTGCATGCAGAACCCAAGGCGGCACACTGCTCTCTGTCTTCCTTTGGAAACCTAGGTGGTCGCAGCTTGCCCCAGCTCACGAAGACAGTCTGAGCCGTTCTCATGAGCTGGGAGACGTGGACTCAGTGAGGACCAGGGCCCTACCTGCACTCCGAAAATCACTCTGCTCAGCCTTCCATCCAGGAGCTCACACCGACTGGCTCGTTGGTTTAGCAGGACGTCTAAGTGAGGTCCAAGCTGAGCAAAGAGCACACTTCCTCCTTTACCCTGCTAGGCCCACGGAAGAGGTAGAGCCAACTAGGCCTCGCTCAGGCCAGCCCTCCTTCAGGGATCTTGCCACACTTCGAAGCCTGCACAGTAAAAGATACTTAGCGAAGTTGCCAAGATTTCGCCATGCTCTCCCTCGGCAGCTCCACTACTGCAAGGACTCATGTTTGCTTTGAACTAGGATAGGTGTCCCTGCTTCCAAAAGCAGTCTTTTCCCCTTTGGAAATGTGGATTCTTGGAGCCTAGGAGCTGTTTGCGAAACCCTAGGAAGGCCCAGCTTCTACTCACTGCAGGCACGCCCGGGGAGGAAACGAGTATGTTTCCCCAGAGAAACAGGCTGCTTGCAAGGGTCGAGGGGAGCTTCTCAGGTGCCCAGTGTGTCCCGTTTGTTTCCCTTCGCAGCTCCCGTACTGCAGGTACTTATGCTCGGTGCTAACAAGGGTTGGTTGGCTCTGCCGACAAAAGCAGCCTTTTCCCATGGAAGCTAGGATTGTAGTGTCTCAGGGGCTGCTTGCCAAACCTTGAAGTTGCCCAGGTTATAGCCTCCGCAGGAACGCTTGCGTAGCAAACGAGCACTTTCTACCGATGAACAGGGTTCCTGTCACGCTGGAGGAGAGTTAATCCTGCAGACCTCGTTCCTCCTGGGAAAGCGCAAGTCCACCCTGAGCCTCAGGGTAGTGCCTAAGTTTCCAAAGGGCAAGCTCTGCGTGCCTCAGTTTCCATGAGGTCTCCACCGTTGTTGTGCTTCAATGGAACGCGAGGATAGCTTTCAGGACTCCAAGCACTCTGACCTCCGCACCATTTCCCATGCTACCACACAGATCCCCCCACGTCTCCTCTCTGCCTGCTGAGCAACAAGCAGCCGTGTAGGCCCTTCGGAACACTTCTTGCATGCAGACCCCAAGGCGGGACACTGCTCTCTGTCTTCCTTTGGAAACCTAGGTTGTCGGAGCTTACCCACCTCACTAAGACAGTCTGAGCCGGTTTCATGAGCTGGGGAACGTGGACTCAGTGAGGACCAGGGCCCTACCTGCACTCTGAAAATCACTCTGCTCAGCCTTCCATCCAGGAGCTCACACCGACTGGCTCGTTGGTTTAGCAGGACGTCTAAGTGAGGTCCAAGCTGAGCAAAGAGCACTCTTCCTCCTTTACCCTGCTAGGCCCACAGAAGAGGTAGAGCCAACTAGGCCTCGCTCAGACCAGGCCTCCTTCAGGGATCTTGCCATACTTCGAAGCCTGCACAGTAAAGGATACTTAGCGAAGTTGCCAGGGTTTCGCCATGCTCTCCGTCGGCAGCTCCACTACTGCAGGGACTCATGTTTGCTTTGAACTAGTATAGGTGTCCCTGCTTCCAAAAGCAGTCTTTTCCCCTTTGGAAATGTGGATTCTTGGAGCCTAGGAGCTGTTTGCGAAACCCTAGGAAGGCCCAGCTTCTACTCACTGCAGGCACGCCCGGGCAGGAAACGAGTATGTTTCCCCAGAGAAACAGGCTGCTTGCAAGTGTCGAGAAGAGCTTCTCAGGTGCCCAGTGTGTCCTGTTTGTTTCCCTTCGCACCTCCCGTACTGCAGGTACTTATGCTGGGTGCTAACAAGAGTTGATTGGCTCTGCCGACAAAAGCAGCCTTTTCCCTTTGGAAGCTTGGATTGTAGTGTCTCAGGGGCTGCTTGCCAAACCTTGAAGTTGCCCAGGTTATAGCCTCCGCAGGTACGCTTGCGTAGCAAACGAGCACTTTCTACCGAAGAACAGGTTTCCTGTCACGCTGGAGGAGAGTTAATCCCGCAGACCTCCTTCCTCCTGGGAAAGCGCAAGGCCACCCTGAGCCTCAGGGTAGTGCCTAAGTTTCCACAGGGCAAGTTCTGCGTTCCTCGGTTTCCATGAGGTCTCCACCGTTGTTGTGCTTCAATGGAACGCGAGGATAGCTTTCAGGACTCCAAGCACTCTGACCTCCGCACCGTTTCCCATGCTACCACACGGATACCCCCCACGTCTCCTCTCTGCCTGCTGAGCAACAAGCAGCCGTGTAGGCCCTTCAGAACATTTCTTGCATGCAGAGCCCAAGGCGGCACACTGCTCTCTGTCTTCCTCTGGAAACCTAGGTTGTCGCAGCTTACCCAGCTCACCAAGACAGTCTGAGCCGGTCTCATGAGCTGGGGAACGTGGACTCTGTGAGGACCAGGGCCCTACCTGCACTCAGAAAATCACTCTGCTCAGCCTTCCATCCAGGAGCTCACACCCACTGGCTCGTTGGTTTAGCAGGACGTCTAAGTGAGGTCCAAGCTGAGCAAACAACACACTTCCTCCTTTACCCTGCTAGGCCCCCGGAAGAGGTAGAGCCAACTAGGCCTCGCTCAGACCAGGCCTCCTTCAGGGATCTTGCCACAGTTCGAAGCCTGCACAGTAAAAGTTATTTAGCGAAGTTGCCAGGGTTTCGCTATGCTCTCCCTCGGCAGCTCCACTACTGCAGGGACTCATGTTTGCTGTGAACTAGGATAGGTGGCCCACTTCAAAAAGCAGTCTTTTCCCCTTTGGAAATGTGGATTCTTGTAGCCTCGGAGCTGTTTGCGAAACCATAGGAAGGCCCAGCTTTTACTCACGGCAGGCACGCCCGGGGAGGAAACGAGTATGTTTCCCCAGAGAAACAGGCTGCTTGCAAGTGTCGAGCGGAGCTTCTCAGGTGCCCAGTGTGTCCCGTTTGTTTCCCTTCGCAGCTCCCGTACTGCAGGTACTTATGCTGGGGGCTAACAAGGGTAGGTGGCTCTTCCGACAAAAGCAGCCTTTTCCTTTTGGAAGCTTGGATTGTAGTGTCTCAGGGGCTGCTTGCCAAACCTTGAAGTTGCCCAGGTTATAGCCTCCAGAGGTACGCTTGAGTAGCAAACGAGCACTTTCACCCGAGGAACAGGGTTCCTGTCACGCTGGAGGAGAGTTAATCCCGCAGACCTCGTTCCTCCTGGGAAAGCGCAAGGCCACCCTGAGCCTCAGGGTAGTGCCTAAGTTTCCACAGGGCAAGCTCTGCGTGCCTCGGTTTCCATGAGGTCTCCATCGTTGTTGTGCTTCAATGGAACGCGAGGATAGCTTTCAGGACTCCAAGCACTCTGACCTCCGCACCATTTCCCATGCTACCACACAGATCCCCCCACGTCTCCTCTCTGCCTGCTGAGCAACAAGCAGCCGTGTAGGCCCTTCGGAACACTTCTTGCATGCAGAACCCAAGGCGGCACACTGCTCTCTGTCTTCCTTTGGAAACCTAGGTGGTCGCAGCTTGCCCCAGCTCACGAATACAGTCTGAGCCGTTCTCATGAGCTGGGAGACGTGGACTCAGTGAGGACCAGGGCCCTACCTGCACTCAGAAAAATCACTCTGCTCAGCCTTCCATCCAGGAGCTCACACCGACTGGCTCGTTGGTTTAGCAGGACGTCTAAGTGAGGTCCAAGCTGAGCAAAGAGCACACTTCCTCCTTTACCCTGCTAGGCCCACGGAAGAGGTAGAGCCAACTAGGCCTCGCTCAGGCCAGCCCTCCTTCAGGGATCTTGCCACACTTCGAAGCCTGCACAGTAAAAGATACTTAGCGAAGTTGCCAAGATTTCGCCATGCTCTCCCTCGGCAGCTCCACTACTGCAGGGACTCATGTTTCCTTTGAACTACTATAGGTGTCCCTGCTTCCAAAAGCAGTCTTTTCCCCTTTGGAAATGTGGATTCTTGTAGCCTAGGAGCTGTTTGCGAAACCCTAGGAAGGCCCAGCTTCTACTCACTGCAGGCACGCCCGGGGAGGAAACGAGTATGTTTCCCCAGAGAAACAGGCTGCTTGCAAGGGTCGAGGGGAGCTTCTCAGGTGCCCAGTGTGTCCCGTTTGTTTCCCTTCGCAGCTCCCGTACTGCAGGTACTTATGCTCGGTGCTAACAAGGGTTGGTTGGCTCTGCCGACAAAAGCAGCCTTTTCCCATGGAAGCTAGGATTGTAGTGTCTCAGGGGCTGCTTGCCAAACCTTGAAGTTGCCCAGGTTATAGCCTCCGCAGGAACGCTTGCGTAGCAAACGAGCACTTTCTACCGATGAACAGGGTTCCTGTCACGCTGGAGGAGAGTTAATCCTGCAGACCTCGTTCCTCCTGGGAAAGCGCAAGTCCACCCTGAGCCTCAGGGTAGTGCCTAAGTTTCCAAAGGGCAAGCTCTGCGTGCCTCAGTTTCCATGAGGTCTCCACCGTTGTTGTGCTTCAATGGAACGCGAGGATAGCTTTCAGGACTCCAAGCACTCTGACCTCCGCACCATTTCCCATGCTACCACACAGATCCCCCCACGTCTCCTCTCTGCCTGCTGAGCAACAAGCAGCCGTGTAGGCCCTTCGGAACACTTCTTGCATGCAGACCCCAAGGCGGGACACTGCTCTCTGTCTTCCTTTGGAAACCTAGGTTGTCGGAGCTTACCCACCTCACTAAGACAGTCTGAGCCGGTTTCATGAGCTGGGGAACGTGGACTCAGTGAGGACCAGGGCCCTACCTGCACTCTGAAAATCACTCTGCTCAGCCTTCCATCCAGGAGCTCACACCGACTGGCTCGTTGGTTTAGCAGGACGTCTAAGTGAGGTCCAAGCTGAGCAAAGAGCACTCTTCCTCCTTTACCCTGCTAGGCCCACAGAAGAGGTAGAGCCAACTAGGCCTCGCTCAGACCAGGCCTCCTTCAGGGATCTTGCCATACTTCGAAGCCTGCACAGTAAAGGATACTTAGCGAAGTTGCCAGGGTTTCGCCATGCTCTCCGTCGGCAGCTCCACTACTGCAGGGACTCATGTTTGCTTTGAACTAGTATAGGTGTCCCTGCTTCCAAAAGCAGTCTTTTCCCCTTTGGAAATGTGGATTCTTGGAGCCTAGGAGCTGTTTGCGAAACCCTAGGAAGGCCCAGCTTCTACTCACTGCAGGCACGCCCGGGCAGGAAACGAGTATGTTTCCCCAGAGAAACAGGCTGCTTGCAAGTGTCGAGAAGAGCTTCTCAGGTGCCCAGTGTGTCCTGTTTGTTTCCCTTCGCACCTCCCGTACTGCAGGTACTTATGCTGGGTGCTAACAAGAGTTGATTGGCTCTGCCGACAAAAGCAGCCTTTTCCCTTTGGAAGCTTGGATTGTAGTGTCTCAGGGGCTGCTTGCCAAACCTTGAAGTTGCCCAGGTTATAGCCTCCGCAGGTACGCTTGCGTAGCAAACGAGCACTTTCTACCGAAGAACAGGTTTCCTGTCACGCTGGAGGAGAGTTAATCCCGCAGACCTCCTTCCTCCTGGGAAAGCGCAAGGCCACCCTGAGCCTCAGGGTAGTGCCTAAGTTTCCACAGGGCAAGTTCTGCGTTCCTCGGTTTCCATGAGGTCTCCACCGTTGTTGTGCTTCAATGGAACGCGAGGATAGCTTTCAGGACTCCAAGCACTCTGACCTCCGCACCGTTTCCCATGCTACCACACGGATACCCCCCACGTCTCCTCTCTGCCTGCTGAGCAACAAGCAGCCGTGTAGGCCCTTCAGAACATTTCTTGCATGCAGAGCCCAAGGCGGCACACTGCTCTCTGTCTTCCTCTGGAAACCTAGGTTGTCGCAGCTTACCCAGCTCACCAAGACAGTCTGAGCCGGTCTCATGAGCTGGGGAACGTGGACTCTGTGAGGACCAGGGCCCTACCTGCACTCAGAAAATCACTCTGCTCAGCCTTCCATCCAGGAGCTCACACCCACTGGCTCGTTGGTTTAGCAGGACGTCTAAGTGAGGTCCAAGCTGAGCAAACAACACACTTCCTCCTTTACCCTGCTAGGCCCCCGGAAGAGGTAGAGCCAACTAGGCCTCGCTCAGACCAGGCCTCCTTCAGGGATCTTGCCACAGTTCGAAGCCTGCACAGTAAAAGTTATTTAGCGAAGTTGCCAGGGTTTCGCTATGCTCTCCCTCGGCAGCTCCACTACTGCAGGGACTCATGTTTGCTGTGAACTAGGATAGGTGGCCCACTTCAAAAAGCAGTCTTTTCCCCTTTGGAAATGTGGATTCTTGTAGCCTCGGAGCTGTTTGCGAAACCATAGGAAGGCCCAGCTTTTACTCACGGCAGGCACGCCCGGGGAGGAAACGAGTATGTTTCCCCAGAGAAACAGGCTGCTTGCAAGTGTCGAGCGGAGCTTCTCAGGTGCCCAGTGTGTCCCGTTTGTTTCCCTTCGCAGCTCCCGTACTGCAGGTACTTATGCTGGGGGCTAACAAGGGTAGGTGGCTCTTCCGACAAAAGCAGCCTTTTCCTTTTGGAAGCTTGGATTGTAGTGTCTCAGGGGCTGCTTGCCAAACCTTGAAGTTGCCCAGGTTATAGCCTCCAGAGGTACGCTTGAGTAGCAAACGAGCACTTTCACCCGAGGAACAGGGTTCCTGTCACGCTGGAGGAGAGTTAATCCCGCAGACCTCGTTCCTCCTGGGAAAGCGCAAGGCCACCCTGAGCCTCAGGGTAGTGCCTAAGTTTCCACAGGGCAAGCTCTGCGTGCCTCGGTTTCCATGAGGTCTCCATCGTTGTTGTGCTTCAATGGAACGCGAGGATAGCTTTCAGGACTCCAAGCACTCTGACCTCCGCACCATTTCCCATGCTACCACACAGATCCCCCCACGTCTCCTCTCTGCCTGCTGAGCAACAAGCAGCCGTGTAGGCCCTTCGGAACACTTCTTGCATGCAGAACCCAAGGCGGCACACTGCTCTCTGTCTTCCTTTGGAAACCTAGGTGGTCGCAGCTTGCCCCAGCTCACGAATACAGTCTGAGCCGTTCTCATGAGCTGGGAGACGTGGACTCAGTGAGGACCAGGGCCCTACCTGCACTCAGAAAAATCACTCTGCTCAGCCTTCCATCCAGGAGCTCACACCGACTGGCTCGTTGGTTTAGCAGGACGTCTAAGTGAGGTCCAAGCTGAGCAAAGAGCACACTTCCTCCTTTACCCTGCTAGGCCCACGGAAGAGGTAGAGCCAACTAGGCCTCGCTCAGGCCAGCCCTCCTTCAGGGATCTTGCCACACTTCGAAGCCTGCACAGTAAAAGATACTTAGCGAAGTTGCCAAGATTTCGCCATGCTCTCCCTCGGCAGCTCCACTACTGCAGGGACTCATGTTTCCTTTGAACTACTATAGGTGTCCCTGCTTCCAAAAGCAGTCTTTTCCCCTTTGGAAATGTGGATTCTTGTAGCCTAGGAGCTGTTTGCGAAACCCTAGGAAGGCCCAGCTTTTACTCACTGCAGGCACGCCCGGGGAGGAAACGAGTATGTTTCCCCAGAGAAACAGGCTGCTTGCAAGTGTAGAGGGGAGCTTCTCAGGTGCCCAGTGTGTCCCGTTTGTTTCCCTTCGCAGCTCCCGTACTGCAGGTACTTATGCTGGGTGCTAACAAGAGTTGGTTGGCTCTGCCGACAAAAGCAGCCTTTTCCCTTTGGAAGCTTGGATTGTAGTGTCTCAGGGGCTGCTTGCCAAACCTTGAAGTTGCCCAGGTTATAGCCTCCGCAGGTACGCTTGCGTAGCAAACGAGCACTTTCTACCGATGAACAGGGTTCCTCTCACGCTGGAGGAGAGTTAATCCCGCAGACCTCCTTCCTCCTGGGAAAGCGCAAGGCCACCCTGAGCCTCAGGGTAGTGCCTAAGTTTCCAACGGGCAAGCTCTGCGTGCCTCGGTTTCCATGAGGTCTCCACCGTTGTTGTGCTTCAATGGAACGCGAAGATAGCTTTCAGGACTCCAAGCACTCTGACCTCCGCACCGTTTCCCATGCTACCACACGGATCCCCCCCACGTCTCCTCTCTGCCTGCTGAGCAACAAGCAGCCGTGTAGGCCCTTCAGAACACTTCTGCATGCAGAGCCCAAGGCGGCACACTGCTCTCTGTCTTCCTTTGGAAACCTAGGTTGTCGCAGCTTACCCAGCTCACCAAGACAGTCTGAGCCGGTCTCATGAGTTGGGGAACGTGGACTCAGTGAGGACCAGGGCCCTACCTGCACTCAGAAAATCACTCTGCTCAGCCTTCCATCCAGGAGCTCACACCGACTGGCTCGTTGGTTTAGCAGGACGTCTAAGTGAGGTCCAAGCTGAGCAAAGAACACACTTCCTCCTTTACCCTGCTAGGCCCACGGAAGAGGTAGAGCCAACTAGGCCTCGCTCAGGCCAGCCCTCCTTCAGGGATCTTGCCACACTTCGAAGCCTGCACAGTAAAAGATATTTAGCGAAGTTGCCAGGGTTTCGCCATTCTCCCTCGGCAGCTCCACTACTGCAGGGACTCATGTTTGCTGTGAACTAGGATAGGTGGCCCACTTCCAAAAGCAGTCTTTTCCCCTTTGGAAATGTGGATTCTTGTAGCCTAGGAGCTGTTTGCGAAACCATAGGAAGGCCCAGCTTTTACTCACTGCAGGCACGCCCGGGGAGGAAACGAGTATGTTTCCCCAGAGAAACAGACTGCTTGCAAGTGTCGAGGGGAGCTTCACAGGTGCCCAGTGTGTCCCGTTTGTTTCCCTTCGCAGCTGACATCCTGCAGGTACTTATGCTGGGTGCTAACAAGGGTTCGTTGGCTCTGCCGAGAAAAGCAGCCTTTTCCCTTTGGAAGCTTGGATTGTAGTGTCTCAGGGGCTGCTTGCCAAACCTTGAAGTTGACCAGGTTATAGCCTCCGCAGGTACGCTTGCGTAGCAAACGAGCACTTTTACCCGAGGAACAGCGTTCCTATCACGCTGCAGGAGAGTTAATCCTGCAGAGCTCGTTCCTCCTGGGAAAGCGCAAGGCCACCCTGAGCCTCAGGGTAGTGCCTAAGTTTGCTCCGTGCAAGCTCTGCGTGCCTCGGTTTCCATGAGGTCTCCACCGTTGTTGTGCCTCAATGGAACTAGAGGATAGCTTTCAGGATTCCAAGCACTCTGGCCTCCGCACCGTTTCCCATGCTACCACACGGATTCCCCCCACGTCTCCTCTCTGCCTGCTGAGCAACAAGCAGCCGTGTAGGCCCTTCAGAACACTTCTTGCATGCAGAGCCCAAGGCGGGACACTGCTCTCTGTCTTCCTCTGGAAACCTAGGTTGTCGGAGCTTACCCACCTCACGAAGACAGTCTGAGCCGGTTTCATGAGCTGGGGAACGTGGACTCAGTGAGGACCAGGGCCCTACCTGCACTCTGAAAATCACTCTGCTCAGCCTTCCATCCAGGAGCTCACACCGACTGGCTCGTTAGTTTAGCAGGACGTCTAAGTGAGGTCCAAACTGAGCAAAGAGCACTCTTCCTCCTTTACCCTGCTAGGCCCACGGAAGAGGTAGAGCCAACTAGGCCTCGCTCAGGCCAGCCCTCCTTCAGGGATCTTGCCACACTTCGAAGCCTGCACAGTAAAAGATACTTAGCGAAGTTGCCAGGGTTTCGCCATGCTCTCCCTCGGCAGCTCCACTATTGCAGGGACTCATGTTTGCTTTGAACTAGTATAGGTGTCCCTGCTTCCAAAAGCAGTCTTTTCCCCTTTGGAAATGTGGATTCTTGGAGCCTAGGAGCTGTTTGCGAAACCATAGGAAGGCCCAGCTTCTACTCACTGCAGGCACGCCCGGGGAGGAAACGAGTACGTTTCCCCAGAGAAACAGGCTGCTTGCAAGGGTCGAGGGGAGCTTCTCAGGTGCCCAGTGTGTCCCGTTTGTTTCCCTTCGCAACTCCCGTACTGCAGGTACTTATGCTCGGTGCTAACAAGGGTTGGTTGGCTCTGCCGACAAAAGCAGCCTTTTCCCATGGAAGCTAGGATTGTAGTGTCTCAGGGGCTGCTTGTCAAACCTTGAAGTTGCCCAGGTTATAGCCTCCGCAGGAACGCTTGCGTAGCAAACGAGCACTTTCACCCGAGGAACAGGGTTCCTGTCACGCTGGAGGAGAGTTAATCCCGCAGACCTCGTTCCTCCTGGGAAAGCGCAAGTCCACCCTGAGCCTCAGGGTAGTGCCTAAGTTTCCAAAGGGCAAGCCCTGCGTGCCTCGGTTTCCATGAGGTCTCCACCGTTGTTGTGCTTCAATGGAACGCGAGGATATCTTTCAGGACTCCAAGCACTCTGACCTCCGCACCATTTCCCATGCTACCACACAGATCCCCCCACGTCTCCTCTCTGCCTGCTGAGCAACAAGCACCCGTGTAGGCCCTTCGGAACACTTCTTGCATGCAGAACCCAAGGCGGCACACTGCTCTCTGTCTTCCTTTGGAAACCTAGGTTGTCGGAGCTTACCCACCTCACTAAGACAGTCTGAGCGGTTTCA
The DNA here is from genome assembly GCF_965194805.1 of Balaenoptera borealis. Classification (NCBI taxonomy): domain Eukaryota; kingdom Metazoa; phylum Chordata; class Mammalia; order Artiodactyla; family Balaenopteridae; genus Balaenoptera; species Balaenoptera borealis. The sequence continues at coordinate 1,470,129 of NW_028123963.1, forward strand.
TGAGCTGGGGAACGTGGACTCAGTGAGGACCAGGGCCCTACCTGCACTCTGAAAATCACTCTGCTCAGCCTTCCATCCAGGAGCTCACACCGACTGGCTCGTTGGTTTAGCAGGACGTCTAAGTGAGGTCCAAGCTGAGCAAAGAGCACTCTTCCTCCTTTACCCTGCTAGGCCCACGGAAGAGGTAGAGCCAACTAGGCCTCGCTCAGACCAGGCCTCCTTCAGGGATCTTGCCACACTTCGAAGCCTGCACAGTAAAAGATACTTAGCGAAGTTGCCAGGGTTTCGCCATGCTCTCCCTCGGCAGCTCCACTACTGCAGGGACTCATGTTTGCTTTGAACTAGGATAGGTGTCCCTGCTTCCAAAAGCAGTCTTTTCCCCTTTGGAAATGTGGATTCTTGTAGCCTAGGAGCTGTTTGCGAAACCCTAGGAAGGTCCAGCTTCTACTCACTGCAGGCACGCCCGGGCAGGAAACGAGTATGTTTCCCCAGAGAAACAGGCTGCTTGCAAGTGTCGAGAAGAGCTTCTCAGGTGCCCAGTGTGTCCCGTTTGTTTCCCTTCGCAGCTCCCGTACTGCACGTACTTATGCTGGGTGCTAACAAGAGTTGGTTGGCTCTGCCGACAAAAGCAGCCTTTTCCCTTTGGAAGCTTGGATTGTAGTGTCTCAGGGGCTGCTTGCCAAACCTTGAAGTTGCCCAGGTTATAGCCTCCGCAGGTACGCTTGCGTAGCAAACGAGCACTTTCTACCGAAGAACAGGGTTCCTGTCACGCTGGAGGAGAGTTAATCCCGCAGACCTCCTTCCTCCTGGGAAAGCGCAAGGCCACCCTGAGCCTCAGGGTAGTGCCTAAGTTTCCAACGGGCAAGCTCTGCGTGCCTCGGTTTCCATGAGGTCTCCACCGTTGTTGTGCTTCAATGGAACGCGAGGATAGCTTTCAGGACTCCAAGCACTCTGACCTCCGCACCGTTTCCCATGCTACCACACGGATACCCCCCACGTCTCCTCTCTGCCTGCTGAGCAACAAGCAGCCGTGTAGGCCCTTCAGAACACTTCTTGCATGCAGAACCCAAGGCGGCACACTGCTCTCTGTCTTCCTCTGGAAACCTAGGTTGTCGCAGCTTACCCAGCTCACCAAGACAGTCTGAGCCGGTCTCATGAGCTGGGGAACGTGGACTCAGTGAGGACCAGGGCCCTACCTGCACTCAGAAAATCACTCTGCTCAGCCTTCCATCCAGGAGCTGACACCGACTGGCTCGTTGGTTTAGCAGGACGTCTAAGTGAGGTCCAAGCTGAGCAAAGAACACACTTCCTCCTTTACCCTGCTAGGCCCCTGGAAGAGGTAGAGCCAACTAGGCCTCGCTCAGGCCAGCCCTCCTTCAGGGATCTTGCCACACTTCGAAGCCTGCACAGTAAAAGTTATTGAGCGAAGTTGCCAGGGTTTCGCCATGCTCTCCCTCGGCAGCTCCACTACTGCAGGGACTCATGTTTGCTGTGAACTAGGATAGGTGGCCCACTTCAAAAAGCAGTCTTTTCCCCTTTGGAAATGTGGATTCTTGTAGCCTCGGAGCTGTTTGCAAAACCCTAGGAAGGCCCAGCTTCTACTCACGGCAGGCACGCCCGGGGAGGAAACGAGTATGTTTCCCCAGAGAAACAGGCTGCTTGCAAGTGTCGAGCGGAGCTTCTCAGGTGCCCAGTGTGTCCCGTTTGTTTCCCTTCGCAGCTGACATCCTGCAGGTACTTATGCTGGGGGCTAACAAGGGTAGGTGGCTCTTCCGACAAAAGCAGCCTTTTCCTTTTGGAAGCTTGGATTGTAGTGTCTCAGGGGCTGCTTGCCAAACCTTGAAGTTGCCCAGGTTATAGCCTCCAGAGGTACGCTTGAGTAGCAAACGAGCACTTTCACCCGAGGAACAGGGTTCCTGTCACGCTGGAGGAGAGTTAATCCCGCAGACCTCGTTCCTCCTGGGAAAGCGCAAGGCCACCCTGAGCCTCAGGGTAGTGCCTAAGTTTCCACAGGGCAAGCTCTGCGTGCCTCGGTTTCCATGAGGTCTCCATCGTTGTTGTGCTTCGATGGAACGCGAGGATAGCTTTCAGGACTCCAAGCACTCTGACCTCCGCACCATTTCCCATGCTACCACACAGATCCCCCCACGTCTCCTCTCTGCCTGCTGAGCAACAAGCAGCCGTGTAGGCCCTTCGGAACACTTCTTGCATGCAGAACCCAAGGCGGCACACTGCTCTCTGTCTTCCTTTGGAAACCTAGGTGGTCGCAGCTTGCCCCAGCTCATGAAGACAGTCTGAGCCGTTCTCATGAGCTGGGAGACGTGGACTCAGTGAGGACCAGGGCCCTACCTGCACTCAGAAAAATCACTCTGCTCAGCCTTCCATCCAGGAGCTCACACCGACTGGCTCGTTGGTTTAGCAGGACGTCTAAGTGAGGTCCAAGCTGAGCAAAGAGCACACTTCCTCCTTTACCCTGCTAGGCCCACGGAAGAGGTAGAGCCAACTAGGCCTCGCTCAGGCCAGCCCTCCTTCAGGGATCTTGCCACACTTCGAAGCCTGCACAGTAAAAGATACTTAGCGAAGTTGCCAAGATTTCGCCATGCTCTCCCTCGGCAGCTCCACTACTGCAGGGACTCATGTTTGCTTTGAACTAGGATAGGTGTCCCTGCTTCCAAAAGCAGTCTTTTCCCCTTTGGAAATGTGGATTCTTGTAGCCTAGGAGCTGTTTGCGAAACCATAGGAAGGCCCAGCTTTTACTCACTGCAGGCACGCCCGGGGAGGAAACGAGTATGTTTCCCCAGAGAAACAGGCTGCTTGCAAGTGTAGAGGGGAGCTTCTCAGCTGCCCAGTGTGTCCCGTTTGTTTCCCTTCGCAGCTCCCGTACTGCAGGTACTTATGCTGGGTGCTAACAAGAGTTGGTTGGCTCTGCCGACAAAAGCAGCCTTTTCCCTTTGGAAGCTTGGATTGTAGTGTCTCAGGGGCTGCTTGCCAAACCTTGAAGTTGCCCAGGTTATAGCCTCCGCAGGAACGCTTGCGTAGCAAACGAGCACTTTCTACCGATGAACAGGGTTCCTGTCACGCTGGAGGAGAGTTAATCCCGCAGACCTCGTTCCTCCTGGGAAAGCGCAAGTCCACCCTGAGCCTCAGGGTAGTGCCTAAGTTTCCAACGGGCAAGCTCTGCGTGCCTCGGTTTCCATGAGGTCTCCACCGTTGTTGTGCTTCAATGGAACGCGAAGATAGCTTTCAGGACTCCAAGCACTCTGACCTCCGCACCGTTTCCCATGCTACCACACGGATCCCCCCCACGTCTCCTCTCTGCCTGCTGAGCAACAAGCAGCCGTGTAGGCCCTTCAGAACACTTCTGCATGCAGAGCCCAAGGCGGCACACTGCTCTCTGTCTTCCTTTGGAAACCTAGGTTGTCGCAGCTTACCCAGCTCACCAAGACAGTCTGAGCCGGTGTCATGAGCTGGGGAAAGTGGACTCAGTGAGGACCAGGGCCCTACCTGCACTCAGAAAATCACTCTGCTCAGCCTTCCATCCAGGAGCTCACACCGACTGGCTCGTTGGTTTAGCAGGACGTCTAAGTGAGGTCCAAGCTGAGCAAAGAACACACTTCCTCCTTTACCCCGCTAGGCCCACGGAAGAGGTAGAGCCAACTAGGCCTCGCTCAGGCCAGCCCTCCTTCAGGGATCTTGCCACACTTCGAAGCCTGCACAGTAAAAGATATTTAGCGAAGTTGCCAGGGTTTCGCCATTCTCCCTCGGCAGCTCCACTACTGCAGGGACTCATGTTTGCTGTGAACTAGGATAGGTGGCCCACTTCCAAAAGCAGTCTTTTCCCCTTTGGAAATGTGGATTCTTGTAGCCTAGGAGCTGTTTGCGAAACCATAGGAAGGCCCAGCTTTTACTCACTGCAGGCACGCCCGGGGAGGAAACGAGTATGTTTCCCCAGAGAAACAGGCTGCTTGCAAGTGTCGAGGGGAGCTTCTCAGGTGCCCAGTGTGTCCCGTTTGTTTCCCTTCGCAGCTCCCGTACTGCAGGTACTTATGCTGGGTGCTAACAAGGGTTCGTTGGCTCTGCCGAGAAAAGCAGCCTTTTCCCTTTGGAAGCTTGGATTGTAGTGTCTCAGGGGCTGCTTGCCAAACCTTGAAGTTGACCAGGTTATAGCCTCCGCAGGTACGCTTGCGTAGCAAACGAGCACTTTCACCCGAGGAACAGCGTTCCTATCACGCTGCAGGAGAGTTAATCCTGCAGACCTCGTTCCTCCTGGGAAAGCGCAAGGCCACCCTGAGCCTCAGGATAGTGCCTAAGTTTGCTCCGTGCAAGCTCTGCGTGCCTCGGTTTCCATGAGGTCTCCACCGTTGTTGTGCCTCAATGGAACTAGAGGATAGCTTTCAGGACTCCAAGCACTCTGGCCTCCGCACCGTTTCCCATGCTACCACACGGATTCCCCCCACGTCTCCTCTCTGCCTGCTGAGCAACAAGCAGCCGTGTAGGCCCTTCAGAACACTTCTTGCATGCAGAGCCCAAGGCGGCACACTGCTCTCTGTCTTCCTTTGGAAACCTAGGTTGTCGGAGCTTACCCACCTCACGAAGACAGTCTGAGCCGGTTTCATGAGCTGGGGAACGTCGATTCAGTGAGGACCAGGGCCCTACCTGCACTCTGAAAATCACTCTGCTCAGCCTTCCATCCAGGAGCTCACACCGACTGGCTCGTTAGTTTAGCAGGACGTCTAAGTGAGGTCCAAACTGAGCAAAGAGCACTCTTCCTCCTTTACCCTGCTAGGCCCACGGAAGAGGTAGAGCCAACTAGGCCTCGCTCAGGCCAGCCCTCCTTCAGGGATCTTGCCACACTTCGAAGCCTGCACAGTAAAAGATACTTAGCGAAGTTGCCAGGGTTTCGCCATGCTCTCCCTCGGCAGCTCCACTATTGCAGGGACTCATGTTTGCTTTGAACTAGTATAGGTGTCCCTGCTTCCAAAAGCAGTCTTTTCCCCTTTGGAAATGTGCATTCTTGGAGCCTAGGAGCTGTTTGCGAAACCCTAGGAAGGCCCAGCTTCTACTCACTGCAGGCACGCCCGGGGAGGAAACGAGTATGTTTCCCCAGAGAAACAGGCTGCTTGCAAGGGTCGAGGGGAGCTTCTCAGGTGCCCAGTGTGTCCCGTTTGTTTCCCTTCGCAACTCCCGTACTGCAGGTACTTATGCTCGGTGCTAACAAGGGTTGGTTGGCTCTGCCGACAAAAGCAGCCTTTTCCCATGGAAGCTAGGATTGTAGTGTCTCAGGGGCTGCTTGCCAAACCTTGAAGTTGCCCAGGTTATAGCCTCCGCAGGAACGCTTGCGTAGCAAACGAGCACTTTCACCCGAGGAACAGGGTTCCTGTCACGCTGGAGGAGAGTTAATCCCGCAGACCTCATTCCTCCTGGGAAAGCGCAAGTCCACCCTGAGCCTCAGGGTAGTGCCTAAGTTTCCAAAGGGCAAGCTCTGCGTGCCTCGGTTTCCATGAGGTCTCCACCGTTGTTGTGCTTCAATGGAACGCGAGGATAGCTTTCAGGACTCCAAGCACTCTGACCTCCGCACCGTTTCCCATGCTACCACACGGATACCCCCCACGTCTCCTCTCTGCCTGCTGAGCAACAAGCAGCCGTGTAGGCCCTTCAGAACATTTCTTGCATGCAGAGCCCAAGGCGGCACACTGCTCTCTGTCTTCCTCTGGAAACCTAGGTTGTCGCAGCTTACCCAGCTCACCAAGACAGTCTGAGCCGGTCTCATGAGCTGGGGAACGTGGACTCTGTGAGGACCAGGGCCCTACCTGCACTCAGAAAATCACTCTGCTCAGCCTTCCATCCAGGAGCTCACACCCACTGGCTCGTTGGTTTAGCAGGACGTCTAAGTGAGGTCCAAGCTGAGCAAACAACACACTTCCTCCTTTACCCTGCTAGGCCCCCGGAAGAGGTAGAGCCAACTAGGCCTCGCTCAGACCAGGCCTCCTTCAGGGATCTTGCCACAGTTCGAAGCCTGCACAGTAAAAGTTATTTAGCGAAGTTGCCAGGGTTTCGCTATGCTCTCCCTCGGCAGCTCCACTACTGCAGGGACTCATGTTTGCTGTGAACTAGGATAGGTGGCCCACTTCAAAAAGCAGTCTTTTCCCCTTTGGAAATGTGGATTCTTGTAGCCTCGGAGCTGTTTGCGAAACCATAGGAAGGCCCAGCTTTTACTCACGGCAGGCACGCCCGGGGAGGAAACGAGTATGTTTCCCCAGAGAAACAGGCTGCTTGCAAGTGTCGAGCGGAGCTTCTCAGGTGCCCAGTGTGTCCCGTTTGTTTCCCTTCGCAGCTCCCGTACTGCAGGTACTTATGCTGGGGGCTAACAAGGGTAGGTGGCTCTTCCGACAAAAGCAGCCTTTTCCTTTTGGAAGCTTGGATTGTAGTGTCTCAGGGGCTGCTTGCCAAACCTTGAAGTTGCCCAGGTTATAGCCTCCAGAGGTACGCTTGAGTAGCAAACGAGCACTTTCACCCGAGGAACAGGGTTCCTGTCACGCTGGAGGAGAGTTAATCCCGCAGACCTCGTTCCTCCTGGGAAAGCGCAAGGCCACCCTGAGCCTCAGGGTAGTGCCTAAGTTTCCACAGGGCAAGCTCTGCGTGCCTCGGTTTCCATGAGGTCTCCATCGTTGTTGTGCTTCAATGGAACGCGAGGATAGCTTTCAGGACTCCAAGCACTCTGACCTCCGCACCATTTCCCATGCTACCACACAGATCCCCCCACGTCTCCTCTCTGCCTGCTGAGCAACAAGCAGCCGTGTAGGCCCTTCGGAACACTTCTTGCATGCAGAACCCAAGGCGGCACACTGCTCTCTGTCTTCCTTTGGAAACCTAGGTGGTCGCAGCTTGCCCCAGCTCACGAATACAGTCTGAGCCGTTCTCATGAGCTGGGAGACGTGGACTCAGTGAGGACCAGGGCCCTACCTGCACTCAGAAAAATCACTCTGCTCAGCCTTCCATCCAGGAGCTCACACCGACTGGCTCGTTGGTTTAGCAGGACGTCTAAGTGAGGTCCAAGCTGAGCAAAGAGCACACTTCCTCCTTTACCCTGCTAGGCCCACGGAAGAGGTAGAGCCAACTAGGCCTCGCTCAGGCCAGCCCTCCTTCAGGGATCTTGCCACACTTCGAAGCCTGCACAGTAAAAGATACTTAGCGAAGTTGCCAAGATTTCGCCATGCTCTCCCTCGGCAGCTCCACTACTGCAGGGACTCATGTTTCCTTTGAACTACTATAGGTGTCCCTGCTTCCAAAAGCAGTCTTTTCCCCTTTGGAAATGTGGATTCTTGTAGCCTAGGAGCTGTTTGCGAAACCCTAGGAAGGCCCAGCTTTTACTCACTGCAGGCACGCCCGGGGAGGAAACGAGTATGTTTCCCCAGAGAAACAGGCTGCTTGCAAGTGTAGAGGGGAGCTTCTCAGGTGCCCAGTGTGTCCCGTTTGTTTCCCTTCGCAGCTCCCGTACTGCAGGTACTTATGCTGGGTGCTAACAAGAGTTGGTTGGCTCTGCCGACAAAAGCAGCCTTTTCCCTTTGGAAGCTTGGATTGTAGTGTCTCAGGGGCTGCTTGCCAAACCTTGAAGTTGCCCAGGTTATAGCCTCCGCAGGTACGCTTGCGTAGCAAACGAGCACTTTCTACCGATGAACAGGGTTCCTCTCACGCTGGAGGAGAGTTAATCCCGCAGACCTCCTTCCTCCTGGGAAAGCGCAAGGCCACCCTGAGCCTCAGGGTAGTGCCTAAGTTTCCAACGGGCAAGCTCTGCGTGCCTCGGTTTCCATGAGGTCTCCACCGTTGTTGTGCTTCAATGGAACGCGAAGATAGCTTTCAGGACTCCAAGCACTCTGACCTCCGCACCGTTTCCCATGCTACCACACGGATCCCCCCCACGTCTCCTCTCTGCCTGCTGAGCAACAAGCAGCCGTGTAGGCCCTTCAGAACACTTCTGCATGCAGAGCCCAAGGCGGCACACTGCTCTCTGTCTTCCTTTGGAAACCTAGGTTGTCGCAGCTTACCCAGCTCACCAAGACAGTCTGAGCCGGTCTCATGAGTTGGGGAACGTGGACTCAGTGAGGACCAGGGCCCTACCTGCACTCAGAAAATCACTCTGCTCAGCCTTCCATCCAGGAGCTCACACCGACTGGCTCGTTGGTTTAGCAGGACGTCTAAGTGAGGTCCAAGCTGAGCAAAGAACACACTTCCTCCTTTACCCTGCTAGGCCCACGGAAGAGGTAGAGCCAACTAGGCCTCGCTCAGGCCAGCCCTCCTTCAGGGATCTTGCCACACTTCGAAGCCTGCACAGTAAAAGATATTTAGCGAAGTTGCCAGGGTTTCGCCATTCTCCCTCGGCAGCTCCACTACTGCAGGGACTCATGTTTGCTGTGAACTAGGATAGGTGGCCCACTTCCAAAAGCAGTCTTTTCCCCTTTGGAAATGTGGATTCTTGTAGCCTAGGAGCTGTTTGCGAAACCATAGGAAGGCCCAGCTTTTACTCACTGCAGGCACGCCCGGGGAGGAAACGAGTATGTTTCCCCAGAGAAACAGACTGCTTGCAAGTGTCGAGGGGAGCTTCACAGGTGCCCAGTGTGTCCCGTTTGTTTCCCTTCGCAGCTGACATCCTGCAGGTACTTATGCTGGGTGCTAACAAGGGTTCGTTGGCTCTGCCGAGAAAAGCAGCCTTTTCCCTTTGGAAGCTTGGATTGTAGTGTCTCAGGGGCTGCTTGCCAAACCTTGAAGTTGACCAGGTTATAGCCTCCGCAGGTACGCTTGCGTAGCAAACGAGCACTTTTACCCGAGGAACAGCGTTCCTATCACGCTGCAGGAGAGTTAATCCTGCAGAGCTCGTTCCTCCTGGGAAAGCGCAAGGCCACCCTGAGCCTCAGGGTAGTGCCTAAGTTTGCTCCGTGCAAGCTCTGCGTGCCTCGGTTTCCATGAGGTCTCCACCGTTGTTGTGCCTCAATGGAACTAGAGGATAGCTTTCAGGACTCCAAGCACTCTGGCCTCCGCACCGTTTCCCATGCTACCACACGGATTCCCCCCACGTCTCCTCTCTGCCTGCTGAGCAACAAGCAGCCGTGTAGGCCCTTCAGAACACTTCTTGCATGCAGAGCCCAAGGCGGGACACTGCTCTCTGTCTTCCTCTGGAAACCTAGGTTGTCGGAGCTTACCCACCTCACGAAGACAGTCTGAGCCGGTTTCATGAGCTGGGGAACGTGGACTCAGTGAGGACCAGGGCCCTACCTGCACTCTGAAAATCACTCTGCTCAGCCTTCCATCCAGGAGCTCACACCGACTGGCTCGTTAGTTTAGCAGGACGTCTAAGTGAGGTCCAAACTGAGCAAAGAGCACTCTTCCTCCTTTACCCTGCTAGGCCCACGGAAGAGGTAGAGCCAACTAGGCCTCGCTCAGGCCAGCCCTCCTTCAGGGATCTTGCCACACTTCGAAGCCTGCACAGTAAAAGATACTTAGCGAAGTTGCCAGGGTTTCGCCATGCTCTCCCTCGGCAGCTCCACTATTGCAGGGACTCATGTTTGCTTTGAACTAGTATAGGTGTCCCTGCTTCCAAAAGCAGTCTTTTCCCCTTTGGAAATGTGGATTCTTGGAGCCTAGGAGCTGTTTGCGAAACCATAGGAAGGCCCAGCTTCTACTCACTGCAGGCACGCCCGGGGAGGAAACGAGTACGTTTCCCCAGAGAAACAGGCTGCTTGCAAGGGTCGAGGGGAGCTTCTCAGGTGCCCAGTGTGTCCCGTTTGTTTCCCTTCGCAACTCCCGTACTGCAGGTACTTATGCTCGGTGCTAACAAGGGTTGGTTGGCTCTGCCGACAAAAGCAGCCTTTTCCCATGGAAGCTAGGATTGTAGTGTCTCAGGGGCTGCTTGTCAAACCTTGAAGTTGCCCAGGTTATAGCCTCCGCAGGAACGCTTGCGTAGCAAACGAGCACTTTCACCCGAGGAACAGGGTTCCTGTCACGCTGGAGGAGAGTTAATCCCGCAGACCTCGTTCCTCCTGGGAAAGCGCAAGTCCACCCTGAGCCTCAGGGTAGTGCCTAAGTTTCCAAAGGGCAAGCCCTGCGTGCCTCGGTTTCCATGAGGTCTCCACCGTTGTTGTGCTTCAATGGAACGCGAGGATATCTTTCAGGACTCCAAGCACTCTGACCTCCGCACCATTTCCCATGCTACCACACAGATCCCCCCACGTCTCCTCTCTGCCTGCTGAGCAACAAGCACCCGTGTAGGCCCTTCGGAACACTTCTTGCATGCAGAACCCAAGGCGGCACACTGCTCTCTGTCTTCCTTTGGAAACCTAGGTTGTCGGAGCTTACCCACCTCACTAAGACAGTCTGAGCGGTTTCATGAGCTGGGGAACGTGGACTCAGTGAGGACCAGGGCCCTACCTGCACTCTGAAAATCACTCTGCTCAGCCTTCCATCCAGGAGCTCACACCGACTGGCTCGTTGGTTTAGCAGGACGTCTAAGTGAGGTCCAAGCTGAGCAAAGAGCACTCTTCCTCCTTTACCCTGCTAGGCCCACGGAAGAGGTAGAGCCAACTAGGCCTCGCTCAGACCAGGCCTCCTTCAGGGATCTTGCCACACTTCGAAGCCTGCACAGTAAAAGATACTTAGCGAAGTTGCCAGGGTTTCGCCATGCTCTCCCTCGGCAGCTCCACTACTGCAGGGACTCATGTTTGCTTTGAACTAGGATAGGTGTCCCTGCTTCCAAAAGCAGTCTTTTCCCCTTTGGAAATGTGGATTCTTGTAGCCTAGGAGCTGTTTGCGAAACCCTAGGAAGGTCCAGCTTCTACTCACTGCAGGCACGCCCGGGCAGGAAACGAGTATGTTTCCCCAGAGAAACAGGCTGCTTGCAAGTGTCGAGAAGAGCTTCTCAGGTGCCCAGTGTGTCCCGTTTGTTTCCCTTCGCAGCTCCCGTACTGCACGTACTTATGCTGGGTGCTAACAAGAGTTGGTTGGCTCTGCCGACAAAAGCAGCCTTTTCCCTTTGGAAGCTTGGATTGTAGTGTCTCAGGGGCTGCTTGCCAAACCTTGAAGTTGCCCAGGTTATAGCCTCCGCAGGTACGCTTGCGTAGCAAACGAGCACTTTCTACCGAAGAACAGGGTTCCTGTCACGCTGGAGGAGAGTTAATCCCGCAGACCTCCTTCCTCCTGGGAAAGCGCAAGGCCACCCTGAGCCTCAGGGTAGTGCCTAAGTTTCCAACGGGCAAGCTCTGCGTGCCTCGGTTTCCATGAGGTCTCCACCGTTGTTGTGCTTCAATGGAACGCGAGGATAGCTTTCAGGACTCCAAGCACTCTGACCTCCGCACCGTTTCCCATGCTACCACACGGATACCCCCCACGTCTCCTCTCTGCCTGCTGAGCAACAAGCAGCCGTGTAGGCCCTTCAGAACACTTCTTGCATGCAGAACCCAAGGCGGCACACTGCTCTCTGTCTTCCTCTGGAAACCTAGGTTGTCGCAGCTTACCCAGCTCACCAAGACAGTCTGAGCCGGTCTCATGAGCTGGGGAACGTGGACTCAGTGAGGACCAGGGCCCTACCTGCACTCAGAAAATCACTCTGCTCAGCCTTCCATCCAGGAGCTGACACCGACTGGCTCGTTGGTTTAGCAGGACGTCTAAGTGAGGTCCAAGCTGAGCAAAGAACACACTTCCTCCTTTACCCTGCTAGGCCCCTGGAAGAGGTAGAGCCAACTAGGCCTCGCTCAGGCCAGCCCTCCTTCAGGGATCTTGCCACACTTCGAAGCCTGCACAGTAAAAGTTATTGAGCGAAGTTGCCAGGGTTTCGCCATGCTCTCCCTCGGCAGCTCCACTACTGCAGGGACTCATGTTTGCTGTGAACTAGGATAGGTGGCCCACTTCAAAAAGCAGTCTTTTCCCCTTTGGAAATGTGGATTCTTGTAGCCTCGGAGCTGTTTGCAAAACCCTAGGAAGGCCCAGCTTCTACTCACGGCAGGCACGCCCGGGGAGGAAACGAGTATGTTTCCCCAGAGAAACAGGCTGCTTGCAAGTGTCGAGCGGAGCTTCTCAGGTGCCCAGTGTGTCCCGTTTGTTTCCCTTCGCAGCTGACATCCTGCAGGTACTTATGCTGGGGGCTAACAAGGGTAGGTGGCTCTTCCGACAAAAGCAGCCTTTTCCTTTTGGAAGCTTGGATTGTAGTGTCTCAGGGGCTGCTTGCCAAACCTTGAAGTTGCCCAGGTTATAGCCTCCAGAGGTACGCTTGAGTAGCAAACGAGCACTTTCACCCGAGGAACAGGGTTCCTGTCACGCTGGAGGAGAGTTAATCCCGCAGACCTCGTTCCTCCTGGGAAAGCGCAAGGCCACCCTGAGCCTCAGGGTAGTGCCTAAGTTTCCACAGGGCAAGCTCTGCGTGCCTCGGTTTCCATGAGGTCTCCATCGTTGTTGTGCTTCGATGGAACGCGAGGATAGCTTTCAGGACTCCAAGCACTCTGACCTCCGCACCATTTCCCATGCTACCACACAGATCCCCCCACGTCTCCTCTCTGCCTGCTGAGCAACAAGCAGCCGTGTAGGCCCTTCGGAACACTTCTTGCATGCAGAACCCAAGGCGGCACACTGCTCTCTGTCTTCCTTTGGAAACCTAGGTGGTCGCAGCTTGCCCCAGCTCATGAAGACAGTCTGAGCCGTTCTCATGAGCTGGGAGACGTGGACTCAGTGAGGACCAGGGCCCTACCTGCACTCAGAAAAATCACTCTGCTCAGCCTTCCATCCAGGAGCTCACACCGACTGGCTCGTTGGTTTAGCAGGACGTCTAAGTGAGGTCCAAGCTGAGCAAAGAGCACACTTCCTCCTTTACCCTGCTAGGCCCACGGAAGAGGTAGAGCCAACTAGGCCTCGCTCAGGCCAGCCCTCCTTCAGGGATCTTGCCACACTTCGAAGCCTGCACAGTAAAAGATACTTAGCGAAGTTGCCAAGATTTCGCCATGCTCTCCCTCGGCAGCTCCACTACTGCAGGGACTCATGTTTGCTTTGAACTAGGATAGGTGTCCCTGCTTCCAAAAGCAGTCTTTTCCCCTTTGGAAATGTGGATTCTTGTAGCCTAGGAGCTGTTTGCGAAACCATAGGAAGGCCCAGCTTTTACTCACTGCAGGCACGCCCGGGGAGGAAACGAGTATGTTTCCCCAGAGAAACAGGCTGCTTGCAAGTGTAGAGGGGAGCTTCTCAGCTGCCCAGTGTGTCCCGTTTGTTTCCCTTCGCAGCTCCCGTACTGCAGGTACTTATGCTGGGTGCTAACAAGAGTTGGTTGGCTCTGCCGACAAAAGCAGCCTTTTCCCTTTGGAAGCTTGGATTGTAGTGTCTCAGGGGCTGCTTGCCAAACCTTGAAGTTGCCCAGGTTATAGCCTCCGCAGGAACGCTTGCGTAGCAAACGAGCACTTTCTACCGATGAACAGGGTTCCTGTCACGCTGGAGGAGAGTTAATCCCGCAGACCTCGTTCCTCCTGGGAAAGCGCAAGTCCACCCTGAGCCTCAGGGTAGTGCCTAAGTTTCCAACGGGCAAGCTCTGCGTGCCTCGGTTTCCATGAGGTCTCCACCGTTGTTGTGCTTCAATGGAACGCGAAGATAGCTTTCAGGACTCCAAGCACTCTGACCTCCGCACCGTTTCCCATGCTACCACACGGATCCCCCCCACGTCTCCTCTCTGCCTGCTGAGCAACAAGCAGCCGTGTAGGCCCTTCAGAACACTTCTGCATGCAGAGCCCAAGGCGGCACACTGCTCTCTGTCTTCCTTTGGAAACCTAGGTTGTCGCAGCTTACCCAGCTCACCAAGACAGTCTGAGCCGGTGTCATGAGCTGGGGAAAGTGGACTCAGTGAGGACCAGGGCCCTACCTGCACTCAGAAAATCACTCTGCTCAGCCTTCCATCCAGGAGCTCACACCGACTGGCTCGTTGGTTTAGCAGGACGTCTAAGTGAGGTCCAAGCTGAGCAAAGAACACACTTCCTCCTTTACCCCGCTAGGCCCACGGAAGAGGTAGAGCCAACTAGGCCTCGCTCAGGCCAGCCCTCCTTCAGGGATCTTGCCACACTTCGAAGCCTGCACAGTAAAAGATATTTAGCGAAGTTGCCAGGGTTTCGCCATTCTCCCTCGGCAGCTCCACTACTGCAGGGACTCATGTTTGCTGTGAACTAGGATAGGTGGCCCACTTCCAAAAGCAGTCTTTTCCCCTTTGGAAATGTGGATTCTTGTAGCCTAGGAGCTGTTTGCGAAACCATAGGAAGGCCCAGCTTTTACTCACTGCAGGCACGCCCGGGGAGGAAACGAGTATGTTTCCCCAGAGAAACAGGCTGCTTGCAAGTGTCGAGGGGAGCTTCTCAGGTGCCCAGTGTGTCCCGTTTGTTTCCCTTCGCAGCTCCCGTACTGCAGGTACTTATGCTGGGTGCTAACAAGGGTTCGTTGGCTCTGCCGAGAAAAGCAGCCTTTTCCCTTTGGAAGCTTGGATTGTAGTGTCTCAGGGGCTGCTTGCCAAACCTTGAAGTTGACCAGGTTATAGCCTCCGCAGGTACGCTTGCGTAGCAAACGAGCACTTTCACCCGAGGAACAGCGTTCCTATCACGCTGCAGGAGAGTTAATCCTGCAGACCTCGTTCCTCCTGGGAAAGCGCAAGGCCACCCTGAGCCTCAGGATAGTGCCTAAGTTTGCTCCGTGCAAGCTCTGCGTGCCTCGGTTTCCATGAGGTCTCCACCGTTGTTGTGCCTCAATGGAACTAGAGGATAGCTTTCAGGACTCCAAGCACTCTGGCCTCCGCACCGTTTCCCATGCTACCACACGGATTCCCCCCACGTCTCCTCTCTGCCTGCTGAGCAACAAGCAGCCGTGTAGGCCCTTCAGAACACTTCTTGCATGCAGAGCCCAAGGCGGCACACTGCTCTCTGTCTTCCTTTGGAAACCTAGGTTGTCGGAGCTTACCCACCTCACGAAGACAGTCTGAGCCGGTTTCATGAGCTGGGGAACGTCGATTCAGTGAGGACCAGGGCCCTACCTGCACTCTGAAAATCACTCTGCTCAGCCTTCCATCCAGGAGCTCACACCGACTGGCTCGTTAGTTTAGCAGGACGTCTAAGTGAGGTCCAAACTGAGCAAAGAGCACTCTTCCTCCTTTACCCTGCTAGGCCCACGGAAGAGGTAGAGCCAACTAGGCCTCGCTCAGGCCAGCCCTCCTTCAGGGATCTTGCCACACTTCGAAGCCTGCACAGTAAAAGATACTTAGCGAAGTTGCCAGGGTTTCGCCATGCTCTCCCTCGGCAGCTCCACTATTGCAGGGACTCATGTTTGCTTTGAACTAGTATAGGTGTCCCTGCTTCCAAAAGCAGTCTTTTCCCCTTTGGAAATGTGCATTCTTGGAGCCTAGGAGCTGTTTGCGAAACCCTAGGAAGGCCCAGCTTCTACTCACTGCAGGCACGCCCGGGGAGGAAACGAGTATGTTTCCCCAGAGAAACAGGCTGCTTGCAAGGGTCGAGGGGAGCTTCTCAGGTGCCCAGTGTGTCCCGTTTGTTTCCCTTCGCAACTCCCGTACTGCAGGTACTTATGCTCGGTGCTAACAAGGGTTGGTTGGCTCTGCCGACAAAAGCAGCCTTTTCCCATGGAAGCTAGGATTGTAGTGTCTCAGGGGCTGCTTGCCAAACCTTGAAGTTGCCCAGGTTATAGCCTCCGCAGGAACGCTTGCGTAGCAAACGAGCACTTTCACCCGAGGAACAGGGTTCCTGTCACGCTGGAGGAGAGTTAATCCCGCAGACCTCATTCCTCCTGGGAAAGCGCAAGTCCACCCTGAGCCTCAGGGTAGTGCCTAAGTTTCCAAAGGGCAAGCTCTGCGTGCCTCGGTTTCCATGAGGTCTCCACCGTTGTTGTGCTTCAATGGAACGCGAGGATAGCTTTCAGGACTCCAAGCACTCTGACCTCCGCACCATTTCCCATGCTACCACACAGATCCCCCCACGTCTCCTCTCTGCCTGCTGAGCAACAAGCAGCCGTGTAGGCCCTTCGGAACACTTCTTGCATGCAGAACCCAAGGCGGCACACTGCTCTCTGTCTTCCTTTGGAAACCTAGGTTGTCGGAGCTTACCCACCTCACTAAGACAGTCTGAGCGGTTTCATGAGCTGGGGAACGTGGACTCAGTGAGGACCAGGGCCCTACCTGCACTCTGAAAATCACTCTGCTCAGCCTTCCATCCAGGAGCTCACACCGACTGGCTCGTTGGTTTAGCAGGACGTCTAAGTGAGGTCCAAGCTGAGCAAAGAACACACTTCCTCCTTTACCCTGCTAGGCCCACGGAAGAGGTAGAGCCAACTAGGCCTCGCTCAGGCCAGCCCTCCTTCAGGGATCTTGCCACACTTCGAAGCCTGCACAGTAAAAGTTATTGAGCGAAGTTGCCAGGGTTTCGCCATGCTCTCCCTCGGCAGCTCCACTACTGCAGGGACTCATGTTTGCTGTGAACTAGGATAGGTGGCCCACTTCAAAAAGCAGTCTTTTCCCCTTTGGAAATGTGGATTCTTGTAGCCTCGGAGCTGTTTGCAAAACCCTAGGAAGGCCCAGCTTCTACTCACGGCAGGCACGCCCGGGGAGGAAACGAGTATGTTTCCCCAGAGAAACAGGCTGCTTGCAAGTGTCGAGCGGAGCTTCTCAGGTGCCCAGTGTGTCCCGTTTGTTTCCCTTCGCAGCTGACATCCTGCAGGTACTTATGCTGGGGGCTAACAAGGGTAGGTGGCTCTTCCGACAAAAGCAGCCTTTTCCTTTTGGAAGCTTGGATTGTAGTGTCTCAGGGGCTGCTTGCCAAACCTTGAAGTTGCCCAGGTTATAGCCTCCAGAGGTACGCTTGAGTAGCAAACGAGCACTTTCACCCGAGGAACAGGGTTCCTGTCACGCTGGAGGAGAGTTAATCCCGCAGACCTCGTTCCTCCTGGGAAAGCGCAAGGCCACCCTGAGCCTCAGGGTAGTGCCTAAGTTTCCAAAGGGCAAGCTCTGCGTGCCTCGGTTTCCATGAGGTCTCCATCGTTGTTGTGCTTCAATGGAACGCGAGGATAGCTTTCAGGACTCCAAGCACTCTGACCTCCGCACCATTTCCCATGCTACCACACAGATCCCCCCACGTCTCCTCTCTGCCTGCTGAGCAACAAGCAGCCGTGTAGGCCCTTCGGAACACTTCTTGCATGCAGAACCCAAGGCGGCACACTGCTCTCTGTCTTCCTTTGGAAACCTAGGTGGTCGCAGCTTGCCCCAGCTCATGAAGACAGTCTGAGCCGTTCTCATGAGCTGGGAGACGTGGACTCAGTGAGGACCAGGGCCCTACCTGCACTCAGAAAAATCACTCTGCTCAGCCTTCCATCCAGGAGCTCACACCGACTGGCTCGTTGGTTTAGCAGGACGTCTAAGTGAGGTCCAAGCTGAGCAAAGAGCACACTTCCTCCTTTACCCTGCTAGGCCCACGGAAGAGGTAGAGCCAACTAGGCCTCGCTCAGGCCAGCCCTCCTTCAGGGATCTTGCCACACTTCGAAGCCTGCACAGTAAAAGATACTTAGCGAAGTTGCCAAGATTTCGCCATGCTCTCCCTCGGCAGCTCCACTACTGCAGGGACTCATGTTTGCTTTGAACTAGGATAGGTGTCCCTGCTTCCAAAAGCAGTCTTTTCCCCTTTGGAAATGTGGATTCTTGTAGCCTAGGAGCTGTTTGCGAAACCATAGGAAGGCCCAGCTTTTACTCACTGCAGGCACGCCCGGGGAGGAAACGAGTATGTTTCCCCAGAGAAACAGACTGCTTGCAAGTGTCGAGGGGAGCTTCACAGGTGCCCAGTGTGTCCCGTTTGTTTCCCTTCGCAGCTCCCGTACTGCAGGTACTTATGCTGGCTGCTAACAAGGGTTCGTTGGCTCTGCCGAGAAAAGCAGCCTTTTCCCTTTGGAAGCTTGGATTGTAGTGTCTCAGGGGCTGCTTGCCAAACCTTGAAGTTGACCAGGTTATAGCCTCCGCAGGTACGCTTGCGTAGCAAACGAGCACTTTCACCCGAGGAACAGCGTTCCTATCACGCTGCAGGAGAGTTAATCCTGCAGACCTCATTCCTCCTGGGAAAGCGCAAGGCCACCCTGAGCCTCAGGGTAGTGCCTAAGTTTGCTCCGTGCAAGCTCTGCGTGCCTCGGTTTCCATGAGGTCTCCACCGTTGTTGTGCCTCAATGGAACTAGAGGATAGCTTTCAGGACTCCAAGCACTCTGGCCTCCGCACCGTTTCCCATGCTACCACACGGATTCCCCCCACGTCTCCTCTCTGCCTGCTGAGCAACAAGCAGCCGTGTAGGCCCTTCAGAACACTTCTTGCATGCAGAGCCCAAGGCGGCACACTGCTCTCTGTCTTCCTTTGGAAACCTAGGTTGTCGGAGCTTACCCACCTCACGAAGACAGTCTGAGCCGGTTTCATGAGCTGGGGAACGTGGACTCAGTGAGGACCAGGGCCCTACCTGCACTCTGAAAATCACTCTGCTCAGCCTTCCATCCAGGAGCTCACACCGACTGGCTCGTTAGTTTAGCAGGACGTCTAAGTGAGGTCCAAACTGAGCAAAGAGCACTCTTCCTCCTTTACCCTGCTAGGCCCACGGAAGAGGTAGAGCCAACTAGGCCTCGCTCAGGCCAGCCCTCCTTCAGGGATCTTGCCACACTTCGAAGCCTGCACAGTAAAAGATACTTAGCGAAGTTGCCAGGGTTTCGCCATGCTCTCCCTCGGCAGCTCCACTACTGCAGGGACTCATGTTTGCTTTGAACTAGGATAGGTGTCCCTGCTTCCAAAAGCAGTCTTTTCCCCTTTGGAAATGTGGATTCTTGTAGCCTAGGAGCTGTTTGCGAAACCCTAGGAAGGTCCAGCTTCTACTCACTGCAGGCACGCCCGGGCAGGAAACGAGTATGTTTCCCCAGATAAACAGGCTGCTTGCAAGTGTCGAGAAGAGCTTCTCAGGTGCCCAGTGTGTCCCGTTTGTTTCCCTTCGCAGCTCCCGTACTGCAGGTACTTATGCTGGGTGCTAACAAGAGTTGGTTGGCTCTGCCGACAAAAGCAGCCTTTTCCCTTTGGAAGCTTGGATTGTAGTGTCTCAGGGGCTGCTTGCCAAACCTTGAAGTTGCCCAGGTTATAGCCTCCGCAGGTCCGCTTGCGTAGCAAACGAGCACTTTCTACCGAAGAACACGGTTCCTGTCACGCTGGAGGAGAGTTAATCCCGCAGACCTCCTTCCTCCTGGGAAAGCGCAAGGCCACCCTGAGCCTCAGGGTAGTGCCTAAGTTTCCAACGGGCAAGCTCTGCTTGCCTCGGTTTCCATGAGGTCTCCACCGTTGTTGTGCTTCAATGGAACGCGAGGATAGCTTTGAGGACTCCAAGCACTCTGACCTCCGCACCGTTTCCCATGCTACCACACGGATCCCCCCCACGTCTCCTCTCTGCCTGCTGAGCAACAAGCAGCCGTGTAGGCCCTTCAGAACACTTCTTGCATGCAGAGCCCAAGGCGGCACACTGCTCTCTGTCTTCCTCTGGAAACCTAGGTTGTCGCAGCTTACCCAGCTCACCAAGACAGTCTGAGCCGGTCTCATGAGCTGGGGAACGTGGACTCAGTGAGGACCAGGGCCCTACCTGCACTCAGAAAATCACTCTGCTCAGCCTTCCATCCAGGAGCTCACACCGACTGGCTCGTTGGTTTAGCAGGACATCTAAGTGAGGTCCAAGCTGAGCAAAGAACACACTTTCTCCTTTACCCTGCTAGGCCCACGGAAGAGGTAGAGCCAACTAGGCCTCGCTCAGGCCAGCCCTCCTTCAGGGATCTTGCCACACTTCGAAGCCTGCACAGTAAAAGATATTTAGCGAAGTTGCCAGGGTTTCGCCATTCTCCCTCGGCAGCTCCACTACTGCAGGGACTCATGTTTGCTGTGAACTAGGATAGGTGGCCCACTTCCAAAAGCAGTCTTTTCCCCTTTGGAAATGTGGATTCTTGTAGCCTAGGAGCTGTTTGCGAAACCCCAGGAAGGCCCAGCTTTTACTCACTGCAGGCACGCCCGGGGAGGAAACGAGTATGTTTCCCCAGAGAAACAGGCTGCTTGCAAGTGTCGAGGGGAGCTTCTCAGGTGCCCAGTGTGTCCCGTTTGTTTCCCTTCGCAGCTCCCGTACTGCAGGTACTTATGCTGGGTGCTAACAAGGGTTCGTTGGCTCTGCCGAGAAAAGCAGCCTTTTCCCTTTGGAAGCTTGGATTGTAGTGTCTCAGGGGCTGCTTGCCAAACCTTGAAGTTGCCCAGGTTATAGCCTCCGCAGGTACGCTTGCGTAGCAAACGAGCACTTTCTACCGAAGAACAGGGTTCCTGTCACGCTGGAGGAGAGTTAATCCCGCAGACCTCCTTCCTCCTGGGAAAGCGCAAGGCCACCCTGAGCCTCAGGGTAGTGCCTAAGTTTCCAACGGGCAAGCTCTGCGTGCCTCGGTTTCCATGAGGTCTCCACCGTTGTTGTGCTTCAATGGAACGCGAGGATAGCTTTCAGGACTCCAAGCACTCTGACGTCCGCACCGTTTCCCATGCTACCACACGGATCCCCCCCACGTCTCCTATCTGCCTGCTGAGCAACAAGCAGCCGTGTAGGCCCTTCAGAACACTTCTTGCATGCAGAGCCCAAGGCGGGACACTGCCCTCTGTCTTCCTTTGGAAACCTAGGTTGTCGGAGCTTACCCACCTCACGAAGACAGTCTGAGCCGGTTTCATGAGCTGGGGAACGTGGACTCAGTGAGGATCAGGGCCCTACCTGCACTCTGAAAATCACTCTGCTCAGCCTTCCATCCAGGAGCTCACACCGACTGGCTCGTTGGTTTAGCAGGACGTCTAAGTGAGGTCCAAGCTGAGCAAAGAGCACTGTTCCTCCTTTACACTGCTAGGCCCACGGAAGAGGTAGAGCCATCTAGGCCTCGCTCAGGCCAGCCCTCCTTCAGGGATCTTGCCACACTTCGAAGCCTGCACAGTAAAAGATACTTAGCGAAGTTGCCAGGGTTTCGCCATGCTCTCCCTCGGCAGCTCCACTACTGCAGGGACTCATGTTTGCTGTGAACTAGGATAGGTGGCCCACTTCAAAAAGCAGTCTTTTCCCCTTTGGAAATGTGGATTCTTGTAGCCTCGGAGCTGTTTGCAAAACCCTAGGAAGGCCCAGCTTCTACTCACGGCAGGCACGCCCGGGGAGGAAACGAGTATGTTTCCCCAGAGAAACAGGCTGCTTGCAAGTGTCGAGCGGAGCTTCTCAGGTGCCCAGTGTGTCCCGTTTGTTTCCCTTCGCAGCTGACATCCTGCAGGTACTTATGCTGTGGGCTAACAAGGGTAGGTGGCTCTTCCGACAAAAGCAGCCTTTTCCTTTTGGAAGCTTGGATTGTAGTGTCTCAGGGGCTGCTTGCCAAACCTTGAAGTTGCCCAGGTTATAGCCTCCAGAGGTACGCTTGAGTAGCAAACGAGCACTTTCACCCGAGGAACAGGGTTCCTGTCACGCTGGAGGAGAGTTAATCCCGCAGACCTCGTTCCTCCTGGGAAAGCGCAAGGCCACCCTGAGCCTCAGGGTAGTGCCTAAGTTTCCACAGGGCAAGCTCTGCATGCCTCGGTTTCCATGAGGTCTCCATCGTTGTTGTGCTTCGATGGAACGCGAGGATAGCTTTCAGGACTCCAAGCACTCTGACCTCCGCACCTTTTCCCATGCTACCACACAGATCCCCCCACGTCTCCTCTCTGCCTGCTGAGCAACAAGCAGCCGTGTAGGCCCTTCGGAACACTTCTTGCATGCAGAACCCAAGGCGGCACACTGCTCTCTGTCTTCCTTTGGAAACCTAGGTGGTCGCAGCTTGCCCCAGCTCACGAAGACAGTCTGAGCCGTTCTCATGAGCTGGGAGACGTGGACTCAGTGAGGACCAGGGCCCTACCTGCACTCAGAAAATCACTCTGCTCAGCCTTCCATCCAGGAGCTCACACCGACTGGCTCGTTGGTTTAGCAGGACGTCTAAGTGAGGTCCAAGCTGAGCAAAGAGCACACTTCCTCCTTTACCCTGCTAGGCCCACGGAAGAGGTAGAGCCAACTAGGCCTCGCTCAGGCCAGCCCTCCTTCAGGGATCTTGCCACACTTCGAAGCCTGCACAGTAAAAGATACTTAGCGAAGTTGCCAAGATTTCGCCATGCTCTCCCTCGGCAGTTCCACTACTGCAGGGACTCATGTTTGCTTTGAACTAGGATAGGTGTCCCTGCTTCCAAAAGCAGTCTTTTCCCTTTGGAAATGTGGATTCTTGTAGCCTAGGAGCTGTTTGCGAAACCCTAGGAAGGCCCAGCTTCTACTCACTGCAGGCACGCCCGGGGAGGAAACGAGTATGTTTCCCCAGAGAAACAGGCTGCTTGCAAGTGTAGAGGGGAGCTTCTCAGGTGCCCAGTGTGTCCCGTTTGTTTCCCTTCGCAGCTGACATCCTGCAGGTACTTATGCAGGGTGCTAACAAGGGTTCTTTGGCTCTGCCGAGAAAAGCAGCCTTTTCCCTTTGGAAGCTTGGATTGTAGTGTCTCAGGGGCTGCTTGCCAAACCTTGAAGTTGCCCAGGTTATAGCCTCCGCAGGAACGCTTGCGTAGCAAACGAGCACTTTCACCCGAGGAACAGCGTTCCTATCACGCTGCAGGAGAGTTAATCCTGCAGACCTCGTTCCTCCTGGGAAAGCGCAAGGCCACCCTGAGCCTCAGGGTAGTGCCTAAGTTTGCTCCGTGCAAGCTCTGCGTGCCTCGGTTTCCATGAGGTCTCCACCGTTGTTGTGCCTCAATGGAACTAGAGGATAGCTTTCAGGACTCCAAGCACTCTGGCCTGCGCACCGTTTCCCATGCTACCACACAGCTTCCCCCCACGTCTCCTCTCTGCCTGCTGAGCAACAAGCAGCCGTGTAGGCCCTTCAGAACACTTCTTGCATGCAGAGCCCAAGGCGGGACACTGCTCTCTGTCTTCCTTTGGAAACCTAGGTTGTCGGAGCTTACCCACCTCACGAAGACAGTCTGAGCCGGTTTCATGAGCTGGGGAACGTGGACTCAGTGAGGACCAGGGCCCTACCTGCACTCTGAAAATCACTCTGCTCAGCCTTCCATCCAGGAGCTCACACCGACTGGCTCGTTGGTTTAGCAGGACGTCTAAGTGAGGTCCAAGCTGAGCAAAGAACACACTTCCTCCTTTACCCTGCTAGGCCCACGGAAGAGGTAGAGCCAACTAGGCCTCGCTCAGGCCAGCCCTCCTTCAGGGATCTTGCCACACTTCGAAGCCTGCACAGTAAAAGTTATTTAGCGAAGTTGCCAGGGTTTCGCCATGCTCTCCCTCGGCAGCTCCACTACTGCAGGGACTCATGTTTGCTGTGAACTAGGATAGGTGGCCCACTTCAAAAAGCAGTCTTTTCCCCTTTGGAAATGTGGATTCTTGTAGCCTCGGAGCTGTTTGCGAAACCCTAGGAAGGCCCAGCTTCTACTCATGGCAGGCACGCCCGGGGAGGAAACGAGTATGTTTCCCCAGAGAAACAGGCTGCTTGCAAGTGTCGAGCGGAGCTTCTCAGGTGCCCAGTGTGTCCCGTTTGTTTCCCTTCGCAGCTGACATCCTGCAGGTACTTATGCTGGGGGCTAACAAGGGTAGGTGGCTCTTCCGACAAAAGCAGCCTTTTCCTTTTGGAAGCTTGGATTGTAGTGTCTCAGGGGCTGCTGCCAAACCTTGAAGTTGCCCAGGTTATAGCCTCCAGAGGTACGCTTGAGTAGCAAACGAGCACTTTCACCCGAGGAACAGGGTTCCTGTCACGCTGGAGGAGAGTTAATCCCGCAGACCTCGTTCCTCCTGGGAAAGCGCAAGGCCACCCTGAGCCTCAGGGTAGTGCCTAAGTTTCCACAGGGCAAGCTCTGCGTGCCTCGGTTTCCATGAGGTCTCCATCGTTGTTGTGCTTCAATGGAACGCGAGGATAGGTTTCAGGACTCCAAGCACTCTGACCTCCGCACCATTTCCCATGCTACCACACAGATCCCCCCACGTGTCCTCTCTGCCTGTGAGCAACAAGGAGCCGTGTAGGCCCTTCGGAACACTTCTTGCATACAGAACCCAAGGCGGCACACTGCTCTCTGTCTTCCTTTGGAAACCTAGGTGGTCGCAGCTTGCCCCAGCTCACGAAGACAGTCTGAGCCGTTCTCATGAGCTGGGAGACGTGGACTCAGTGAGGACCAGGGCCCTACCTGCACTCAGAAAATCACTCTGCTCAGCCTTCCATCCAGGAGCTCACACCGACTGGCTCGTTGGTTTAGCAGGACGTCTAAGTGAGGTCCAAGCTGAGCAAAGAGCACACTTCCTCCTTTACCCTGCTAGGCCCACGGAAGAGGTAGAGCCAACTAGGCCTCGCTCAGACCAGCCCTCCTTCAGGGATCTTGCCACACTTTGAAGCCTGCACAGTAAAAGATATTTAGCGAAGTTGCCAGGGTTTCGCCATTCTCCTTCGGCAGCTCCACTACTGCAGGGACTCATGTTTGCTGTGAACTAGGATAGGTGGCCCACTTCCAAAAGCAGTCTTTTCCCCTTTGGAAATGTGGATTCTTGTAGCCTAGGAGCTGTTTGCGAAACCATAGGAAGGCCCAGCTTTTACTCACTGCAGGCACGCCCGGGGAGGAAACGAGTATGTTTCCCCAGAGAAACAGGCTGCTTGCAAGTGTCGAGGGGAGCTTCTCAGGTGCCCAGTGTGTCCCGTTTGTTTCCCTTCGCAGCTCCCGTACTGCAGGTACTTATGCTGGGTGCTAACAAGGGTTCGTTGGCTCTGCCGAGAAAAGCAGCCTTTTCCCTTTGGAAGCTTGGATTGTAGTGTCTCAGGGGCTGCTTGCCAAACCTTGAAGTTGCCCAGGTTATAGCCTCCGCAGGAACGCTTGTGTAGCAAACGAGCACTTTCTACCGATGAACAGGGTTCCTGTCACGCTGGAGGAGAGTTAATCCCGCAGACCTCGTTCCTCCTGGGAAAGCGCAAGTCCACCCTGAGCCTCAGGGTAGTGCCTAAGTTTCCAACGGGCAAGCTCTGCGTGCCTCGGTTTCCATGAGGTCTCCACCGTTGTTGTGCTTCAATGGAACGCGAAGATCGCTTTCAGGACTCCAAGCACTCTGACCTCCGCACCGTTTCCCATGCTACCACACGGATCCCCCCCACGTCTCCTCTCTGCCTGCTGAGCAACAAGCAGCCGTGTAGGCCCTTCAGAACACTTCTTGCATGCAGAGCCCAAGGCGGCACACTGCTCTCTGTCTTCCTCTGGAAACCTAGGTTGTCGCAGCTTAACCAGCTCACCAAGACAGTCTGAGCCGGTCTCATGAGCTGGGGAACGTGGACTCAGTGAGGACCAGGGCGCTACCTGCACTCAGAAAATCACTCTGCTCAGCCTTCCATCCAGGAGCTCACACCGACTGGCTCGTTGGTTTAGCAGGACGTCTAAGTGAGGTCCAAGCTGAGCAAAGAACACACTTCCTCCTTTACCCTGCTAGGCCCACGGAAGAGGTAGAGCCAACTAGGCCTCGCTCAGGCCAGCCCTCTTTCAGGGATCTTGCCACACTTCGAAGCCTGCACAGTAAAAGATACTTAGCGAAGTTGCCAGGGTTTCGCCATGCTCTCCCTCGGCAGCTCCACTACTGCAGGGACTCATGTTTGCTGTGAACTAGGATAGGTGGCCCACTTCAAAAAGCAGTCTTTTCCCCTTTGGAAATGTGGATTCTTGCAGCCTCGGAGCTGTTTGCAAAACCCTAGGAAGGCCCAGCTTCTACTCACGGCAGGCACGCCCGGGGAGGAAACGAGTATGTTTCCCCAGAGAAACAGGCTGCTTGCAAGTGTCGAGCGGAGCTTCTCAGGTGCCCAGTGTGTCCCGTTTGTTTCCCTTCGCAGCTGACATCCTGCAGGTACTTATGCTGGGGGCTAACAAGGTTAGGTGGCTCTTCCGACAAAAGCAGCCTTTTCCTTTTGGTAGCTTGGATTGTAGTGTCTCAGGGGCTGCTTGCCAAACCTTGAAGTTGCCCAGGTTATAGCCTCCAGAGGTACGCTTGAGTAGCAAACGAGCACTTTCACCCGAGGAACAGGGTTCCTGTCACGCTGGAGGAGAGTTAATCCCGCAGACCTCGTTCCTCCTGGGAAAGCGCAAGGCCACCCTGAGCCTCAGGGTAGTGCCTAAGTTTCCACAGGGCAAGCTCTGCGTGCCTCGGTTTCCATGAGGTCTCCATCGTTGTTGTGCTTCAATGGAACGCGAGGATAGCTTTCAGGACTCCAAGCACTCTGACCTCCGCACCATTTCCCATGCTACCACACAGATCCCCCCACGTGTCCTCTCTGCCTGCTGAGCAACAAGCAGCCGTGTAGGCCCTTCGGAACACTTCTTGCATGCAGAACCCAAGGCGGCACACTGCTCTCTGTCTTCCTTTGGAAACCTAGGTGGTCGCAGCTTGCCCCAGCTCACGAAGACAGTCTGAGCCGTTCTCATGAGCTGGGAGACGTGGACTCAGTGAGGACCAGGGCCCTACCTGCACTCAGAAAAATCACTCTGCTCAGCCTTCCATCCAGGAGCTCACACCGACTGGCTCGTTGGTTTAGCAGGACGTCTAAGTGAGGTCCAAGCTGAGCAAAGAGCACACTTCCTTCTTTACCCTGCTAGGCCCACGGAAGAGGTAGAGCCAACTAGGCCTCGTTCAGGCCAGCCCTCCTTCAGGGATCTTGCCACACTTCGAAGCCTGCACAGTAAAAGATACTTAGCGAAGTTGCCAAGATTTCGCCATGCTCTCCTTCGGCAGCTCCACTACTGCAGGGACTCATGTTTGCTTTGAACTAGGATAGGTGTCCCTGCTTCCAAAAGCAGTCTTTTCCCCTTTGGAAATGTGGATTCTTGTAGCCTAGGAGCTGTTTGCGAAACCCTAGGAAGGCCCAGCTTCTACTCACGGCAGGTACGCCCGGGGAGGAAACGAGTATGTTTCCCCAGAGAAACAGGCTGCTTGCAAGTGTCGAGGGGAGCTTCTCAGGTGCCCAGTGTGTCCCGTTTGTTTCCCTTCGCAGCTGCCGTACTGCAGGTACTTATGCTGGGTGCTAACAAGGGTTCGCTGGCTCTGCCGAGAAAAGCAGCCTTTTCCCTTTGGAAGCTTGGATTGTAGTGTCTTAGGGGCTGCTTGCCAAACCTTGAAGTTGACCAGGTTATAGCCTCCGCAGGTACGACTGCGTAGCAAACGAGCACTTTCACCCGAGGAACAGCGTTCCTATCACGCTGCAGGAGAGTTAATCCTGCAGACCTCGTTCCTCCTGGGAAAGCGCAAGGCCACCCTGAGCCTCAGAGTAGTGCCTAAGTTTGTTCCGTGCAAGCTCTGCGTCCCTCGGTTTCCATGAGGTCTCCACCGTTGTTGTGCCTCAATGGAACTAGAGGATAGCTTTCAGGACTCCAAGCACTCTGGCCTCCGCACCGTTTCCCATGCTACCACACGGATTCCCCCCACGTCTCCTCGCTGCCTGCTGAGCAACAAGCAGCCGTGTAGGCCCTTCAGAACACTTCTTGCATGCAGAGCCCAAGGCGGGACACTGCTCTCTGTCTTCCTTTGGAAACCTAGGTTGTCGGAGCTTACCCACCTCACGAAGACAGTCTGAGCCGGTTTCATGAGCTGGGGAACGTGGACTCAGTGAGCACCAGGGCCCTACCTGCACTCTGAAAATCACTCTGCTCAGCCTTCCATCCAGGAGCTCACACCGACTGGCTCGTTAGTTTAGCAGGACGTCTAAGTGAGGTCCAAACTGAGCAAAGAGCACTCTTCCTCCTTTACCCTGCTAGGCCCACGGAAGAGGTAGAGCCAACTAGGCCTCGCTCAGGCCAGCCCTCCTTCAGGGATCTTGCCACACTTCGAAGCCTGCACAGTAAAAGATACTTAGCGAAGTTGCCAGGGTTTCGCCATGCTCTCCCTCGGCAGCTCCACTACTGCAGGGACTCATGTTTGCTGTGAACTAGGATAGGTGGCCCACTTCCAAAAGCAGTCTTTTCCCCTTTGGAAATGTGGATTCTTGGAGCCTAGGAGCTGTTTGCGAAACCCTAGGAAGGCCCAGCTTCTACTCACGGCAGGCACGCCCGGGGAGGAAACGAGTATGTTTCCCCAGAGAAACAGGCTGCTTGCAAGGGTCGAGGGGAGCTTCTCAGGTGCCCAGTGTGTCCCGTTTGTTTCCCTTCGCAGCTCCCGTACTGCAGGTACTTATGCTCGGTGCTAACAAGGGTTGGTTGGCTCTGCCGACAAAAGTAGCCTTTTCCCATGGAAGCTAGGATTGTAGTGTCTCAGGGGCTGCTTGCCAAACCTTGAAGTTGCCCAGGTTATAGCCTCCGCAGGAACGCTTGCGTAGCAAACGAGCACTTTCTACCGATGAACAGGGTTCCTGTCACGCTGGAGGAGAGTTAATCCCGCAGACCTCGTTCCTCCTGGGAAAGCGCAAGTCCACCCTGAGCCTCAGGGTAGTGCCTAAGTTTCCAAAGGGCAAGCTCTGCGTGCCTCGGTTTCCATGAGGTCTCCACCGTTGTTGTGCTTCAAAGGAACGCGAGGATATCTTTCAGGACTCCAAGCACTCTGACCTCCGCACCATTTCCCATGCTACCACACAGATCCCCCCACGTCTCCTCTCTGCCTGCTGAGCAACAAGCAGCCGTGTAGGCCCTTCGGAACACTTCTTGCATGCAGAACCCAAGGCGGCACACTGCTCTCTCTCTTCCTTTGGAAACCTAGGTTGTCGGAGCTTACCCACCTCACTAAGACAGTCTGAGCGGTTTCATGAGCTGGGGAACGTGGACTCAGTGAGAACCAGGGCCCTACCTGCACTCTGAAAATCACTCTGCTCAGCCTTCCATCCAGGAGCTCACACCGACTGGCTCGTTGGTTTAGCAGGACGTCTAAGTGAGGTCCAAGCTGAGCAAAGAGCACTCTTCCTCCTTTACCCTGCTAGGCCCCCTGGAATAGGTAGAGCCAAGTAGGCCTCGCTCAGGCCAGCCCTCCTTCAGGGATCTTGCCACACTTCGAAGCCTGCACAGTAAAAGATACTTAGCGAAGTTGCCAGGGTTTCGCCATGCTCTCCCTCGGCAGCTCCACTACTGCAGGGACTCATGTTTGCTGTGAACTAGGATAGGTGGCCCACTTCAAAAAGCAGTCTTTTCCCCTTTGGAAATGTGGATTCTTGTAGCCTCGGAGCTGTTTGCAAAACCCTAGGAAGGCCCAGCTTCTACTCACGGCAGGCACGCCCGGGGAGGAAACGAGTATGTTTCCCCAGAGAAACAGGCTGCTTGCAAGTGTCGAGCGGAGCTTCTCAGGTGCCCAGTGTGTCCCGTTTGTTTCCCTTCGCAGCTGACATCCTGCAGGTACTTATGCTGGGGGCTAACAAGGGTAGGTGGCTCTTCCGACAAAAGCAGCCTTTTCCTTTTGGAAGCTTGGATTGTAGTGTCTCAGGGGCTGCTTGCCAAACCTTGAAGTTGCCCAGGTTATAGCCTCCAGAGGTACGCTTGAGTAGCAAACGAGCACTTTCACCCGAGGAACAGGGTTCCTGTCACGCTGGAGGAGAGTTAATCCCGCAGACCTCGTTCCTCCTGGGAAAGCGCAAGGCCACCCTGAGCCTCAGGGTAGTGCCTAAGTTTCCACAGGGCAAGCTCTGCATGCCTCGGTTTCCATGAGGTCTCCATCGTTGTTGTGCTTCAATGGAACGCGAGGATAGCTTTCAGGACTCCAAGCACTCTGACCTCCGCACCATTTCCCATGCTACCACACAGATCCCCCCACGTCTCCTCTCTGCCTGCTGAGCAACAAGCAGCCGTGTAGGCCCTTCGGAACACTTCTTGCATGCAGAACCCAAGGCGGCACACTGCTCTCTGTCTTCCTTTGGAAACCTAGGTGGTCGCAGCTTGCCCCAGCTCACGAAGACAGTCTGAGCCGTTCTCATGAGCTGGGAGACGTGGACTCAGTGAGGACCAGGGCCCTACCTGCACTCCGAAAATCACTCTGCTCAGCCTTCCATCCAGGAGCTCACACCGACTGGCTCGTTGGTTTAGCAGGACGTCTAAGTGAGGTCCAAGCTGAGCAAAGAGCACACTTCCTCCTTTACCCTGCTAGGCCCACGGAAGAGGTAGAGCCAACTAGGCCTCGCTCAGGCCAGCCCTCCTTCAGGGATCTTGCCACACTTCGAAGCCTGCACAGTAAAAGATACTTAGCGAAGTTGCCAAGATTTCGCCATGCTCTCCCTCGGCAGCTCCACTACTGCAAGGACTCATGTTTGCTTTGAACTAGGATAGGTGTCCCTGCTTCCAAAAGCAGTCTTTTCCCCTTTGGAAATGTGGATTCTTGGAGCCTAGGAGCTGTTTGCGAAACCCTAGGAAGGCCCAGCTTCTACTCACTGCAGGCACGCCCGGGGAGGAAACGAGTATGTTTCCCCAGAGAAACAGGCTGCTTGCAAGGGTCGAGGGGAGCTTCTCAGGTGCCCAGTGTGTCCCGTTTGTTTCCCTTCGCAGCTCCCGTACTGCAGGTACTTATGCTCGGTGCTAACAAGGGTTGGTTGGCTCTGCCGACAAAAGCAGCCTTTTCCCATGGAAGCTAGGATTGTAGTGTCTCAGGGGCTGCTTGCCAAACCTTGAAGTTGCCCAGGTTATAGCCTCCGCAGGAACGCTTGCGTAGCAAACGAGCACTTTCTACCGATGAACAGGGTTCCTGTCACGCTGGAGGAGAGTTAATCCTGCAGACCTCGTTCCTCCTGGGAAAGCGCAAGTCCACCCTGAGCCTCAGGGTAGTGCCTAAGTTTCCAAAGGGCAAGCTCTGCGTGCCTCAGTTTCCATGAGGTCTCCACCGTTGTTGTGCTTCAATGGAACGCGAGGATAGCTTTCAGGACTCCAAGCACTCTGACCTCCGCACCATTTCCCATGCTACCACACAGATCCCCCCACGTCTCCTCTCTGCCTGCTGAGCAACAAGCAGCCGTGTAGGCCCTTCGGAACACTTCTTGCATGCAGACCCCAAGGCGGGACACTGCTCTCTGTCTTCCTTTGGAAACCTAGGTTGTCGGAGCTTACCCACCTCACTAAGACAGTCTGAGCCGGTTTCATGAGCTGGGGAACGTGGACTCAGTGAGGACCAGGGCCCTACCTGCACTCTGAAAATCACTCTGCTCAGCCTTCCATCCAGGAGCTCACACCGACTGGCTCGTTGGTTTAGCAGGACGTCTAAGTGAGGTCCAAGCTGAGCAAAGAGCACTCTTCCTCCTTTACCCTGCTAGGCCCACAGAAGAGGTAGAGCCAACTAGGCCTCGCTCAGACCAGGCCTCCTTCAGGGATCTTGCCATACTTCGAAGCCTGCACAGTAAAGGATACTTAGCGAAGTTGCCAGGGTTTCGCCATGCTCTCCGTCGGCAGCTCCACTACTGCAGGGACTCATGTTTGCTTTGAACTAGTATAGGTGTCCCTGCTTCCAAAAGCAGTCTTTTCCCCTTTGGAAATGTGGATTCTTGGAGCCTAGGAGCTGTTTGCGAAACCCTAGGAAGGCCCAGCTTCTACTCACTGCAGGCACGCCCGGGCAGGAAACGAGTATGTTTCCCCAGAGAAACAGGCTGCTTGCAAGTGTCGAGAAGAGCTTCTCAGGTGCCCAGTGTGTCCTGTTTGTTTCCCTTCGCACCTCCCGTACTGCAGGTACTTATGCTGGGTGCTAACAAGAGTTGATTGGCTCTGCCGACAAAAGCAGCCTTTTCCCTTTGGAAGCTTGGATTGTAGTGTCTCAGGGGCTGCTTGCCAAACCTTGAAGTTGCCCAGGTTATAGCCTCCGCAGGTACGCTTGCGTAGCAAACGAGCACTTTCTACCGAAGAACAGGTTTCCTGTCACGCTGGAGGAGAGTTAATCCCGCAGACCTCCTTCCTCCTGGGAAAGCGCAAGGCCACCCTGAGCCTCAGGGTAGTGCCTAAGTTTCCACAGGGCAAGTTCTGCGTTCCTCGGTTTCCATGAGGTCTCCACCGTTGTTGTGCTTCAATGGAACGCGAGGATAGCTTTCAGGACTCCAAGCACTCTGACCTCCGCACCGTTTCCCATGCTACCACACGGATACCCCCCACGTCTCCTCTCTGCCTGCTGAGCAACAAGCAGCCGTGTAGGCCCTTCAGAACATTTCTTGCATGCAGAGCCCAAGGCGGCACACTGCTCTCTGTCTTCCTCTGGAAACCTAGGTTGTCGCAGCTTACCCAGCTCACCAAGACAGTCTGAGCCGGTCTCATGAGCTGGGGAACGTGGACTCTGTGAGGACCAGGGCCCTACCTGCACTCAGAAAATCACTCTGCTCAGCCTTCCATCCAGGAGCTCACACCCACTGGCTCGTTGGTTTAGCAGGACGTCTAAGTGAGGTCCAAGCTGAGCAAACAACACACTTCCTCCTTTACCCTGCTAGGCCCCCGGAAGAGGTAGAGCCAACTAGGCCTCGCTCAGACCAGGCCTCCTTCAGGGATCTTGCCACAGTTCGAAGCCTGCACAGTAAAAGTTATTTAGCGAAGTTGCCAGGGTTTCGCTATGCTCTCCCTCGGCAGCTCCACTACTGCAGGGACTCATGTTTGCTGTGAACTAGGATAGGTGGCCCACTTCAAAAAGCAGTCTTTTCCCCTTTGGAAATGTGGATTCTTGTAGCCTCGGAGCTGTTTGCGAAACCATAGGAAGGCCCAGCTTTTACTCACGGCAGGCACGCCCGGGGAGGAAACGAGTATGTTTCCCCAGAGAAACAGGCTGCTTGCAAGTGTCGAGCGGAGCTTCTCAGGTGCCCAGTGTGTCCCGTTTGTTTCCCTTCGCAGCTCCCGTACTGCAGGTACTTATGCTGGGGGCTAACAAGGGTAGGTGGCTCTTCCGACAAAAGCAGCCTTTTCCTTTTGGAAGCTTGGATTGTAGTGTCTCAGGGGCTGCTTGCCAAACCTTGAAGTTGCCCAGGTTATAGCCTCCAGAGGTACGCTTGAGTAGCAAACGAGCACTTTCACCCGAGGAACAGGGTTCCTGTCACGCTGGAGGAGAGTTAATCCCGCAGACCTCGTTCCTCCTGGGAAAGCGCAAGGCCACCCTGAGCCTCAGGGTAGTGCCTAAGTTTCCACAGGGCAAGCTCTGCGTGCCTCGGTTTCCATGAGGTCTCCATCGTTGTTGTGCTTCAATGGAACGCGAGGATAGCTTTCAGGACTCCAAGCACTCTGACCTCCGCACCATTTCCCATGCTACCACACAGATCCCCCCACGTCTCCTCTCTGCCTGCTGAGCAACAAGCAGCCGTGTAGGCCCTTCGGAACACTTCTTGCATGCAGAACCCAAGGCGGCACACTGCTCTCTGTCTTCCTTTGGAAACCTAGGTGGTCGCAGCTTGCCCCAGCTCACGAATACAGTCTGAGCCGTTCTCATGAGCTGGGAGACGTGGACTCAGTGAGGACCAGGGCCCTACCTGCACTCAGAAAAATCACTCTGCTCAGCCTTCCATCCAGGAGCTCACACCGACTGGCTCGTTGGTTTAGCAGGACGTCTAAGTGAGGTCCAAGCTGAGCAAAGAGCACACTTCCTCCTTTACCCTGCTAGGCCCACGGAAGAGGTAGAGCCAACTAGGCCTCGCTCAGGCCAGCCCTCCTTCAGGGATCTTGCCACACTTCGAAGCCTGCACAGTAAAAGATACTTAGCGAAGTTGCCAAGATTTCGCCATGCTCTCCCTCGGCAGCTCCACTACTGCAGGGACTCATGTTTCCTTTGAACTACTATAGGTGTCCCTGCTTCCAAAAGCAGTCTTTTCCCCTTTGGAAATGTGGATTCTTGTAGCCTAGGAGCTGTTTGCGAAACCCTAGGAAGGCCCAGCTTCTACTCACTGCAGGCACGCCCGGGGAGGAAACGAGTATGTTTCCCCAGAGAAACAGGCTGCTTGCAAGGGTCGAGGGGAGCTTCTCAGGTGCCCAGTGTGTCCCGTTTGTTTCCCTTCGCAGCTCCCGTACTGCAGGTACTTATGCTCGGTGCTAACAAGGGTTGGTTGGCTCTGCCGACAAAAGCAGCCTTTTCCCATGGAAGCTAGGATTGTAGTGTCTCAGGGGCTGCTTGCCAAACCTTGAAGTTGCCCAGGTTATAGCCTCCGCAGGAACGCTTGCGTAGCAAACGAGCACTTTCTACCGATGAACAGGGTTCCTGTCACGCTGGAGGAGAGTTAATCCTGCAGACCTCGTTCCTCCTGGGAAAGCGCAAGTCCACCCTGAGCCTCAGGGTAGTGCCTAAGTTTCCAAAGGGCAAGCTCTGCGTGCCTCAGTTTCCATGAGGTCTCCACCGTTGTTGTGCTTCAATGGAACGCGAGGATAGCTTTCAGGACTCCAAGCACTCTGACCTCCGCACCATTTCCCATGCTACCACACAGATCCCCCCACGTCTCCTCTCTGCCTGCTGAGCAACAAGCAGCCGTGTAGGCCCTTCGGAACACTTCTTGCATGCAGACCCCAAGGCGGGACACTGCTCTCTGTCTTCCTTTGGAAACCTAGGTTGTCGGAGCTTACCCACCTCACTAAGACAGTCTGAGCCGGTTTCATGAGCTGGGGAACGTGGACTCAGTGAGGACCAGGGCCCTACCTGCACTCTGAAAATCACTCTGCTCAGCCTTCCATCCAGGAGCTCACACCGACTGGCTCGTTGGTTTAGCAGGACGTCTAAGTGAGGTCCAAGCTGAGCAAAGAGCACTCTTCCTCCTTTACCCTGCTAGGCCCACAGAAGAGGTAGAGCCAACTAGGCCTCGCTCAGACCAGGCCTCCTTCAGGGATCTTGCCATACTTCGAAGCCTGCACAGTAAAGGATACTTAGCGAAGTTGCCAGGGTTTCGCCATGCTCTCCGTCGGCAGCTCCACTACTGCAGGGACTCATGTTTGCTTTGAACTAGTATAGGTGTCCCTGCTTCCAAAAGCAGTCTTTTCCCCTTTGGAAATGTGGATTCTTGGAGCCTAGGAGCTGTTTGCGAAACCCTAGGAAGGCCCAGCTTCTACTCACTGCAGGCACGCCCGGGCAGGAAACGAGTATGTTTCCCCAGAGAAACAGGCTGCTTGCAAGTGTCGAGAAGAGCTTCTCAGGTGCCCAGTGTGTCCTGTTTGTTTCCCTTCGCACCTCCCGTACTGCAGGTACTTATGCTGGGTGCTAACAAGAGTTGATTGGCTCTGCCGACAAAAGCAGCCTTTTCCCTTTGGAAGCTTGGATTGTAGTGTCTCAGGGGCTGCTTGCCAAACCTTGAAGTTGCCCAGGTTATAGCCTCCGCAGGTACGCTTGCGTAGCAAACGAGCACTTTCTACCGAAGAACAGGTTTCCTGTCACGCTGGAGGAGAGTTAATCCCGCAGACCTCCTTCCTCCTGGGAAAGCGCAAGGCCACCCTGAGCCTCAGGGTAGTGCCTAAGTTTCCACAGGGCAAGTTCTGCGTTCCTCGGTTTCCATGAGGTCTCCACCGTTGTTGTGCTTCAATGGAACGCGAGGATAGCTTTCAGGACTCCAAGCACTCTGACCTCCGCACCGTTTCCCATGCTACCACACGGATACCCCCCACGTCTCCTCTCTGCCTGCTGAGCAACAAGCAGCCGTGTAGGCCCTTCAGAACATTTCTTGCATGCAGAGCCCAAGGCGGCACACTGCTCTCTGTCTTCCTCTGGAAACCTAGGTTGTCGCAGCTTACCCAGCTCACCAAGACAGTCTGAGCCGGTCTCATGAGCTGGGGAACGTGGACTCTGTGAGGACCAGGGCCCTACCTGCACTCAGAAAATCACTCTGCTCAGCCTTCCATCCAGGAGCTCACACCCACTGGCTCGTTGGTTTAGCAGGACGTCTAAGTGAGGTCCAAGCTGAGCAAACAACACACTTCCTCCTTTACCCTGCTAGGCCCCCGGAAGAGGTAGAGCCAACTAGGCCTCGCTCAGACCAGGCCTCCTTCAGGGATCTTGCCACAGTTCGAAGCCTGCACAGTAAAAGTTATTTAGCGAAGTTGCCAGGGTTTCGCTATGCTCTCCCTCGGCAGCTCCACTACTGCAGGGACTCATGTTTGCTGTGAACTAGGATAGGTGGCCCACTTCAAAAAGCAGTCTTTTCCCCTTTGGAAATGTGGATTCTTGTAGCCTCGGAGCTGTTTGCGAAACCATAGGAAGGCCCAGCTTTTACTCACGGCAGGCACGCCCGGGGAGGAAACGAGTATGTTTCCCCAGAGAAACAGGCTGCTTGCAAGTGTCGAGCGGAGCTTCTCAGGTGCCCAGTGTGTCCCGTTTGTTTCCCTTCGCAGCTCCCGTACTGCAGGTACTTATGCTGGGGGCTAACAAGGGTAGGTGGCTCTTCCGACAAAAGCAGCCTTTTCCTTTTGGAAGCTTGGATTGTAGTGTCTCAGGGGCTGCTTGCCAAACCTTGAAGTTGCCCAGGTTATAGCCTCCAGAGGTACGCTTGAGTAGCAAACGAGCACTTTCACCCGAGGAACAGGGTTCCTGTCACGCTGGAGGAGAGTTAATCCCGCAGACCTCGTTCCTCCTGGGAAAGCGCAAGGCCACCCTGAGCCTCAGGGTAGTGCCTAAGTTTCCACAGGGCAAGCTCTGCGTGCCTCGGTTTCCATGAGGTCTCCATCGTTGTTGTGCTTCAATGGAACGCGAGGATAGCTTTCAGGACTCCAAGCACTCTGACCTCCGCACCATTTCCCATGCTACCACACAGATCCCCCCACGTCTCCTCTCTGCCTGCTGAGCAACAAGCAGCCGTGTAGGCCCTTCGGAACACTTCTTGCATGCAGAACCCAAGGCGGCACACTGCTCTCTGTCTTCCTTTGGAAACCTAGGTGGTCGCAGCTTGCCCCAGCTCACGAATACAGTCTGAGCCGTTCTCATGAGCTGGGAGACGTGGACTCAGTGAGGACCAGGGCCCTACCTGCACTCAGAAAAATCACTCTGCTCAGCCTTCCATCCAGGAGCTCACACCGACTGGCTCGTTGGTTTAGCAGGACGTCTAAGTGAGGTCCAAGCTGAGCAAAGAGCACACTTCCTCCTTTACCCTGCTAGGCCCACGGAAGAGGTAGAGCCAACTAGGCCTCGCTCAGGCCAGCCCTCCTTCAGGGATCTTGCCACACTTCGAAGCCTGCACAGTAAAAGATACTTAGCGAAGTTGCCAAGATTTCGCCATGCTCTCCCTCGGCAGCTCCACTACTGCAGGGACTCATGTTTCCTTTGAACTACTATAGGTGTCCCTGCTTCCAAAAGCAGTCTTTTCCCCTTTGGAAATGTGGATTCTTGTAGCCTAGGAGCTGTTTGCGAAACCCTAGGAAGGCCCAGCTTTTACTCACTGCAGGCACGCCCGGGGAGGAAACGAGTATGTTTCCCCAGAGAAACAGGCTGCTTGCAAGTGTAGAGGGGAGCTTCTCAGGTGCCCAGTGTGTCCCGTTTGTTTCCCTTCGCAGCTCCCGTACTGCAGGTACTTATGCTGGGTGCTAACAAGAGTTGGTTGGCTCTGCCGACAAAAGCAGCCTTTTCCCTTTGGAAGCTTGGATTGTAGTGTCTCAGGGGCTGCTTGCCAAACCTTGAAGTTGCCCAGGTTATAGCCTCCGCAGGTACGCTTGCGTAGCAAACGAGCACTTTCTACCGATGAACAGGGTTCCTCTCACGCTGGAGGAGAGTTAATCCCGCAGACCTCCTTCCTCCTGGGAAAGCGCAAGGCCACCCTGAGCCTCAGGGTAGTGCCTAAGTTTCCAACGGGCAAGCTCTGCGTGCCTCGGTTTCCATGAGGTCTCCACCGTTGTTGTGCTTCAATGGAACGCGAAGATAGCTTTCAGGACTCCAAGCACTCTGACCTCCGCACCGTTTCCCATGCTACCACACGGATCCCCCCCACGTCTCCTCTCTGCCTGCTGAGCAACAAGCAGCCGTGTAGGCCCTTCAGAACACTTCTGCATGCAGAGCCCAAGGCGGCACACTGCTCTCTGTCTTCCTTTGGAAACCTAGGTTGTCGCAGCTTACCCAGCTCACCAAGACAGTCTGAGCCGGTCTCATGAGTTGGGGAACGTGGACTCAGTGAGGACCAGGGCCCTACCTGCACTCAGAAAATCACTCTGCTCAGCCTTCCATCCAGGAGCTCACACCGACTGGCTCGTTGGTTTAGCAGGACGTCTAAGTGAGGTCCAAGCTGAGCAAAGAACACACTTCCTCCTTTACCCTGCTAGGCCCACGGAAGAGGTAGAGCCAACTAGGCCTCGCTCAGGCCAGCCCTCCTTCAGGGATCTTGCCACACTTCGAAGCCTGCACAGTAAAAGATATTTAGCGAAGTTGCCAGGGTTTCGCCATTCTCCCTCGGCAGCTCCACTACTGCAGGGACTCATGTTTGCTGTGAACTAGGATAGGTGGCCCACTTCCAAAAGCAGTCTTTTCCCCTTTGGAAATGTGGATTCTTGTAGCCTAGGAGCTGTTTGCGAAACCATAGGAAGGCCCAGCTTTTACTCACTGCAGGCACGCCCGGGGAGGAAACGAGTATGTTTCCCCAGAGAAACAGACTGCTTGCAAGTGTCGAGGGGAGCTTCACAGGTGCCCAGTGTGTCCCGTTTGTTTCCCTTCGCAGCTGACATCCTGCAGGTACTTATGCTGGGTGCTAACAAGGGTTCGTTGGCTCTGCCGAGAAAAGCAGCCTTTTCCCTTTGGAAGCTTGGATTGTAGTGTCTCAGGGGCTGCTTGCCAAACCTTGAAGTTGACCAGGTTATAGCCTCCGCAGGTACGCTTGCGTAGCAAACGAGCACTTTTACCCGAGGAACAGCGTTCCTATCACGCTGCAGGAGAGTTAATCCTGCAGAGCTCGTTCCTCCTGGGAAAGCGCAAGGCCACCCTGAGCCTCAGGGTAGTGCCTAAGTTTGCTCCGTGCAAGCTCTGCGTGCCTCGGTTTCCATGAGGTCTCCACCGTTGTTGTGCCTCAATGGAACTAGAGGATAGCTTTCAGGACTCCAAGCACTCTGGCCTCCGCACCGTTTCCCATGCTACCACACGGATTCCCCCCACGTCTCCTCTCTGCCTGCTGAGCAACAAGCAGCCGTGTAGGCCCTTCAGAACACTTCTTGCATGCAGAGCCCAAGGCGGGACACTGCTCTCTGTCTTCCTCTGGAAACCTAGGTTGTCGGAGCTTACCCACCTCACGAAGACAGTCTGAGCCGGTTTCATGAGCTGGGGAACGTGGACTCAGTGAGGACCAGGGCCCTACCTGCACTCTGAAAATCACTCTGCTCAGCCTTCCATCCAGGAGCTCACACCGACTGGCTCGTTAGTTTAGCAGGACGTCTAAGTGAGGTCCAAACTGAGCAAAGAGCACTCTTCCTCCTTTACCCTGCTAGGCCCACGGAAGAGGTAGAGCCAACTAGGCCTCGCTCAGGCCAGCCCTCCTTCAGGGATCTTGCCACACTTCGAAGCCTGCACAGTAAAAGATACTTAGCGAAGTTGCCAGGGTTTCGCCATGCTCTCCCTCGGCAGCTCCACTATTGCAGGGACTCATGTTTGCTTTGAACTAGTATAGGTGTCCCTGCTTCCAAAAGCAGTCTTTTCCCCTTTGGAAATGTGGATTCTTGGAGCCTAGGAGCTGTTTGCGAAACCATAGGAAGGCCCAGCTTCTACTCACTGCAGGCACGCCCGGGGAGGAAACGAGTACGTTTCCCCAGAGAAACAGGCTGCTTGCAAGGGTCGAGGGGAGCTTCTCAGGTGCCCAGTGTGTCCCGTTTGTTTCCCTTCGCAACTCCCGTACTGCAGGTACTTATGCTCGGTGCTAACAAGGGTTGGTTGGCTCTGCCGACAAAAGCAGCCTTTTCCCATGGAAGCTAGGATTGTAGTGTCTCAGGGGCTGCTTGTCAAACCTTGAAGTTGCCCAGGTTATAGCCTCCGCAGGAACGCTTGCGTAGCAAACGAGCACTTTCACCCGAGGAACAGGGTTCCTGTCACGCTGGAGGAGAGTTAATCCCGCAGACCTCGTTCCTCCTGGGAAAGCGCAAGTCCACCCTGAGCCTCAGGGTAGTGCCTAAGTTTCCAAAGGGCAAGCCCTGCGTGCCTCGGTTTCCATGAGGTCTCCACCGTTGTTGTGCTTCAATGGAACGCGAGGATATCTTTCAGGACTCCAAGCACTCTGACCTCCGCACCATTTCCCATGCTACCACACAGATCCCCCCACGTCTCCTCTCTGCCTGCTGAGCAACAAGCACCCGTGTAGGCCCTTCGGAACACTTCTTGCATGCAGAACCCAAGGCGGCACACTGCTCTCTGTCTTCCTTTGGAAACCTAGGTTGTCGGAGCTTACCCACCTCACTAAGACAGTCTGAGCGGTTTCATGAGCTGGGGAACGTGGACTCAGTGAGGACCAGGGCCCTACCTGCACTCTGAAAATCACTCTGCTCAGCCTTCCATCCAGGAGCTCACACCGACTGGCTCGTTGGTTTAGCAGGACGTCTAAGTGAGGTCCAAGCTGAGCAAAGAGCACTCTTCCTCCTTTACCCTGCTAGGCCCACGGAAGAGGTAGAGCCAACTAGGCCTCGCTCAGACCAGGCCTCCTTCAGGGATCTTGCCACACTTCGAAGCCTGCACAGTAAAAGATACTTAGCGAAGTTGCCAGGGTTTCGCCATGCTCTCCCTCGGCAGCTCCACTACTGCAGGGACTCATGTTTGCTTTGAACTAGGATAGGTGTCCCTGCTTCCAAAAGCA
Organism: Balaenoptera borealis; assembly: GCF_965194805.1. Classification (NCBI taxonomy): domain Eukaryota; kingdom Metazoa; phylum Chordata; class Mammalia; order Artiodactyla; family Balaenopteridae; genus Balaenoptera; species Balaenoptera borealis. The sequence goes on from NW_028123963.1 coordinate 1,510,870, forward strand.
GTCTTTTCCCCTTTGGAAATGTGGATTCTTGTAGCCTAGGAGCTGTTTGCGAAACCCTAGGAAGGTCCAGCTTCTACTCACTGCAGGCACGCCCGGGCAGGAAACGAGTATGTTTCCCCAGAGAAACAGGCTGCTTGCAAGTGTCGAGAAGAGCTTCTCAGGTGCCCAGTGTGTCCCGTTTGTTTCCCTTCGCAGCTCCCGTACTGCACGTACTTATGCTGGGTGCTAACAAGAGTTGGTTGGCTCTGCCGACAAAAGCAGCCTTTTCCCTTTGGAAGCTTGGATTGTAGTGTCTCAGGGGCTGCTTGCCAAACCTTGAAGTTGCCCAGGTTATAGCCTCCGCAGGTACGCTTGCGTAGCAAACGAGCACTTTCTACCGAAGAACAGGGTTCCTGTCACGCTGGAGGAGAGTTAATCCCGCAGACCTCCTTCCTCCTGGGAAAGCGCAAGGCCACCCTGAGCCTCAGGGTAGTGCCTAAGTTTCCAACGGGCAAGCTCTGCGTGCCTCGGTTTCCATGAGGTCTCCACCGTTGTTGTGCTTCAATGGAACGCGAGGATAGCTTTCAGGACTCCAAGCACTCTGACCTCCGCACCGTTTCCCATGCTACCACACGGATACCCCCCACGTCTCCTCTCTGCCTGCTGAGCAACAAGCAGCCGTGTAGGCCCTTCAGAACACTTCTTGCATGCAGAACCCAAGGCGGCACACTGCTCTCTGTCTTCCTCTGGAAACCTAGGTTGTCGCAGCTTACCCAGCTCACCAAGACAGTCTGAGCCGGTCTCATGAGCTGGGGAACGTGGACTCAGTGAGGACCAGGGCCCTACCTGCACTCAGAAAATCACTCTGCTCAGCCTTCCATCCAGGAGCTGACACCGACTGGCTCGTTGGTTTAGCAGGACGTCTAAGTGAGGTCCAAGCTGAGCAAAGAACACACTTCCTCCTTTACCCTGCTAGGCCCCTGGAAGAGGTAGAGCCAACTAGGCCTCGCTCAGGCCAGCCCTCCTTCAGGGATCTTGCCACACTTCGAAGCCTGCACAGTAAAAGTTATTGAGCGAAGTTGCCAGGGTTTCGCCATGCTCTCCCTCGGCAGCTCCACTACTGCAGGGACTCATGTTTGCTGTGAACTAGGATAGGTGGCCCACTTCAAAAAGCAGTCTTTTCCCCTTTGGAAATGTGGATTCTTGTAGCCTCGGAGCTGTTTGCAAAACCCTAGGAAGGCCCAGCTTCTACTCACGGCAGGCACGCCCGGGGAGGAAACGAGTATGTTTCCCCAGAGAAACAGGCTGCTTGCAAGTGTCGAGCGGAGCTTCTCAGGTGCCCAGTGTGTCCCGTTTGTTTCCCTTCGCAGCTGACATCCTGCAGGTACTTATGCTGGGGGCTAACAAGGGTAGGTGGCTCTTCCGACAAAAGCAGCCTTTTCCTTTTGGAAGCTTGGATTGTAGTGTCTCAGGGGCTGCTTGCCAAACCTTGAAGTTGCCCAGGTTATAGCCTCCAGAGGTACGCTTGAGTAGCAAACGAGCACTTTCACCCGAGGAACAGGGTTCCTGTCACGCTGGAGGAGAGTTAATCCCGCAGACCTCGTTCCTCCTGGGAAAGCGCAAGGCCACCCTGAGCCTCAGGGTAGTGCCTAAGTTTCCACAGGGCAAGCTCTGCGTGCCTCGGTTTCCATGAGGTCTCCATCGTTGTTGTGCTTCGATGGAACGCGAGGATAGCTTTCAGGACTCCAAGCACTCTGACCTCCGCACCATTTCCCATGCTACCACACAGATCCCCCCACGTCTCCTCTCTGCCTGCTGAGCAACAAGCAGCCGTGTAGGCCCTTCGGAACACTTCTTGCATGCAGAACCCAAGGCGGCACACTGCTCTCTGTCTTCCTTTGGAAACCTAGGTGGTCGCAGCTTGCCCCAGCTCATGAAGACAGTCTGAGCCGTTCTCATGAGCTGGGAGACGTGGACTCAGTGAGGACCAGGGCCCTACCTGCACTCAGAAAAATCACTCTGCTCAGCCTTCCATCCAGGAGCTCACACCGACTGGCTCGTTGGTTTAGCAGGACGTCTAAGTGAGGTCCAAGCTGAGCAAAGAGCACACTTCCTCCTTTACCCTGCTAGGCCCACGGAAGAGGTAGAGCCAACTAGGCCTCGCTCAGGCCAGCCCTCCTTCAGGGATCTTGCCACACTTCGAAGCCTGCACAGTAAAAGATACTTAGCGAAGTTGCCAAGATTTCGCCATGCTCTCCCTCGGCAGCTCCACTACTGCAGGGACTCATGTTTGCTTTGAACTAGGATAGGTGTCCCTGCTTCCAAAAGCAGTCTTTTCCCCTTTGGAAATGTGGATTCTTGTAGCCTAGGAGCTGTTTGCGAAACCATAGGAAGGCCCAGCTTTTACTCACTGCAGGCACGCCCGGGGAGGAAACGAGTATGTTTCCCCAGAGAAACAGGCTGCTTGCAAGTGTAGAGGGGAGCTTCTCAGCTGCCCAGTGTGTCCCGTTTGTTTCCCTTCGCAGCTCCCGTACTGCAGGTACTTATGCTGGGTGCTAACAAGAGTTGGTTGGCTCTGCCGACAAAAGCAGCCTTTTCCCTTTGGAAGCTTGGATTGTAGTGTCTCAGGGGCTGCTTGCCAAACCTTGAAGTTGCCCAGGTTATAGCCTCCGCAGGAACGCTTGCGTAGCAAACGAGCACTTTCTACCGATGAACAGGGTTCCTGTCACGCTGGAGGAGAGTTAATCCCGCAGACCTCGTTCCTCCTGGGAAAGCGCAAGTCCACCCTGAGCCTCAGGGTAGTGCCTAAGTTTCCAACGGGCAAGCTCTGCGTGCCTCGGTTTCCATGAGGTCTCCACCGTTGTTGTGCTTCAATGGAACGCGAAGATAGCTTTCAGGACTCCAAGCACTCTGACCTCCGCACCGTTTCCCATGCTACCACACGGATCCCCCCCACGTCTCCTCTCTGCCTGCTGAGCAACAAGCAGCCGTGTAGGCCCTTCAGAACACTTCTGCATGCAGAGCCCAAGGCGGCACACTGCTCTCTGTCTTCCTTTGGAAACCTAGGTTGTCGCAGCTTACCCAGCTCACCAAGACAGTCTGAGCCGGTGTCATGAGCTGGGGAAAGTGGACTCAGTGAGGACCAGGGCCCTACCTGCACTCAGAAAATCACTCTGCTCAGCCTTCCATCCAGGAGCTCACACCGACTGGCTCGTTGGTTTAGCAGGACGTCTAAGTGAGGTCCAAGCTGAGCAAAGAACACACTTCCTCCTTTACCCCGCTAGGCCCACGGAAGAGGTAGAGCCAACTAGGCCTCGCTCAGGCCAGCCCTCCTTCAGGGATCTTGCCACACTTCGAAGCCTGCACAGTAAAAGATATTTAGCGAAGTTGCCAGGGTTTCGCCATTCTCCCTCGGCAGCTCCACTACTGCAGGGACTCATGTTTGCTGTGAACTAGGATAGGTGGCCCACTTCCAAAAGCAGTCTTTTCCCCTTTGGAAATGTGGATTCTTGTAGCCTAGGAGCTGTTTGCGAAACCATAGGAAGGCCCAGCTTTTACTCACTGCAGGCACGCCCGGGGAGGAAACGAGTATGTTTCCCCAGAGAAACAGGCTGCTTGCAAGTGTCGAGGGGAGCTTCTCAGGTGCCCAGTGTGTCCCGTTTGTTTCCCTTCGCAGCTCCCGTACTGCAGGTACTTATGCTGGGTGCTAACAAGGGTTCGTTGGCTCTGCCGAGAAAAGCAGCCTTTTCCCTTTGGAAGCTTGGATTGTAGTGTCTCAGGGGCTGCTTGCCAAACCTTGAAGTTGACCAGGTTATAGCCTCCGCAGGTACGCTTGCGTAGCAAACGAGCACTTTCACCCGAGGAACAGCGTTCCTATCACGCTGCAGGAGAGTTAATCCTGCAGACCTCGTTCCTCCTGGGAAAGCGCAAGGCCACCCTGAGCCTCAGGATAGTGCCTAAGTTTGCTCCGTGCAAGCTCTGCGTGCCTCGGTTTCCATGAGGTCTCCACCGTTGTTGTGCCTCAATGGAACTAGAGGATAGCTTTCAGGACTCCAAGCACTCTGGCCTCCGCACCGTTTCCCATGCTACCACACGGATTCCCCCCACGTCTCCTCTCTGCCTGCTGAGCAACAAGCAGCCGTGTAGGCCCTTCAGAACACTTCTTGCATGCAGAGCCCAAGGCGGCACACTGCTCTCTGTCTTCCTTTGGAAACCTAGGTTGTCGGAGCTTACCCACCTCACGAAGACAGTCTGAGCCGGTTTCATGAGCTGGGGAACGTCGATTCAGTGAGGACCAGGGCCCTACCTGCACTCTGAAAATCACTCTGCTCAGCCTTCCATCCAGGAGCTCACACCGACTGGCTCGTTAGTTTAGCAGGACGTCTAAGTGAGGTCCAAACTGAGCAAAGAGCACTCTTCCTCCTTTACCCTGCTAGGCCCACGGAAGAGGTAGAGCCAACTAGGCCTCGCTCAGGCCAGCCCTCCTTCAGGGATCTTGCCACACTTCGAAGCCTGCACAGTAAAAGATACTTAGCGAAGTTGCCAGGGTTTCGCCATGCTCTCCCTCGGCAGCTCCACTATTGCAGGGACTCATGTTTGCTTTGAACTAGTATAGGTGTCCCTGCTTCCAAAAGCAGTCTTTTCCCCTTTGGAAATGTGCATTCTTGGAGCCTAGGAGCTGTTTGCGAAACCCTAGGAAGGCCCAGCTTCTACTCACTGCAGGCACGCCCGGGGAGGAAACGAGTATGTTTCCCCAGAGAAACAGGCTGCTTGCAAGGGTCGAGGGGAGCTTCTCAGGTGCCCAGTGTGTCCCGTTTGTTTCCCTTCGCAACTCCCGTACTGCAGGTACTTATGCTCGGTGCTAACAAGGGTTGGTTGGCTCTGCCGACAAAAGCAGCCTTTTCCCATGGAAGCTAGGATTGTAGTGTCTCAGGGGCTGCTTGCCAAACCTTGAAGTTGCCCAGGTTATAGCCTCCGCAGGAACGCTTGCGTAGCAAACGAGCACTTTCACCCGAGGAACAGGGTTCCTGTCACGCTGGAGGAGAGTTAATCCCGCAGACCTCATTCCTCCTGGGAAAGCGCAAGTCCACCCTGAGCCTCAGGGTAGTGCCTAAGTTTCCAAAGGGCAAGCTCTGCGTGCCTCGGTTTCCATGAGGTCTCCACCGTTGTTGTGCTTCAATGGAACGCGAGGATAGCTTTCAGGACTCCAAGCACTCTGACCTCCGCACCATTTCCCATGCTACCACACAGATCCCCCCACGTCTCCTCTCTGCCTGCTGAGCAACAAGCAGCCGTGTAGGCCCTTCGGAACACTTCTTGCATGCAGAACCCAAGGCGGCACACTGCTCTCTGTCTTCCTTTGGAAACCTAGGTTGTCGGAGCTTACCCACCTCACTAAGACAGTCTGAGCGGTTTCATGAGCTGGGGAACGTGGACTCAGTGAGGACCAGGGCCCTACCTGCACTCTGAAAATCACTCTGCTCAGCCTTCCATCCAGGAGCTCACACCGACTGGCTCGTTGGTTTAGCAGGACGTCTAAGTGAGGTCCAAGCTGAGCAAAGAACACACTTCCTCCTTTACCCTGCTAGGCCCACGGAAGAGGTAGAGCCAACTAGGCCTCGCTCAGGCCAGCCCTCCTTCAGGGATCTTGCCACACTTCGAAGCCTGCACAGTAAAAGTTATTGAGCGAAGTTGCCAGGGTTTCGCCATGCTCTCCCTCGGCAGCTCCACTACTGCAGGGACTCATGTTTGCTGTGAACTAGGATAGGTGGCCCACTTCAAAAAGCAGTCTTTTCCCCTTTGGAAATGTGGATTCTTGTAGCCTCGGAGCTGTTTGCAAAACCCTAGGAAGGCCCAGCTTCTACTCACGGCAGGCACGCCCGGGGAGGAAACGAGTATGTTTCCCCAGAGAAACAGGCTGCTTGCAAGTGTCGAGCGGAGCTTCTCAGGTGCCCAGTGTGTCCCGTTTGTTTCCCTTCGCAGCTGACATCCTGCAGGTACTTATGCTGGGGGCTAACAAGGGTAGGTGGCTCTTCCGACAAAAGCAGCCTTTTCCTTTTGGAAGCTTGGATTGTAGTGTCTCAGGGGCTGCTTGCCAAACCTTGAAGTTGCCCAGGTTATAGCCTCCAGAGGTACGCTTGAGTAGCAAACGAGCACTTTCACCCGAGGAACAGGGTTCCTGTCACGCTGGAGGAGAGTTAATCCCGCAGACCTCGTTCCTCCTGGGAAAGCGCAAGGCCACCCTGAGCCTCAGGGTAGTGCCTAAGTTTCCAAAGGGCAAGCTCTGCGTGCCTCGGTTTCCATGAGGTCTCCATCGTTGTTGTGCTTCAATGGAACGCGAGGATAGCTTTCAGGACTCCAAGCACTCTGACCTCCGCACCATTTCCCATGCTACCACACAGATCCCCCCACGTCTCCTCTCTGCCTGCTGAGCAACAAGCAGCCGTGTAGGCCCTTCGGAACACTTCTTGCATGCAGAACCCAAGGCGGCACACTGCTCTCTGTCTTCCTTTGGAAACCTAGGTGGTCGCAGCTTGCCCCAGCTCATGAAGACAGTCTGAGCCGTTCTCATGAGCTGGGAGACGTGGACTCAGTGAGGACCAGGGCCCTACCTGCACTCAGAAAAATCACTCTGCTCAGCCTTCCATCCAGGAGCTCACACCGACTGGCTCGTTGGTTTAGCAGGACGTCTAAGTGAGGTCCAAGCTGAGCAAAGAGCACACTTCCTCCTTTACCCTGCTAGGCCCACGGAAGAGGTAGAGCCAACTAGGCCTCGCTCAGGCCAGCCCTCCTTCAGGGATCTTGCCACACTTCGAAGCCTGCACAGTAAAAGATACTTAGCGAAGTTGCCAAGATTTCGCCATGCTCTCCCTCGGCAGCTCCACTACTGCAGGGACTCATGTTTGCTTTGAACTAGGATAGGTGTCCCTGCTTCCAAAAGCAGTCTTTTCCCCTTTGGAAATGTGGATTCTTGTAGCCTAGGAGCTGTTTGCGAAACCATAGGAAGGCCCAGCTTTTACTCACTGCAGGCACGCCCGGGGAGGAAACGAGTATGTTTCCCCAGAGAAACAGACTGCTTGCAAGTGTCGAGGGGAGCTTCACAGGTGCCCAGTGTGTCCCGTTTGTTTCCCTTCGCAGCTCCCGTACTGCAGGTACTTATGCTGGCTGCTAACAAGGGTTCGTTGGCTCTGCCGAGAAAAGCAGCCTTTTCCCTTTGGAAGCTTGGATTGTAGTGTCTCAGGGGCTGCTTGCCAAACCTTGAAGTTGACCAGGTTATAGCCTCCGCAGGTACGCTTGCGTAGCAAACGAGCACTTTCACCCGAGGAACAGCGTTCCTATCACGCTGCAGGAGAGTTAATCCTGCAGACCTCGTTCCTCCTGGGAAAGCGCAAGGCCACCCTGAGCCTCAGGGTAGTGCCTAAGTTTGCTCCGTGCAAGCTCTGCGTGCCTCGGTTTCCATGAGGTCTCCACCGTTGTTGTGCCTCAATGGAACTAGAGGATAGCTTTCAGGACTCCAAGCACTCTGGCCTCCGCACCGTTTCCCATGCTACCACACGGATTCCCCCCACGTCTCCTCTCTGCCTGCTGAGCAACAAGCAGCCGTGTAGGCCCTTCAGAACACTTCTTGCATGCAGAGCCCAAGGCGGCACACTGCTCTCTGTCTTCCTTTGGAAACCTAGGTTGTCGGAGCTTACCCACCTCACGAAGACAGTCTGAGCCGGTTTCATGAGCTGGGGAACGTGGACTCAGTGAGGACCAGGGCCCTACCTGCACTCTGAAAATCACTCTGCTCAGCCTTCCATCCAGGAGCTCACACCGACTGGCTCGTTAGTTTAGCAGGACGTCTAAGTGAGGTCCAAACTGAGCAAAGAGCACTCTTCCTCCTTTACCCTGCTAGGCCCACGGAAGAGGTAGAGCCAACTAGGCCTCGCTCAGGCCAGCCCTCCTTCAGGGATCTTGCCACACTTCGAAGCCTGCACAGTAAAAGATACTTAGCGAAGTTGCCAGGGTTTCGCCATGCTCTCCCTCGGCAGCTCCACTACTGCAGGGACTCATGTTTGCTTTGAACTAGGATAGGTGTCCCTGCTTCCAAAAGCAGTCTTTTCCCCTTTGGAAATGTGGATTCTTGTAGCCTAGGAGCTGTTTGCGAAACCCTAGGAAGGTCCAGCTTCTACTCACTGCAGGCACGCCCGGGCAGGAAACGAGTATGTTTCCCCAGATAAACAGGCTGCTTGCAAGTGTCGAGAAGAGCTTCTCAGGTGCCCAGTGTGTCCCGTTTGTTTCCCTTCGCAGCTCCCGTACTGCAGGTACTTATGCTGGGTGCTAACAAGAGTTGGTTGGCTCTGCCGACAAAAGCAGCCTTTTCCCTTTGGAAGCTTGGATTGTAGTGTCTCAGGGGCTGCTTGCCAAACCTTGAAGTTGCCCAGGTTATAGCCTCCGCAGGTCCGCTTGCGTAGCAAACGAGCACTTTCTACCGAAGAACACGGTTCCTGTCACGCTGGAGGAGAGTTAATCCCGCAGACCTCCTTCCTCCTGGGAAAGCGCAAGGCCACCCTGAGCCTCAGGGTAGTGCCTAAGTTTCCAACGGGCAAGCTCTGCTTGCCTCGGTTTCCATGAGGTCTCCACCGTTGTTGTGCTTCAATGGAACGCGAGGATAGCTTTGAGGACTCCAAGCACTCTGACCTCCGCACCGTTTCCCATGCTACCACACGGATCCCCCCCACGTCTCCTCTCTGCCTGCTGAGCAACAAGCAGCCGTGTAGGCCCTTCAGAACACTTCTTGCATGCAGAGCCCAAGGCGGCACACTGCTCTCTGTCTTCCTCTGGAAACCTAGGTTGTCGCAGCTTACCCAGCTCACCAAGACAGTCTGAGCCGGTCTCATGAGCTGGGGAACGTGGACTCAGTGAGGACCAGGGCCCTACCTGCACTCAGAAAATCACTCTGCTCAGCCTTCCATCCAGGAGCTCACACCGACTGGCTCGTTGGTTTAGCAGGACATCTAAGTGAGGTCCAAGCTGAGCAAAGAACACACTTTCTCCTTTACCCTGCTAGGCCCACGGAAGAGGTAGAGCCAACTAGGCCTCGCTCAGGCCAGCCCTCCTTCAGGGATCTTGCCACACTTCGAAGCCTGCACAGTAAAAGATATTTAGCGAAGTTGCCAGGGTTTCGCCATTCTCCCTCGGCAGCTCCACTACTGCAGGGACTCATGTTTGCTGTGAACTAGGATAGGTGGCCCACTTCCAAAAGCAGTCTTTTCCCCTTTGGAAATGTGGATTCTTGTAGCCTAGGAGCTGTTTGCGAAACCCCAGGAAGGCCCAGCTTTTACTCACTGCAGGCACGCCCGGGGAGGAAACGAGTATGTTTCCCCAGAGAAACAGGCTGCTTGCAAGTGTCGAGGGGAGCTTCTCAGGTGCCCAGTGTGTCCCGTTTGTTTCCCTTCGCAGCTCCCGTACTGCAGGTACTTATGCTGGGTGCTAACAAGGGTTCGTTGGCTCTGCCGAGAAAAGCAGCCTTTTCCCTTTGGAAGCTTGGATTGTAGTGTCTCAGGGGCTGCTTGCCAAACCTTGAAGTTGCCCAGGTTATAGCCTCCGCAGGTACGCTTGCGTAGCAAACGAGCACTTTCTACCGAAGAACAGGGTTCCTGTCACGCTGGAGGAGAGTTAATCCCGCAGACCTCCTTCCTCCTGGGAAAGCGCAAGGCCACCCTGAGCCTCAGGGTAGTGCCTAAGTTTCCAACGGGCAAGCTCTGCGTGCCTCGGTTTCCATGAGGTCTCCACCGTTGTTGTGCTTCAATGGAACGCGAGGATAGCTTTCAGGACTCCAAGCACTCTGACGTCCGCACCGTTTCCCATGCTACCACACGGATCCCCCCCACGTCTCCTATCTGCCTGCTGAGCAACAAGCAGCCGTGTAGGCCCTTCAGAACACTTCTTGCATGCAGAGCCCAAGGCGGGACACTGCCCTCTGTCTTCCTTTGGAAACCTAGGTTGTCGGAGCTTACCCACCTCACGAAGACAGTCTGAGCCGGTTTCATGAGCTGGGGAACGTGGACTCAGTGAGGATCAGGGCCCTACCTGCACTCTGAAAATCACTCTGCTCAGCCTTCCATCCAGGAGCTCACACCGACTGGCTCGTTGGTTTAGCAGGACGTCTAAGTGAGGTCCAAGCTGAGCAAAGAGCACTGTTCCTCCTTTACACTGCTAGGCCCACGGAAGAGGTAGAGCCATCTAGGCCTCGCTCAGGCCAGCCCTCCTTCAGGGATCTTGCCACACTTCGAAGCCTGCACAGTAAAAGATACTTAGCGAAGTTGCCAGGGTTTCGCCATGCTCTCCCTCGGCAGCTCCACTACTGCAGGGACTCATGTTTGCTGTGAACTAGGATAGGTGGCCCACTTCAAAAAGCAGTCTTTTCCCCTTTGGAAATGTGGATTCTTGTAGCCTCGGAGCTGTTTGCAAAACCCTAGGAAGGCCCAGCTTCTACTCACGGCAGGCACGCCCGGGGAGGAAACGAGTATGTTTCCCCAGAGAAACAGGCTGCTTGCAAGTGTCGAGCGGAGCTTCTCAGGTGCCCAGTGTGTCCCGTTTGTTTCCCTTCGCAGCTGACATCCTGCAGGTACTTATGCTGTGGGCTAACAAGGGTAGGTGGCTCTTCCGACAAAAGCAGCCTTTTCCTTTTGGAAGCTTGGATTGTAGTGTCTCAGGGGCTGCTTGCCAAACCTTGAAGTTGCCCAGGTTATAGCCTCCAGAGGTACGCTTGAGTAGCAAACGAGCACTTTCACCCGAGGAACAGGGTTCCTGTCACGCTGGAGGAGAGTTAATCCCGCAGACCTCGTTCCTCCTGGGAAAGCGCAAGGCCACCCTGAGCCTCAGGGTAGTGCCTAAGTTTCCACAGGGCAAGCTCTGCATGCCTCGGTTTCCATGAGGTCTCCATCGTTGTTGTGCTTCGATGGAACGCGAGGATAGCTTTCAGGACTCCAAGCACTCTGACCTCCGCACCTTTTCCCATGCTACCACACAGATCCCCCCACGTCTCCTCTCTGCCTGCTGAGCAACAAGCAGCCGTGTAGGCCCTTCGGAACACTTCTTGCATGCAGAACCCAAGGCGGCACACTGCTCTCTGTCTTCCTTTGGAAACCTAGGTGGTCGCAGCTTGCCCCAGCTCACGAAGACAGTCTGAGCCGTTCTCATGAGCTGGGAGACGTGGACTCAGTGAGGACCAGGGCCCTACCTGCACTCAGAAAATCACTCTGCTCAGCCTTCCATCCAGGAGCTCACACCGACTGGCTCGTTGGTTTAGCAGGACGTCTAAGTGAGGTCCAAGCTGAGCAAAGAGCACACTTCCTCCTTTACCCTGCTAGGCCCACGGAAGAGGTAGAGCCAACTAGGCCTCGCTCAGGCCAGCCCTCCTTCAGGGATCTTGCCACACTTCGAAGCCTGCACAGTAAAAGATACTTAGCGAAGTTGCCAAGATTTCGCCATGCTCTCCCTCGGCAGTTCCACTACTGCAGGGACTCATGTTTGCTTTGAACTAGGATAGGTGTCCCTGCTTCCAAAAGCAGTCTTTTCCCTTTGGAAATGTGGATTCTTGTAGCCTAGGAGCTGTTTGCGAAACCCTAGGAAGGCCCAGCTTCTACTCACTGCAGGCACGCCCGGGGAGGAAAAGAGTATGTTTCCCCAGAGAAACAGGCTGCTTGCAAGGGTCGAGGGGAGCTTCTCAGGTGCCCAGTGTGTCCCGTTTGTTTCCCTTCGCAGCTCCCGTACTGCAGGTACTTATGCTGGGTGCTAACAAGGGTTGGTTGGCTCTGCCGACAAAAGCAGCCTTTTCCCATGGAAGCTAGGATTGTAGTGTCTCAGGGGCTGCTTGCCAAACCTTGAAGTTGCCCAGGTTATAGCCTCCGCAGGAACGCTTGCGTAGCAAACGAGCACTTTCTACCGATGAACAGGGTTCCTGTCACGCTGGAGGAGAGTTAATCCCGCAGACCTCGTTCCTCCTGGGAAAGCGCAAGTCCACCCTGAGCCTCAGGGTAGTGCCTAAGTTTCCAAAGGGCAAGCTCTGCGTGCCTCGGTTTCCATGAGGTCTCCACCGTTGTTGTGCTTCAATGGAACGCGAGGATAGCTTTCAGGACTCCAAGCACTCTGACCTCCGCACCATTTCCCATGCTACCACACAGATCCCCCCACGTCTCCTCTCTGCCTGCTGAGCAACAAGCAGCCGTGTAGGCCCTTCGGAACACTTCTTGCATGCAGACCCCAAGGCGGGACACTGCTCTCTGTCTTCCTTTGGAAACCTAGGTTGTCGGAGCTTACCCACCTCACTAAGACAGTCTGAGCCGGTTTCATGAGCTGGGGAACGTGGACTCAGTGAGGACCAGGGCCCTACCTGCACTCTGAAAATCACTCTGCTCAGCCTTCCATCCAGGAGCTCACACCGACTGGCTCGTTGGTTTAGCAGGACGTCTAAGTGAGGTCCAAGCTGAGCAAAGAGCACTCTTCCTCCTTTACCCTGCTAGGCCCACGGAAGAGGTAGAGCCAACTAGGCCTCGCTCAGACCAGGCCTCCTTCAGGGATCTTGCCATACTTCGAAGCCTGCACAGTAAAGGATACTTAGCGAAGTTGCCAGGGTTTCGCCATGCTCTCCCTCGGCAGCTCCACTACTGCAGGGACTCATGTTTGCTTTGAACTAGTATAGGTGTCCCTGCTTCCAAAAGCAGTCTTTTCCTTTTTCGAAATGTGGATTCTTGGAGCCTAGGAGCTGTTTGCGAAACCCTAGGAAGGTCCAGCTTCTACTCACTGCAGGCACGCCCGGGCAGGAAACGAGTATGTTTCCCCAGATAAACAGGCTGCTTGCAAGTGTCGAGAAGAGCTTCTCAGGTGCCCAGTGTGTCCCGTTTGTTTCCCTTCGCAGCTCCCGTACTGCAGGTACTTATGCTGGGTGCTAACAAGGGTTGGTTGGCTCTGCCGACAAAAGCAGCCTTTTCCCATGGAAGCTAGGATTGTAGTGTCTCAGGGGCTGCTTGCCAAACCTTGAAGTTGCCCAGGTTATAGCCTCCGCAGGAACGCTTGCGTAGCAAACGAGCACTTTCTACCGATGAACAGGGTTCCTGTCACGCTGGAGGAGAGTTAATCCCGCAGACCTCGTTCCTCCTGGGAAAGCGCAAGTCCACCCTGAGCCTCAGGGTAGTGCCTAAGTTTCCAAAGGGCAAGCTCTGCGTGCCTCGGTTTCCATGAGGTCTCCACCGTTGTTGTGCTTCAATGGAACGCGAGGATAGCTTTCAGGACTCCAAGCACTCTGACCTCCGCACCATTTCCCATGCTACCACACAGATCCCCCCACGTCTCCTCTCTGCCTGCTGAGCAACAAGCAGCCGTGTAGGCCCTTCGGAACACTTCTTGCATGCAGACCCCAAGGCGGGACACTGCTCTCTGTCTTCCTTTGGAAACCTAGGTTGTCGGAGCTTACCCACCTCACTAAGACAGTCTGAGCCGGTTTCATGAGCTGGGGAACGTGGACTCAGTGAGGACCAGGGCCCTACCTGCACTCTGAAAATCACTCTGCTCAGCCTTCCATCCAGGAGCTCACACCGACTGGCTCGTTGGTTTAGTAGGACGTCTAAGTGAGGTCCAAGCTGAGCAAAGAGCACTCTTCCTCCTTTACCCTGCTAGGCCCACGGAAGAGGTAGAGCCAACTAGGCCTCGCTCAGACCAGGCCTCCTTCAGGGATCTTGCCATACTTCGAAGCCTGCACAGTAAAGGATACTTAGCGAAGTTGCCAGGGTTTCGCCATGCTCTCCCTCGGCAGCTCCACTACTGCAGGGACTCATGTTTGCTTTGAACTACTATAGTTGTCCCTGCTTCCAAAAGCAGTCTTTTCCCCTTTGGAAATGTGGATTCTTGTAGCCTAGGAGCTGTTTGCGAAACCATAGGAAGGCCCAGCTTCTACTCACTGCAGGCACGCCCGGGCAGGAAACGAGTATGTTTCCCCAGAGAAACAGGCTGCTTGCAAGTGTCGAGAAGAGCTTCTCAGGTGCCCAGTGTGTCCCGTTTGTTTCCCTTCGCAGCTCCCGTACTGCAGGTACTTATGCTGGGTGCTAACAAGAGTTGGTTGGCTCTGCCGACAAAAGCAGCCTTTTCCCTTTGGAAGCTTGGATTGTAGTGTCTCAGGGGCTGCTTGCCAAACCTTGAAGTTGCCCAGGTTATAGCCTCCGCAGGTACGCTTGCGTAGCAAACGAGCACTTTCTACCGATGAACAGGGTTCCTCTCACGCTGGAGGAGAGTTAATCCCGCAGACCTCGTTCCTCCTGGGAAAGCGCAAGTCCACCCTGAGCCTCAGGGTAGTGCCTAAGTTTCCAACGGGCAAGCTCTGCGTGCCTCGGTTTCCATGAGGTCTCCACCGTTGTTGTGCTTCAATGGAACGCGAGGATAGCTTTCAGGACTCCAAGCACTCTGACCTCCGCACCGTTTCCCATGCTACCACACGGATCCCCCCCACGTCTCCTATCTGCCTGCTGAGCAACAAGCAGCCCTGTAGGCCCTTCAGAACACTTCTTGCATGCAGAGCCCAAGGCGGCACACTGCTCTCTGTCTTCCTCTGGAAACCTAGGTTGTCGCAGCTTACCCAGCTCACCAAGACAGTCTGAGCCGGTCTCATGAGCTGGGGAACGTGGATTCAGTGAGGACCAGGGCCCTACCTGCACTCAGAAAATCACTCTGCTCAGCCCTCCATCCAGGAGCTCACACCGACTGGCTCGTTGGTTTAGCAGGACGTCTAAGTGAGGTCCAAGCTGAGCAAAGAACACACTTCCTCCTTTACCCTGCTAGGCCCCCGGAAGAGGTAGAGCCAACTAGGCCTCGCTCAGGCCAGCCCTCCTTCAGGGATCTTGCCACACTTCGAAGCCTGCACAGTAAAAGTTATTGAGCGAAGTTGCCAGGGTTTCGCCATGCTCTCCCTCGGCAGCTCCACTACTGCAGGGACTCATGTTTGCTGTGAACTAGGATAGGTGGCCCACTTCAAAAAGCAGTCTTTTCCCCTTTGGAAATGTGGATTCTTGTAGCCTCGGAGCTGTTTGCAAAACCCTAGGAAGGCCCAGCTTCTACTCACGGCAGGCACGCCCGGGGAGGAAACGAGTATGTTTCCCCAGAGAAACAGGCTGCTTGCAAGTGTCGAGCGGAGCTTCTCAGGTGCCCAGTGTGTCCCGTTTGTTTCCCTTCGCAGCTGACATCCTGCAGGTACTTATGCTGGGGGCTAACAAGGGTAGGTGGCTCTTCCGACAAAAGCAGCCTTTTCCTTTTGGAAGCTTGGATTGTAGTGTCTCAGGGGCTGCTTGCCAAACCTTGAAGTTGCCCAGGTTATAGCCTCCAGAGGTACGCTTGAGTAGCAAACGAGCACTTTCACCCGAGGAACAGGGTTCCTGTCACGCTGGAGGAGAGTTAATCCCGCAGACCTCGTTCCTCCTGGGAAAGCGCAAGGCCACCCTGAGCCTCAGGGTAGTGCCTAAGTTTCCACAGGGCAAGCTCTGCGTGCCTCGGTTTCCATGAGGTCTCCATCGTTGTTGTGCTTCAATGGAACGCGAGGATAGCTTTCAGGACTCCAAGCACTCTGACCTCCGCACCATTTCCCATGCTACCACACAGATCCCCCCACGCCTCCTCTCTGCCTGCTGAGCAACAAGCAGCCGTGTAGGCCCTTCGGAACACTTCTTGCATGCAGAACCCAAGGCGGCACACTGCTCTCTGTCTTCCTTTGGAAACCTAGGTGGTCGCAGCTTGCCCCAGCTCACGAATACAGTCTGAGCCGTTCTCATGAGCTGGGA
The DNA here is from genome assembly GCF_965194805.1 of Balaenoptera borealis. NCBI lineage: Eukaryota > Metazoa > Chordata > Mammalia > Artiodactyla > Balaenopteridae > Balaenoptera > Balaenoptera borealis. Next base: position 1,526,658 of record NW_028123963.1, read on the forward strand.
GACGTGGACTCAGTGAGGACCAGGGCCCTACCTGCACTCAGAAAAATCACTCTGCTCAGCCTTCCATCCAGGAGCTCACACCGACTGGCTCGTTGGTTTAGCAGGACGTCTAAGTGAGGTCCAAGCTGAGCAAAGAGCACACTTCCTCCTTTACCCTGCTAGGCCCACGGAAGAGGTAGAGCCAACTAGGCCTCGCTCAGGCCAGCCCTCCTTCAGGGATCTTGCCACACTTCGAAGCCTGCACAGTAAAAGATACTTAGCGAAGTTGCCAAGATTTCGCCATGCTCTCCCTCGGCAGCTCCACTACTGCAGGGACTCATGTTTCCTTTGAACTACTATAGGTGTCCCTGCTTCCAAAAGCAGTCTTTTCCCCTTTGGAAATGTGGATTCTTGTAGCCTAGGAGCTGTTTGCGAAACCCTAGGAAGGCCCAGCTTTTACTCACTGCAGGCACGCCCGGGGAGGAAACGAGTATGTTTCCCCAGAGAAACAGGCTGCTTGCAAGTGTAGAGGGGAGCTTCTCAGGTGCCCAGTGTGTCCCGTTTGTTTCCCTTCGCAGCTCCCGTACTGCAGGTACTTATGCTGGGTGCTAACAAGAGTTGGTTGGCTCTGCCGACAAAAGCAGCCTTTTCCCTTTGGAAGCTTGGATTGTAGTGTCTCAGGGGCTGCTTGCCAAACCTTGAAGTTGCCCAGGTTATAGCCTCCGCAGGTACGCTTGCGTAGCAAACGAGCACTTTCTACCGATGAACAGGGTTCCTCTCACGCTGGAGGAGAGTTAATCCCGCAGACCTCCTTCCTCCTGGGAAAGCGCAAGGCCACCCTGAGCCTCAGGGTAGTGCCTAAGTTTCCAACGGGCAAGCTCTGCGTGCCTCGGTTTCCATGAGGTCTCCACCGTTGTTGTGCTTCAATGGAACGCGAAGATAGCTTTCAGGACTCCAAGCACTCTGACCTCCGCACCGTTTCCCATGCTACCACACGGATCCCCCCCACGTCTCCTCTCTGCCTGCTGAGCAACAAGCAGCCGTGTAGGCCCTTCAGAACACTTCTGCATGCAGAGCCCAAGGCGGCACACTGCTCTCTGTCTTCCTTTGGAAACCTAGGTTGTCGCAGCTTACCCAGCTCACCAAGACAGTCTGAGCCGGTCTCATGAGTTGGGGAACGTGGACTCAGTGAGGACCAGGGCCCTACCTGCACTCAGAAAATCACTCTGCTCAGCCTTCCATCCAGGAGCTCACACCGACTGGCTCGTTGGTTTAGCAGGACGTCTAAGTGAGGTCCAAGCTGAGCAAAGAACACACTTCCTCCTTTACCCTGCTAGGCCCACGGAAGAGGTAGAGCCAACTAGGCCTCGCTCAGGCCAGCCCTCCTTCAGGGATCTTGCCACACTTCGAAGCCTGCACAGTAAAAGATATTTAGCGAAGTTGCCAGGGTTTCGCCATTCTCCCTCGGCAGCTCCACTACTGCAGGGACTCATGTTTGCTGTGAACTAGGATAGGTGGCCCACTTCCAAAAGCAGTCTTTTCCCCTTTGGAAATGTGGATTCTTGTAGCCTAGGAGCTGTTTGCGAAACCATAGGAAGGCCCAGCTTTTACTCACTGCAGGCACGCCCGGGGAGGAAACGAGTATGTTTCCCCAGAGAAACAGACTGCTTGCAAGTGTCGAGGGGAGCTTCACAGGTGCCCAGTGTGTCCCGTTTGTTTCCCTTCGCAGCTCCCGTACTGCAGGTACTTATGCTGGGTGCTAACAAGGGTTCGTTGGCTCTGCCGAGAAAAGCAGCCTTTTCCCTTTGGAAGCTTGGATTGTAGTGTCTCAGGGGCTGCTTGCCAAACCTTGAAGTTGACCAGGTTATAGCCTCCGCAGGTACGCTTGCGTAGCAAACGAGCACTTTCACCCGAGGAACAGCGTTCCTATCACGCTGCAGGAGAGTTAATCCTGCAGAGCTCGTTCCTCCTGGGAAAGCGCAAGGCCACCCTGAGCCTCAGGGTAGTGCCTAAGTTTGCTCCGTGCAAGCTCTGCGTGCCTCGGTTTCCATGAGGTCTCCACCGTTGTTGTGCCTCAATGGAACTAGAGGATAGCTTTCAGGACTCCAAGCACTCTGGCCTCCGCACCGTTTCCCATGCTACCACACGGATTCCCCCCACGTCTCCTCTCTGCCTGCTGAGCAACAAGCAGCCGTGTAGGCCCTTCAGAACACTTCTTGCATGCAGAGCCCAAGGCGGGACACTGCTCTCTGTCTTCCTTTGGAAACCTAGGTTGTCGGAGCTTACCCACCTCACGAAGACAGTCTGAGCCGGTTTCATGAGCTGGGGAACGTGGACTCAGTGAGGACCAGGGCCCTACCTGCACTCTGAAAATCACTCTGCTCAGCCTTCCATCCAGGAGCTCACACCGACTGGCTCGTTAGTTTAGCAGGACGTCTAAGTGAGGTCCAAACTGAGCAAAGAGCACTCTTCCTCCTTTACCCTGCTAGGCCCACGGAAGAGGTAGAGCCAACTAGGCCTCGCTCAGGCCAGCCCTCCTTCAGGGATCTTGCCACACTTCGAAGCCTGCACAGTAAAAGATACTTAGCGAAGTTGCCAGTGTTTCGCCATGCTCTCCCTCGGCAGCTCCACTATTGCAGGGACTCATGTTTGCTTTGAACTAGTATAGGTGTCCCTGCTTCCAAAAGCAGTCTTTTCCCCTTTGGAAATGTGGATTCTTGGAGCCTAGGAGCTGTTTGCGAAACCATAGGAAGGCCCAGCTTCTACTCACTGCAGGCACGCCCGGGGAGGAAACGAGTACGTTTCCCCAGAGAAACAGGCTGCTTGCAAGGGTCGAGGGGAGCTTCTCAGGTGCCCAGTGTGTCCCGTTTGTTTCCCTTCGCAACTCCCGTACTGCAGGTACTTATGCTCGGTGCTAACAAGGGTTGGTTGGCTCTGCCGACAAAAGCAGCCTTTTCCCATGGAAGCTAGGATTGTAGTGTCTCAGGGGCTGCTTGTCAAACCTTGAAGTTGCCCAGGTTATAGCCTCCGCAGGAACGCTTGCGTAGCAAACGAGCACTTTCACCCGAGGAACAGGGTTCCTGTCACGCTGGAGGAGAGTTAATCCCGCAGACCTCGTTCCTCCTGGGAAAGCGCAAGTCCACCCTGAGCCTCAGGGTAGTGCCTAAGTTTCCAAAGGGCAAGCCCTGCGTGCCTCGGTTTCCATGAGGTCTCCACCGTTGTTGTGCTTCAATGGAACGCGAGGATATCTTTCAGGACTCCAAGCACTCTGACCTCCGCACCATTTCCCATGCTACCACACAGATCCCCCCACGTCTCCTCTCTGCCTGCTGAGCAACAAGCACCCGTGTAGGCCCTTCGGAACACTTCTTGCATGCAGAACCCAAGGCGGCACACTGCTCTCTGTCTTCCTTTGGAAACCTAGGTTGTCGGAGCTTACCCACCTCACTAAGACAGTCTGAGCGGTTTCATGAGCTGGGGAACGTGGACTCAGTGAGGACCAGGGCCCTACCTGCACTCTGAAAATCACTCTGCTCAGCCTTCCATCCAGGAGCTCACACCGACTGGCTCGTTGGTTTAGCAGGACGTCTAAGTGAGGTCCAAGCTGAGCAAAGAGCACTCTTCCTCCTTTACCCTGCTAGGCCCACGGAAGAGGTAGAGCCAACTAGGCCTCGCTCAGACCAGGCCTCCTTCAGGGATCTTGCCACACTTCGAAGCCTGCACAGTAAAAGATACTTAGCGAAGTTGCCAGGGTTTCGCCATGCTCTCCCTCGGCAGCTCCACTACTGCAGGGACTCATGTTTGCTTTGAACTAGGATAGGTGTCCCTGCTTCCAAAAGCAGTCTTTTCCCCTTTGGAAATGTGGATTCTTGTAGCCTAGGAGCTGTTTGCGAAACCCTAGGAAGGTCCAGCTTCTACTCACTGCAGGCACGCCCGGGCAGGAAACGAGTATGTTTCCCCAGAGAAACAGGCTGCTTGCAAGTGTCGAGAAGAGCTTCTCAGGTGCCCAGTGTGTCCCGTTTGTTTCCCTTCGCAGCTCCCGTACTGCACGTACTTATGCTGGGTGCTAACAAGAGTTGGTTGGCTCTGCCGACAAAAGCAGCCTTTTCCCTTTGGAAGCTTGGATTGTAGTGTCTCAGGGGCTGCTTGCCAAACCTTGAAGTTGCCCAGGTTATAGCCTCCGCAGGTACGCTTGCGTAGCAAACGAGCACTTTCTACCGAAGAACAGGGTTCCTGTCACGCTGGAGGAGAGTTAATCCCGCAGACCTCCTTCCTCCTGGGAAAGCGCAAGGCCACCCTGAGCCTCAGGGTAGTGCCTAAGTTTCCAACGGGCAAGCTCTGCGTGCCTCGGTTTCCATGAGGTCTCCACCGTTGTTGTGCTTCAATGGAACGCGAGGATAGCTTTCAGGACTCCAAGCACTCTGACCTCCGCACCGTTTCCCATGCTACCACACGGATACCCCCCACGTCTCCTCTCTGCCTGCTGAGCAACAAGCAGCCGTGTAGGCCCTTCAGAACACTTCTTGCATGCAGAACCCAAGGCGGCACACTGCTCTCTGTCTTCCTCTGGAAACCTAGGTTGTCGCAGCTTACCCAGCTCACCAAGACAGTCTGAGCCGGTCTCATGAGCTGGGGAACGTGGACTCAGTGAGGACCAGGGCCCTACCTGCACTCAGAAAATCACTCTGCTCAGCCTTCCATCCAGGAGCTGACACCGACTGGCTCGTTGGTTTAGCAGGACGTCTAAGTGAGGTCCAAGCTGAGCAAAGAACACACTTCCTCCTTTACCCTGCTAGGCCCCTGGAAGAGGTAGAGCCAACTAGGCCTCGCTCAGGCCAGCCCTCCTTCAGGGATCTTGCCACACTTCGAAGCCTGCACAGTAAAAGTTATTGAGCGAAGTTGCCAGGGTTTCGCCATGCTCTCCCTCGGCAGCTCCACTACTGCAGGGACTCATGTTTGCTGTGAACTAGGATAGGTGGCCCACTTCAAAAAGCAGTCTTTTCCCCTTTGGAAATGTGGATTCTTGTAGCCTCGGAGCTGTTTGCAAAACCCTAGGAAGGCCCAGCTTCTACTCACGGCAGGCACGCCCGGGGAGGAAACGAGTATGTTTCCCCAGAGAAACAGGCTGCTTGCAAGTGTCGAGCGGAGCTTCTCAGGTGCCCAGTGTGTCCCGTTTGTTTCCCTTCGCAGCTGACATCCTGCAGGTACTTATGCTGGGGGCTAACAAGGGTAGGTGGCTCTTCCGACAAAAGCAGCCTTTTCCTTTTGGAAGCTTGGATTGTAGTGTCTCAGGGGCTGCTTGCCAAACCTTGAAGTTGCCCAGGTTATAGCCTCCAGAGGTACGCTTGAGTAGCAAACGAGCACTTTCACCCGAGGAACAGGGTTCCTGTCACGCTGGAGGAGAGTTAATCCCGCAGACCTCGTTCCTCCTGGGAAAGCGCAAGGCCACCCTGAGCCTCAGGGTAGTGCCTAAGTTTCCACAGGGCAAGCTCTGCGTGCCTCGGTTTCCATGAGGTCTCCATCGTTGTTGTGCTTCGATGGAACGCGAGGATAGCTTTCAGGACTCCAAGCACTCTGACCTCCGCACCATTTCCCATGCTACCACACAGATCCCCCCACGTCTCCTCTCTGCCTGCTGAGCAACAAGCAGCCGTGTAGGCCCTTCGGAACACTTCTTGCATGCAGAACCCAAGGCGGCACACTGCTCTCTGTCTTCCTTTGGAAACCTAGGTGGTCGCAGCTTGCCCCAGCTCATGAAGACAGTCTGAGCCGTTCTCATGAGCTGGGAGACGTGGACTCAGTGAGGACCAGGGCCCTACCTGCACTCAGAAAAATCACTCTGCTCAGCCTTCCATCCAGGAGCTCACACCGACTGGCTCGTTGGTTTAGCAGGACGTCTAAGTGAGGTCCAAGCTGAGCAAAGAGCACACTTCCTCCTTTACCCTGCTAGGCCCACGGAAGAGGTAGAGCCAACTAGGCCTCGCTCAGGCCAGCCCTCCTTCAGGGATCTTGCCACACTTCGAAGCCTGCACAGTAAAAGATACTTAGCGAAGTTGCCAAGATTTCGCCATGCTCTCCCTCGGCAGCTCCACTACTGCAGGGACTCATGTTTGCTTTGAACTAGGATAGGTGTCCCTGCTTCCAAAAGCAGTCTTTTCCCCTTTGGAAATGTGGATTCTTGTAGCCTAGGAGCTGTTTGCGAAACCATAGGAAGGCCCAGCTTTTACTCACTGCAGGCACGCCCGGGGAGGAAACGAGTATGTTTCCCCAGAGAAACAGGCTGCTTGCAAGTGTAGAGGGGAGCTTCTCAGCTGCCCAGTGTGTCCCGTTTGTTTCCCTTCGCAGCTCCCGTACTGCAGGTACTTATGCTGGGTGCTAACAAGAGTTGGTTGGCTCTGCCGACAAAAGCAGCCTTTTCCCTTTGGAAGCTTGGATTGTAGTGTCTCAGGGGCTGCTTGCCAAACCTTGAAGTTGCCCAGGTTATAGCCTCCGCAGGAACGCTTGCGTAGCAAACGAGCACTTTCTACCGATGAACAGGGTTCCTGTCACGCTGGAGGAGAGTTAATCCCGCAGACCTCGTTCCTCCTGGGAAAGCGCAAGTCCACCCTGAGCCTCAGGGTAGTGCCTAAGTTTCCAACGGGCAAGCTCTGCGTGCCTCGGTTTCCATGAGGTCTCCACCGTTGTTGTGCTTCAATGGAACGCGAAGATAGCTTTCAGGACTCCAAGCACTCTGACCTCCGCACCGTTTCCCATGCTACCACACGGATCCCCCCCACGTCTCCTCTCTGCCTGCTGAGCAACAAGCAGCCGTGTAGGCCCTTCAGAACACTTCTGCATGCAGAGCCCAAGGCGGCACACTGCTCTCTGTCTTCCTTTGGAAACCTAGGTTGTCGCAGCTTACCCAGCTCACCAAGACAGTCTGAGCCGGTGTCATGAGCTGGGGAACGTGGACTCAGTGAGGACCAGGGCCCTACCTGCACTCAGAAAATCACTCTGCTCAGCCTTCCATCCAGGAGCTCACACCGACTGGCTCGTTGGTTTAGCAGGACGTCTAAGTGAGGTCCAAGCTGAGCAAAGAACACACTTCCTCCTTTACCCTGCTAGGCCCACGGAAGAGGTAGAGCCAACTAGGCCTCGCTCAGGCCAGCCCTCCTTCAGGGATCTTGCCACACTTCGAAGCCTGCACAGTAAAAGATATTTAGCGAAGTTGCCAGGGTTTCGCCATTCTCCCTCGGCAGCTCCACTACTGCAGGGACTCATGTTTGCTGTGAACTAGGATAGGTGGCCCACTTCCAAAAGCAGTCTTTTCCCCTTTGGAAATGTGGATTCTTGTAGCCTAGGAGCTGTTTGCGAAACCATAGGAAGGCCCAGCTTTTACTCACTGCAGGCACGCCCGGGGAGGAAACGAGTATGTTTCCCCAGAGAAACAGGCTGCTTGCAAGTGTCGAGGGGAGCTTCACAGGTGCCCAGTGTGTCCCGTTTGTTTCCCTTCGCAGCTCCCGTACTGCAGGTACTTATGCTGGGTGCTAACAAGGGTTCGTTGGCTCTGCCGAGAAAAGCAGCCTTTTCCCTTTGGAAGCTTGGATTGTAGTGTCTCAGGGGCTGCTTGCCAAACCTTGAAGTTGACCAGGTTATAGCCTCCGCAGGTACGCTTGCGTAGCAAACGAGCACTTTCACCCGAGGAACAGCGTTCCTATCACGCTGCAGGAGAGTTAATCCTGCAGACCTCGTTCCTCCTGGGAAAGCGCAAGGCCACCCTGAGCCTCAGGATAGTGCCTAAGTTTGCTCCGTGCAAGCTCTGCGTGCCTCGGTTTCCATGAGGTCTCCACCGTTGTTGTGCCTCAATGGAACTAGAGGATAGCTTTCAGGACTCCAAGCACTCTGGCCTCCGCACCGTTTCCCATGCTACCACACGGATTCCCCCCACGTCTCCTCTCTGCCTGCTGAGCAACAAGCAGCCGTGTAGGCCCTTCAGAACACTTCTTGCATGCAGAGCCCAAGGCGGCACACTGCTCTCTGTCTTCCTTTGGAAACCTAGGTTGTCGGAGCTTACCCACCTCACGAAGACAGTCTGAGCCGGTTTCATGAGCTGGGGAACGTCGATTCAGTGAGGACCAGGGCCCTACCTGCACTCTGAAAATCACTCTGCTCAGCCTTCCATCCAGGAGCTCACACCGACTGGCTCGTTAGTTTAGCAGGACGTCTAAGTGAGGTCCAAACTGAGCAAAGAGCACTCTTCCTCCTTTACCCTGCTAGGCCCACGGAAGAGGTAGAGCCAACTAGGCCTCGCTCAGGCCAGCCCTCCTTCAGGGATCTTGCCACACTTCGAAGCCTGCACAGTAAAAGATACTTAGCGAAGTTGCCAGGGTTTCGCCATGCTCTCCCTCGGCAGCTCCACTATTGCAGGGACTCATGTTTGCTTTGAACTAGTATAGGTGTCCCTGCTTCCAAAAGCAGTCTTTTCCCCTTTGGAAATGTGCATTCTTGGAGCCTAGGAGCTGTTTGCGAAACCCTAGGAAGGCCCAGCTTCTACTCACTGCAGGCACGCCCGGGGAGGAAACGAGTATGTTTCCCCAGAGAAACAGGCTGCTTGCAAGGGTCGAGGGGAGCTTCTCAGGTGCCCAGTGTGTCCCGTTTGTTTCCCTTCGCAACTCCCGTACTGCAGGTACTTATGCTCGGTGCTAACAAGGGTTGGTTGGCTCTGCCGACAAAAGCAGCCTTTTCCCATGGAAGCTAGGATTGTAGTGTCTCAGGGGCTGCTTGCCAAACCTTGAAGTTGCCCAGGTTATAGCCTCCGCAGGAACGCTTGCGTAGCAAACGAGCACTTTCACCCGAGGAACAGGGTTCCTGTCACGCTGGAGGAGAGTTAATCCCGCAGACCTCATTCCTCCTGGGAAAGCGCAAGTCCACCCTGAGCCTCAGGGTAGTGCCTAAGTTTCCAAAGGGCAAGCTCTGCGTGCCTCGGTTTCCATGAGGTCTCCACCGTTGTTGTGCTTCAATGGAACGCGAGGATAGCTTTCAGGACTCCAAGCACTCTGACCTCCGCACCATTTCCCATGCTACCACACAGATCCCCCCACGTCTCCTCTCTGCCTGCTGAGCAACAAGCAGCCGTGTAGGCCCTTCGGAACACTTCTTGCATGCAGAACCCAAGGCGGCACACTGCTCTCTGTCTTCCTTTGGAAACCTAGGTTGTCGGAGCTTACCCACCTCACTAAGACAGTCTGAGCGGTTTCATGAGCTGGGGAACGTGGACTCAGTGAGGACCAGGGCCCTACCTGCACTCTGAAAATCACTCTGCTCAGCCTTCCATCCAGGAGCTCACACCGACTGGCTCGTTGGTTTAGCAGGACGTCTAAGTGAGGTCCAAGCTGAGCAAAGAACACACTTCCTCCTTTACCCTGCTAGGCCCACGGAAGAGGTAGAGCCAACTAGGCCTCGCTCAGGCCAGCCCTCCTTCAGGGATCTTGCCACACTTCGAAGCCTGCACAGTAAAAGTTATTGAGCGAAGTTGCCACGGTTTCGCCATGCTCTCCCTCGGCAGCTCCACTACTGCAGGGACTCATGTTTGCTGTGAACTAGGATAGGTGGCCCACTTCAAAAAGCAGTCTTTTCCCCTTTGGAAATGTGGATTCTTGTAGCCTCGGAGCTGTTTGCAAAACCCTAGGAAGGCCCAGCTTCTACTCACGGCAGGCACGCCCGGGGAGGAAACGAGTATGTTTCCCCAGAGAAACAGGCTGCTTGCAAGTGTCGAGCGGAGCTTCTCAGGTGCCCAGTGTGTCCCGTTTGTTTCCCTTCGCAGCTGACATCCTGCAGGTACTTATGCTGGGGGCTAACAAGGGTAGGTGGCTCTTCCGACAAAAGCAGCCTTTTCCTTTTGGAAGCTTGGATTGTAGTGTCTCAGGGGCTGCTTGCCAAACCTTGAAGTTGCCCAGGTTATAGCCTCCAGAGGTACGCTTGAGTAGCAAACGAGCACTTTCACCCGAGGAACAGGGTTCCTGTCACGCTGGAGGAGAGTTAATCCCGCAGACCTCGTTCCTCCTGGGAAAGCGCAAGGCCACCCTGAGCCTCAGGGTAGTGCCTAAGTTTCCAAAGGGCAAGCTCTGCGTGCCTCGGTTTCCATGAGGTCTCCATCGTTGTTGTGCTTCAATGGAACGCGAGGATAGCTTTCAGGACTCCAAGCACTCTGACCTCCGCACCATTTCCCATGCTACCACACAGATCCCCCCACGTCTCCTCTCTGCCTGCTGAGCAACAAGCAGCCGTGTAGGCCCTTCGGAACACTTCTTGCATGCAGAACCCAAGGCGGCACACTGCTCTCTGTCTTCCTTTGGAAACCTAGGTGGTCGCAGCTTGCCCCAGCTCATGAAGACAGTCTGAGCCGTTCTCATGAGCTGGGAGACGTGGACTCAGTGAGGACCAGGGCCCTACCTGCACTCAGAAAAATCACTCTGCTCAGCCTTCCATCCAGGAGCTCACACCGACTGGCTCGTTGGTTTAGCAGGACGTCTAAGTGAGGTCCAAGCTGAGCAAAGAGCACACTTCCTCCTTTACCCTGCTAGGCCCACGGAAGAGGTAGAGCCAACTAGGCCTCGCTCAGGCCAGCCCTCCTTCAGGGATCTTGCCACACTTCGAAGCCTGCACAGTAAAAGATACTTAGCGAAGTTGCCAAGATTTCGCCATGCTCTCCCTCGGCAGCTCCACTACTGCAGGGACTCATGTTTGCTTTGAACTAGGATAGGTGTCCCTGCTTCCAAAAGCAGTCTTTTCCCCTTTGGAAATGTGGATTCTTGTAGCCTAGGAGCTGTTTGCGAAACCATAGGAAGGCCCAGCTTTTACTCACTGCAGGCACGCCCGGGGAGGAAACGAGTATGTTTCCCCAGAGAAACAGACTGCTTGCAAGTGTCGAGGGGAGCTTCACAGGTGCCCAGTGTGTCCCGTTTGTTTCCCTTCGCAGCTCCCGTACTGCAGGTACTTATGCTGGCTGCTAACAAGGGTTCGTTGGCTCTGCCGAGAAAAGCAGCCTTTTCCCTTTGGAAGCTTGGATTGTAGTGTCTCAGGGGCTGCTTGCCAAACCTTGAAGTTGACCAGGTTATAGCCTCCGCAGGTACGCTTGCGTAGCAAACGAGCACTTTCACCCGAGGAACAGCGTTCCTATCACGCTGCAGGAGAGTTAATCCTGCAGACCTCGTTCCTCCTGGGAAAGCGCAAGGCCACCCTGAGCCTCAGGGTAGTGCCTAAGTTTGCTCCGTGCAAGCTCTGCGTGCCTCGGTTTCCATGAGGTCTCCACCGTTGTTGTGCCTCAATGGAACTAGAGGATAGCTTTCAGGACTCCAAGCACTCTGGCCTCCGCACCGTTTCCCATGCTACCACACGGATTCCCCCCACGTCTCCTCTCTGCCTGCTGAGCAACAAGCAGCCGTGTAGGCCCTTCAGAACACTTCTTGCATGCAGAGCCCAAGGCGGCACACTGCTCTCTGTCTTCCTTTGGAAACCTAGGTTGTCGGAGCTTACCCACCTCACGAAGACAGTCTGAGCCGGTTTCATGAGCTGGGGAACGTGGACTCAGTGAGGACCAGGGCCCTACCTGCACTCTGAAAATCACTCTGCTCAGCCTTCCATCCAGGAGCTCACACCGACTGGCTCGTTAGTTTAGCAGGACGTCTAAGTGAGGTCCAAACTGAGCAAAGAGCACTCTTCCTCCTTTACCCTGCTAGGCCCACGGAAGAGGTAGAGCCAACTAGGCCTCGCTCAGGCCAGCCCTCCTTCAGGGATCTTGCCACACTTCGAAGCCTGCACAGTAAAAGATACTTAGCGAAGTTGCCAGGGTTTCGCCATGCTCTCCCTCGGCAGCTCCACTACTGCAGGGACTCATGTTTGCTTTGAACTAGGATAGGTGTCCCTGCTTCCAAAAGCAGTCTTTTCCCCTTTGGAAATGTGGATTCTTGTAGCCTAGGAGCTGTTTGCGAAACCCTAGGAAGGTCCAGCTTCTACTCACTGCAGGCACGCCCGGGCAGGAAACGAGTATGTTTCCCCAGATAAACAGGCTGCTTGCAAGTGTCGAGAAGAGCTTCTCAGGTGCCCAGTGTGTCCCGTTTGTTTCCCTTCGCAGCTCCCGTACTGCAGGTACTTATGCTGGGTGCTAACAAGAGTTGGTTGGCTCTGCCGACAAAAGCAGCCTTTTCCCTTTGGAAGCTTGGATTGTAGTGTCTCAGGGGCTGCTTGCCAAACCTTGAAGTTGCCCAGGTTATAGCCTCCGCAGGTCCGCTTGCGTAGCAAACGAGCACTTTCTACCGAAGAACACGGTTCCTGTCACGCTGGAGGAGAGTTAATCCCGCAGACCTCCTTCCTCCTGGGAAAGCGCAAGGCCACCCTGAGCCTCAGGGTAGTGCCTAAGTTTCCAACGGGCAAGCTCTGCTTGCCTCGGTTTCCATGAGGTCTCCACCGTTGTTGTGCTTCAATGGAACGCGAGGATAGCTTTGAGGACTCCAAGCACTCTGACCTCCGCACCGTTTCCCATGCTACCACACGGATCCCCCCCACGTCTCCTCTCTGCCTGCTGAGCAACAAGCAGCCGTGTAGGCCCTTCAGAACACTTCTTGCATGCAGAGCCCAAGGCGGCACACTGCTCTCTGTCTTCCTCTGGAAACCTAGGTTGTCGCAGCTTACCCAGCTCACCAAGACAGTCTGAGCCGGTCTCATGAGCTGGGGAACGTGGACTCAGTGAGGACCAGGGCCCTACCTGCACTCAGAAAATCACTCTGCTCAGCCTTCCATCCAGGAGCTCACACCGACTGGCTCGTTGGTTTAGCAGGACATCTAAGTGAGGTCCAAGCTGAGCAAAGAACACACTTTCTCCTTTACCCTGCTAGGCCCACGGAAGAGGTAGAGCCAACTAGGCCTCGCTCAGGCCAGCCCTCCTTCAGGGATCTTGCCACACTTCGAAGCCTGCACAGTAAAAGATATTTAGCGAAGTTGCCAGGGTTTCGCCATTCTCCCTCGGCAGCTCCACTACTGCAGGGACTCATGTTTGCTGTGAACTAGGATAGGTGGCCCACTTCCAAAAGCAGTCTTTTCCCCTTTGGAAATGTGGATTCTTGTAGCCTAGGAGCTGTTTGCGAAACCCCAGGAAGGCCCAGCTTTTACTCACTGCAGGCACGCCCGGGGAGGAAACGAGTATGTTTCCCCAGAGAAACAGGCTGCTTGCAAGTGTCGAGGGGAGCTTCTCAGGTGCCCAGTGTGTCCCGTTTGTTTCCCTTCGCAGCTCCCGTACTGCAGGTACTTATGCTGGGTGCTAACAAGGGTTCGTTGGCTCTGCCGAGAAAAGCAGCCTTTTCCCTTTGGAAGCTTGGATTGTAGTGTCTCAGGGGCTGCTTGCCAAACCTTGAAGTTGCCCAGGTTATAGCCTCCGCAGGTACGCTTGCGTAGCAAACGAGCACTTTCTACCGAAGAACAGGGTTCCTGTCACGCTGGAGGAGAGTTAATCCCGCAGACCTCCTTCCTCCTGGGAAAGCGCAAGGCCACCCTGAGCCTCAGGGTAGTGCCTAAGTTTCCAACGGGCAAGCTCTGCGTGCCTCGGTTTCCATGAGGTCTCCACCGTTGTTGTGCTTCAATGGAACGCGAGGATAGCTTTCAGGACTCCAAGCACTCTGACGTCCGCACCGTTTCCCATGCTACCACACGGATCCCCCCCACGTCTCCTATCTGCCTGCTGAGCAACAAGCAGCCGTGTAGGCCCTTCAGAACACTTCTTGCATGCAGAGCCCAAGGCGGGACACTGCCCTCTGTCTTCCTTTGGAAACCTAGGTTGTCGGAGCTTACCCACCTCACGAAGACAGTCTGAGCCGGTTTCATGAGCTGGGGAACGTGGACTCAGTGAGGATCAGGGCCCTACCTGCACTCTGAAAATCACTCTGCTCAGCCTTCCATCCAGGAGCTCACACCGACTGGCTCGTTGGTTTAGCAGGACGTCTAAGTGAGGTCCAAGCTGAGCAAAGAGCACTGTTCCTCCTTTACACTGCTAGGCCCACGGAAGAGGTAGAGCCATCTAGGCCTCGCTCAGGCCAGCCCTCCTTCAGGGATCTTGCCACACTTCGAAGCCTGCACAGTAAAAGATACTTAGCGAAGTTGCCAGGGTTTCGCCATGCTCTCCCTCGGCAGCTCCACTACTGCAGGGACTCATGTTTGCTGTGAACTAGGATAGGTGGCCCACTTCAAAAAGCAGTCTTTTCCCCTTTGGAAATGTGGATTCTTGTAGCCTCGGAGCTGTTTGCAAAACCCTAGGAAGGCCCAGCTTCTACTCACGGCAGGCACGCCCGGGGAGGAAACGAGTATGTTTCCCCAGAGAAACAGGCTGCTTGCAAGTGTCGAGCGGAGCTTCTCAGGTGCCCAGTGTGTCCCGTTTGTTTCCCTTCGCAGCTGACATCCTGCAGGTACTTATGCTGTGGGCTAACAAGGGTAGGTGGCTCTTCCGACAAAAGCAGCCTTTTCCTTTTGGAAGCTTGGATTGTAGTGTCTCAGGGGCTGCTTGCCAAACCTTGAAGTTGCCCAGGTTATAGCCTCCAGAGGTACGCTTGAGTAGCAAACGAGCACTTTCACCCGAGGAACAGGGTTCCTGTCACGCTGGAGGAGAGTTAATCCCGCAGACCTCGTTCCTCCTGGGAAAGCGCAAGGCCACCCTGAGCCTCAGGGTAGTGCCTAAGTTTCCACAGGGCAAGCTCTGCATGCCTCGGTTTCCATGAGGTCTCCATCGTTGTTGTGCTTCAATGGAACGCGAGGATAGCTTTCAGGACTCCAAGCACTCTGACCTCCGCACCTTTTCCCATGCTACCACACAGATCCCCCCACGTCTCCTCTCTGCCTGCTGAGCAACAAGCAGCCGTGTAGGCCCTTCGGAACACTTCTTGCATGCAGAACCCAAGGCGGCACACTGCTCTCTGTCTTCCTTTGGAAACCTAGGTGGTCGCAGCTTGCCCCAGCTCACGAAGACAGTCTGAGCCGTTCTCATGAGCTGGGAGACGTGGACTCAGTGAGGACCAGGGCCCTACCTGCACTCAGAAAATCACTCTGCTCAGCCTTCCATCCAGGAGCTCACACCGACTGGCTCGTTGGTTTAGCAGGACGTCTAAGTGAGGTCCAAGCTGAGCAAAGAGCACACTTCCTCCTTTACCCTGCTAGGCCCACGGAAGAGGTAGAGCCAACTAGGCCTCGCTCAGGCCAGCCCTCCTTCAGGGATCTTGCCACACTTCGAAGCCTGCACAGTAAAAGATACTTAGCGAAGTTGCCAAGATTTCGCCATGCTCTCCCTCGGCAGTTCCACTACTGCAGGGACTCATGTTTGCTTTGAACTAGGATAGGTGTCCCTGCTTCCAAAAGCAGTCTTTTCCCCTTTGGAAATGTGGATTCTTGTAGCCTAGGAGCTGTTTGCGAAACCCTAGGAAGGCCCAGCTTCTACTCACTGCAGGCACGCCCGGGGAGGAAAAGAGTATGTTTCCCCAGAGAAACAGGCTGCTTGCAAGGGTCGAGGGGAGCTTCTCAGGTGCCCAGTGTGTCCCGTTTGTTTCCCTTCGCAGCTCCCGTACTGCAGGTACTTATGCTGGGTGCTAACAAGGGTTGGTTGGCTCTGCCGACAAAAGCAGCCTTTTCCCATGGAAGCTAGGATTGTAGTGTCTCAGGGGCTGCTTGCCAAACCTTGAAGTTGCCCAGGTTATAGCCTCCGCAGGAACGCTTGCGTAGCAAACGAGCACTTTCTACCGATGAACAGGGTTCCTGTCACGCTGGAGGAGAGTTAATCCCGCAGACCTCATTCCTCCTGGGAAAGCGCAAGTCCACCCTGAGCCTCAGGGTAGTGCCTAAGTTTCCAAAGGGCAAGCTCTGCGTGCCTCGGTTTCCATGAGGTCTCCACCGTTGTTGTGCTTCAATGGAACGCGAGGATAGCTTTCAGGACTCCAAGCACTCTGACCTCCGCACCATTTCCCATGCTACCACACAGATCCCCCCACGTCTCCTCTCTGCCTGCTGAGCAACAAGCAGCCGTGTAGGCCCTTCGGAACACTTCTTGCATGCAGACCCCAAGGCGGGACACTGCTCTCTGTCTTCCTTTGGAAACCTAGGTTGTCGGAGCTTACCCACCTCACTAAGACAGTCTGAGCCGGTTTCATGAGCTGGGGAACGTGGACTCAGTGAGGACCAGGGCCCTACCTGCACTCTGAAAATCACTCTGCTCAGCCTTCCATCCAGGAGCTCACACCGACTGGCTCGTTGGTTTAGCAGGACGTCTAAGTGAGGTCCAAGCTGAGCAAAGAGCACTCTTCCTCCTTTACCCTGCTAGGCCCACGGAAGAGGTAGAGCCAACTAGGCCTCGCTCAGACCAGGCCTCCTTCAGGGATCTTGCCATACTTCGAAGCCTGCACAGTAAAGGATACTTAGCGAAGTTGCCAGGGTTTCGCCATGCTCTCCCTCGGCAGCTCCACTACTGCAGGGACTCATGTTTGCTTTGAACTAGTATAGGTGTCCCTGCTTCCAAAAGCAGTCTTTTCCTTTTTCGAAATGTGGATTCTTGGAGCCTAGGAGCTGTTTGCGAAACCCTAGGAAGGTCCAGCTTCTACTCACTGCAGGCACGCCCGGGCAGGAAACGAGTATGTTTCCCCAGATAAACAGGCTGCTTGCAAGTGTCGAGAAGAGCTTCTCAGGTGCCCAGTGTGTCCCGTTTGTTTCCCTTCGCAGCTCCCGTACTGCAGGTACTTATGCTGGGTGCTAACAAGGGTTGGTTGGCTCTGCCGACAAAAGCAGCCTTTTCCCATGGAAGCTAGGATTGTAGTGTCTCAGGGGCTGCTTGCCAAACCTTGAAGTTGCCCAGGTTATAGCCTCCGCAGGAACGCTTGCGTAGCAAACGAGCACTTTCTACCGATGAACAGGGTTCCTGTCACGCTGGAGGAGAGTTAATCCCGCAGACCTCGTTCCTCCTGGGAAAGCGCAAGTCCACCCTGAGCCTCAGGGTAGTGCCTAAGTTTCCAAAGGGCAAGCTCTGCGTGCCTCGGTTTCCATGAGGTCTCCACCGTTGTTGTGCTTCAATGGAACGCGAGGATAGCTTTCAGGACTCCAAGCACTCTGACCTCCGCACCATTTCCCATGCTACCACACAGATCCCCCCACGTCTCCTCTCTGCCTGCTGAGCAACAAGCAGCCGTGTAGGCCCTTCGGAACACTTCTTGCATGCAGACCCCAAGGCGGGACACTGCTCTCTGTCTTCCTTTGGAAACCTAGGTTGTCGGAGCTTACCCACCTCACTAAGACAGTCTGAGCCGGTTTCATGAGCTGGGGAACGTGGACTCAGTGAGGACCAGGGCCCTACCTGCACTCTGAAAATCACTCTGCTCAGCCTTCCATCCAGGAGCTCACACCGACTGGCTCGTTGGTTTAGTAGGACGTCTAAGTGAGGTCCAAGCTGAGCAAAGAGCACTCTTCCTCCTTTACCCTGCTAGGCCCACGGAAGAGGTAGAGCCAACTAGGCCTCGCTCAGACCAGGCCTCCTTCAGGGATCTTGCCATACTTCGAAGCCTGCACAGTAAAGGATACTTAGCGAAGTTGCCAGGGTTTCGCCATGCTCTCCCTCGGCAGCTCCACTACTGCAGGGACTCATGTTTGCTTTGAACTACTATAGTTGTCCCTGCTTCCAAAAGCAGTCTTTTCCCCTTTGGAAATGTGGATTCTTGTAGCCTAGGAGCTGTTTGCGAAACCATAGGAAGGCCCAGCTTCTACTCACTGCAGGCACGCCCGGGCAGGAAACGAGTATGTTTCCCCAGAGAAACAGGCTGCTTGCAAGTGTAGAGGGGAGCTTCTCAGGTGCCCAGTGTCCCGTTTGTTTCCCTTCGCAGCTCCCGTACTGCAGGTACTTATGCTGGGTGCTAACAAGAGTTGGTTGGCTCTGCCGACAAAAGCAGCCTTTTCCCTTTGGAAGCTTGGATTGTAGTGTCTCAGGGGCTGCTTGCCAAACCTTGAAGTTGCCCAGGTTATAGCCTCCGCAGGTACGCTTGCGTAGCAAACGAGCACTTTCTACCGATGAACAGGGTTCCTCTCACGCTGGAGGAGAGTTAATCCCGCAGACCTCGTTCCTCCTGGGAAAGCGCAAGTCCACCCTGAGCCTCAGGGTAGTGCCTAAGTTTCCAACGGGCAAGCTCTGCGTGCCTCGGTTTCCATGAGGTCTCCACCGTTGTTGTGCTTCAAT
Source organism: Balaenoptera borealis (assembly GCF_965194805.1). Lineage (NCBI taxonomy): Eukaryota > Metazoa > Chordata > Mammalia > Artiodactyla > Balaenopteridae > Balaenoptera > Balaenoptera borealis. The sequence goes on from NW_028123963.1 coordinate 1,544,863, forward strand.
GGAACGCGAGGATAGCTTTCAGGACTCCAAGCACTCTGACCTCCGCACCGTTTCCCATGCTACCACACGGATCCCCCCCACGTCTCCTATCTGCCTGCTGAGCAACAAGCAGCCCTGTAGGCCCTTCAGAACACTTCTTGCATGCAGAGCCCAAGGCGGCACACTGCTCTCTGTCTTCCTCTGGAAACCTAGGTTGTCGCAGCTTACCCAGCTCACCAAGACAGTCTGAGCCGGTCTCATGAGCTGGGGAACGTGGATTCAGTGAGGACCAGGGCCCTACCTGCACTCAGAAAATCACTCTGCTCAGCCTTCCATCCAGGAGCTCACACCGACTGGCTCGTTGGTTTAGCAGGACGTCTAAGTGAGGTCCAAGCTGAGCAAAGAACACACTTCCTCCTTTACCCTGCTAGGCCCACGGAAGAGGTAGAGCCAACTAGGCCTCGCTCAGGCCAGCCCTCCTTCAGGGATCTTGCCACACTTCGAAGCCTGCACAGTAAAAGTTATTGAGCGAAGTTGCCACGGTTTCGCCATGCTCTCCCTCGGCAGCTCCACTACTGCAGGGACTCATGTTTGCTGTGAACTAGGATAGGTGGCCCACTTCAAAAAGCAGTCTTTTCCCCTTTGGAAATGTGGATTCTTGTAGCCTCGGAGCTGTTTGCAAAACCCTAGGAAGGCCCAGCTTCTACTCACGGCAGGCACGCCCGGGGAGGAAACGAGTATGTTTCCCCAGAGAAACAGGCTGCTTGCAAGTGTCGAGCGGAGCTTCTCAGGTGCCCAGTGTGTCCCGTTTGTTTCCCTTCGCAGCTGACATCCTGCAGGTACTTATGCTGGGGGCTAACAAGGGTAGGTGGCTCTTCCGACAAAAGCAGCCTTTTCCTTTTGGAAGCTTGGATTGTAGTGTCTCAGGGGCTGCTTGCCAAACCTTGAAGTTGCCCAGGTTATAGCCTCCAGAGGTACGCTTGAGTAGCAAACGAGCACTTTCACCCGAGGAACAGGGTTCCTGTCACGCTGGAGGAGAGTTAATCCCGCAGACCTCGTTCCTCCTGGGAAAGCGCAAGGCCACCCTGAGCCTCAGGGTAGTGCCTAAGTTTCCAAAGGGCAAGCTCTGCGTGCCTCGGTTTCCATGAGGTCTCCATCGTTGTTGTGCTTCAATGGAACGCGAGGATAGCTTTCAGGACTCCAAGCACTCTGACCTCCGCACCATTTCCCATGCTACCACACAGATCCCCCCACGTCTCCTCTCTGCCTGCTGAGCAACAAGCAGCCGTGTAGGCCCTTCGGAACACTTCTTGCATGCAGAACCCAAGGCGGCACACTGCTCTCTGTCTTCCTTTGGAAACCTAGGTGGTCGCAGCTTGCCCCAGCTCATGAAGACAGTCTGAGCCGTTCTCATGAGCTGGGAGACGTGGACTCAGTGAGGACCAGGGCCCTACCTGCACTCAGAAAAATCACTCTGCTCAGCCTTCCATCCAGGAGCTCACACCGACTGGCTCGTTGGTTTAGCAGGACGTCTAAGTGAGGTCCAAGCTGAGCAAAGAGCACACTTCCTCCTTTACCCTGCTAGGCCCACGGAAGAGGTAGAGCCAACTAGGCCTCGCTCAGGCCAGCCCTCCTTCAGGGATCTTGCCACACTTCGAAGCCTGCACAGTAAAAGATACTTAGCGAAGTTGCCAAGATTTCGCCATGCTCTCCCTCGGCAGCTCCACTACTGCAGGGACTCATGTTTGCTTTGAACTAGGATAGGTGTCCCTGCTTCCAAAAGCAGTCTTTTCCCCTTTGGAAATGTGGATTCTTGTAGCCTAGGAGCTGTTTGCGAAACCATAGGAAGGCCCAGCTTTTACTCACTGCAGGCACGCCCGGGGAGGAAACGAGTATGTTTCCCCAGAGAAACAGACTGCTTGCAAGTGTCGAGGGGAGCTTCACAGGTGCCCAGTGTGTCCCGTTTGTTTCCCTTCGCAGCTCCCGTACTGCAGGTACTTATGCTGGCTGCTAACAAGGGTTCGTTGGCTCTGCCGAGAAAAGCAGCCTTTTCCCTTTGGAAGCTTGGATTGTAGTGTCTCAGGGGCTGCTTGCCAAACCTTGAAGTTGACCAGGTTATAGCCTCCGCAGGTACGCTTGCGTAGCAAACGAGCACTTTCACCCGAGGAACAGCGTTCCTATCACGCTGCAGGAGAGTTAATCCTGCAGACCTCGTTCCTCCTGGGAAAGCGCAAGGCCACCCTGAGCCTCAGGGTAGTGCCTAAGTTTGCTCCGTGCAAGCTCTGCGTGCCTCGGTTTCCATGAGGTCTCCACCGTTGTTGTGCCTCAATGGAACTAGAGGATAGCTTTCAGGACTCCAAGCACTCTGGCCTCCGCACCGTTTCCCATGCTACCACACGGATTCCCCCCACGTCTCCTCTCTGCCTGCTGAGCAACAAGCAGCCGTGTAGGCCCTTCAGAACACTTCTTGCATGCAGAGCCCAAGGCGGCACACTGCTCTCTGTCTTCCTTTGGAAACCTAGGTTGTCGGAGCTTACCCACCTCACGAAGACAGTCTGAGCCGGTTTCATGAGCTGGGGAACGTGGACTCAGTGAGGACCAGGGCCCTACCTGCACTCTGAAAATCACTCTGCTCAGCCTTCCATCCAGGAGCTCACACCGACTGGCTCGTTAGTTTAGCAGGACGTCTAAGTGAGGTCCAAACTGAGCAAAGAGCACTCTTCCTCCTTTACCCTGCTAGGCCCACGGAAGAGGTAGAGCCAACTAGGCCTCGCTCAGGCCAGCCCTCCTTCAGGGATCTTGCCACACTTCGAAGCCTGCACAGTAAAAGATACTTAGCGAAGTTGCCAGGGTTTCGCCATGCTCTCCCTCGGCAGCTCCACTACTGCAGGGACTCATGTTTGCTTTGAACTAGGATAGGTGTCCCTGCTTCCAAAAGCAGTCTTTTCCCCTTTGGAAATGTGGATTCTTGTAGCCTAGGAGCTGTTTGCGAAACCCTAGGAAGGTCCAGCTTCTACTCACTGCAGGCACGCCCGGGCAGGAAACGAGTATGTTTCCCCAGATAAACAGGCTGCTTGCAAGTGTCGAGAAGAGCTTCTCAGGTGCCCAGTGTGTCCCGTTTGTTTCCCTTCGCAGCTCCCGTACTGCAGGTACTTATGCTGGGTGCTAACAAGAGTTGGTTGGCTCTGCCGACAAAAGCAGCCTTTTCCCTTTGGAAGCTTGGATTGTAGTGTCTCAGGGGCTGCTTGCCAAACCTTGAAGTTGCCCAGGTTATAGCCTCCGCAGGTCCGCTTGCGTAGCAAACGAGCACTTTCTACCGAAGAACACGGTTCCTGTCACGCTGGAGGAGAGTTAATCCCGCAGACCTCCTTCCTCCTGGGAAAGCGCAAGGCCACCCTGAGCCTCAGGGTAGTGCCTAAGTTTCCAACGGGCAAGCTCTGCTTGCCTCGGTTTCCATGAGGTCTCCACCGTTGTTGTGCTTCAATGGAACGCGAGGATAGCTTTGAGGACTCCAAGCACTCTGACCTCCGCACCGTTTCCCATGCTACCACACGGATCCCCCCCACGTCTCCTCTCTGCCTGCTGAGCAACAAGCAGCCGTGTAGGCCCTTCAGAACACTTCTTGCATGCAGAGCCCAAGGCGGCACACTGCTCTCTGTCTTCCTCTGGAAACCTAGGTTGTCGCAGCTTACCCAGCTCACCAAGACAGTCTGAGCCGGTCTCATGAGCTGGGGAACGTGGACTCAGTGAGGACCAGGGCCCTACCTGCACTCAGAAAATCACTCTGCTCAGCCTTCCATCCAGGAGCTCACACCGACTGGCTCGTTGGTTTAGCAGGACATCTAAGTGAGGTCCAAGCTGAGCAAAGAACACACTTTCTCCTTTACCCTGCTAGGCCCACGGAAGAGGTAGAGCCAACTAGGCCTCGCTCAGGCCAGCCCTCCTTCAGGGATCTTGCCACACTTCGAAGCCTGCACAGTAAAAGATATTTAGCGAAGTTGCCAGGGTTTCGCCATTCTCCCTCGGCAGCTCCACTACTGCAGGGACTCATGTTTGCTGTGAACTAGGATAGGTGGCCCACTTCCAAAAGCAGTCTTTTCCCCTTTGGAAATGTGGATTCTTGTAGCCTAGGAGCTGTTTGCGAAACCCCAGGAAGGCCCAGCTTTTACTCACTGCAGGCACGCCCGGGGAGGAAACGAGTATGTTTCCCCAGAGAAACAGGCTGCTTGCAAGTGTCGAGGGGAGCTTCTCAGGTGCCCAGTGTGTCCCGTTTGTTTCCCTTCGCAGCTCCCGTACTGCAGGTACTTATGCTGGGTGCTAACAAGGGTTCGTTGGCTCTGCCGAGAAAAGCAGCCTTTTCCCTTTGGAAGCTTGGATTGTAGTGTCTCAGGGGCTGCTTGCCAAACCTTGAAGTTGCCCAGGTTATAGCCTCCGCAGGTACGCTTGCGTAGCAAACGAGCACTTTCTACCGAAGAACAGGGTTCCTGTCACGCTGGAGGAGAGTTAATCCCGCAGACCTCCTTCCTCCTGGGAAAGCGCAAGGCCACCCTGAGCCTCAGGGTAGTGCCTAAGTTTCCAACGGGCAAGCTCTGCGTGCCTCGGTTTCCATGAGGTCTCCACCGTTGTTGTGCTTCAATGGAACGCGAGGATAGCTTTCAGGACTCCAAGCACTCTGACGTCCGCACCGTTTCCCATGCTACCACACGGATCCCCCCCACGTCTCCTATCTGCCTGCTGAGCAACAAGCAGCCGTGTAGGCCCTTCAGAACACTTCTTGCATGCAGAGCCCAAGGCGGGACACTGCCCTCTGTCTTCCTTTGGAAACCTAGGTTGTCGGAGCTTACCCACCTCACGAAGACAGTCTGAGCCGGTTTCATGAGCTGGGGAACGTGGACTCAGTGAGGATCAGGGCCCTACCTGCACTCTGAAAATCACTCTGCTCAGCCTTCCATCCAGGAGCTCACACCGACTGGCTCGTTGGTTTAGCAGGACGTCTAAGTGAGGTCCAAGCTGAGCAAAGAGCACTGTTCCTCCTTTACACTGCTAGGCCCACGGAAGAGGTAGAGCCATCTAGGCCTCGCTCAGGCCAGCCCTCCTTCAGGGATCTTGCCACACTTCGAAGCCTGCACAGTAAAAGATACTTAGCGAAGTTGCCAGGGTTTCGCCATGCTCTCCCTCGGCAGCTCCACTACTGCAGGGACTCATGTTTGCTGTGAACTAGGATAGGTGGCCCACTTCAAAAAGCAGTCTTTTCCCCTTTGGAAATGTGGATTCTTGTAGCCTCGGAGCTGTTTGCAAAACCCTAGGAAGGCCCAGCTTCTACTCACGGCAGGCACGCCCGGGGAGGAAACGAGTATGTTTCCCCAGAGAAACAGGCTGCTTGCAAGTGTCGAGCGGAGCTTCTCAGGTGCCCAGTGTGTCCCGTTTGTTTCCCTTCGCAGCTGACATCCTGCAGGTACTTATGCTGTGGGCTAACAAGGGTAGGTGGCTCTTCCGACAAAAGCAGCCTTTTCCTTTTGGAAGCTTGGATTGTAGTGTCTCAGGGGCTGCTTGCCAAACCTTGAAGTTGCCCAGGTTATAGCCTCCAGAGGTACGCTTGAGTAGCAAACGAGCACTTTCACCCGAGGAACAGGGTTCCTGTCACGCTGGAGGAGAGTTAATCCCGCAGACCTCGTTCCTCCTGGGAAAGCGCAAGGCCACCCTGAGCCTCAGGGTAGTGCCTAAGTTTCCACAGGGCAAGCTCTGCATGCCTCGGTTTCCATGAGGTCTCCATCGTTGTTGTGCTTCAATGGAACGCGAGGATAGCTTTCAGGACTCCAAGCACTCTGACCTCCGCACCTTTTCCCATGCTACCACACAGATCCCCCCACGTCTCCTCTCTGCCTGCTGAGCAACAAGCAGCCGTGTAGGCCCTTCGGAACACTTCTTGCATGCAGAACCCAAGGCGGCACACTGCTCTCTGTCTTCCTTTGGAAACCTAGGTGGTCGCAGCTTGCCCCAGCTCACGAAGACAGTCTGAGCCGTTCTCATGAGCTGGGAGACGTGGACTCAGTGAGGACCAGGGCCCTACCTGCACTCAGAAAATCACTCTGCTCAGCCTTCCATCCAGGAGCTCACACCGACTGGCTCGTTGGTTTAGCAGGACGTCTAAGTGAGGTCCAAGCTGAGCAAAGAGCACACTTCCTCCTTTACCCTGCTAGGCCCACGGAAGAGGTAGAGCCAACTAGGCCTCGCTCAGGCCAGCCCTCCTTCAGGGATCTTGCCACACTTCGAAGCCTGCACAGTAAAAGATACTTAGCGAAGTTGCCAAGATTTCGCCATGCTCTCCCTCGGCAGTTCCACTACTGCAGGGACTCATGTTTGCTTTGAACTAGGATAGGTGTCCCTGCTTCCAAAAGCAGTCTTTTCCCCTTTGGAAATGTGGATTCTTGTAGCCTAGGAGCTGTTTGCGAAACCCTAGGAAGGCCCAGCTTCTACTCACTGCAGGCACGCCCGGGGAGGAAAAGAGTATGTTTCCCCAGAGAAACAGGCTGCTTGCAAGGGTCGAGGGGAGCTTCTCAGGTGCCCAGTGTGTCCCGTTTGTTTCCCTTCGCAGCTCCCGTACTGCAGGTACTTATGCTGGGTGCTAACAAGGGTTGGTTGGCTCTGCCGACAAAAGCAGCCTTTTCCCATGGAAGCTAGGATTGTAGTGTCTCAGGGGCTGCTTGCCAAACCTTGAAGTTGCCCAGGTTATAGCCTCCGCAGGAACGCTTGCGTAGCAAACGAGCACTTTCTACCGATGAACAGGGTTCCTGTCACGCTGGAGGAGAGTTAATCCCGCAGACCTCATTCCTCCTGGGAAAGCGCAAGTCCACCCTGAGCCTCAGGGTAGTGCCTAAGTTTCCAAAGGGCAAGCTCTGCGTGCCTCGGTTTCCATGAGGTCTCCACCGTTGTTGTGCTTCAATGGAACGCGAGGATAGCTTTCAGGACTCCAAGCACTCTGACCTCCGCACCATTTCCCATGCTACCACACAGATCCCCCCACGTCTCCTCTCTGCCTGCTGAGCAACAAGCAGCCGTGTAGGCCCTTCGGAACACTTCTTGCATGCAGACCCCAAGGCGGGACACTGCTCTCTGTCTTCCTTTGGAAACCTAGGTTGTCGGAGCTTACCCACCTCACTAAGACAGTCTGAGCCGGTTTCATGAGCTGGGGAACGTGGACTCAGTGAGGACCAGGGCCCTACCTGCACTCTGAAAATCACTCTGCTCAGCCTTCCATCCAGGAGCTCACACCGACTGGCTCGTTGGTTTAGCAGGACGTCTAAGTGAGGTCCAAGCTGAGCAAAGAGCACTCTTCCTCCTTTACCCTGCTAGGCCCACGGAAGAGGTAGAGCCAACTAGGCCTCGCTCAGACCAGGCCTCCTTCAGGGATCTTGCCATACTTCGAAGCCTGCACAGTAAAGGATACTTAGCGAAGTTGCCAGGGTTTCGCCATGCTCTCCCTCGGCAGCTCCACTACTGCAGGGACTCATGTTTGCTTTGAACTAGTATAGGTGTCCCTGCTTCCAAAAGCAGTCTTTTCCTTTTTCGAAATGTGGATTCTTGGAGCCTAGGAGCTGTTTGCGAAACCCTAGGAAGGTCCAGCTTCTACTCACTGCAGGCACGCCCGGGCAGGAAACGAGTATGTTTCCCCAGATAAACAGGCTGCTTGCAAGTGTCGAGAAGAGCTTCTCAGGTGCCCAGTGTGTCCCGTTTGTTTCCCTTCGCAGCTCCCGTACTGCAGGTACTTATGCTGGGTGCTAACAAGGGTTGGTTGGCTCTGCCGACAAAAGCAGCCTTTTCCCATGGAAGCTAGGATTGTAGTGTCTCAGGGGCTGCTTGCCAAACCTTGAAGTTGCCCAGGTTATAGCCTCCGCAGGAACGCTTGCGTAGCAAACGAGCACTTTCTACCGATGAACAGGGTTCCTGTCACGCTGGAGGAGAGTTAATCCCGCAGACCTCGTTCCTCCTGGGAAAGCGCAAGTCCACCCTGAGCCTCAGGGTAGTGCCTAAGTTTCCAAAGGGCAAGCTCTGCGTGCCTCGGTTTCCATGAGGTCTCCACCGTTGTTGTGCTTCAATGGAACGCGAGGATAGCTTTCAGGACTCCAAGCACTCTGACCTCCGCACCATTTCCCATGCTACCACACAGATCCCCCCACGTCTCCTCTCTGCCTGCTGAGCAACAAGCAGCCGTGTAGGCCCTTCGGAACACTTCTTGCATGCAGACCCCAAGGCGGGACACTGCTCTCTGTCTTCCTTTGGAAACCTAGGTTGTCGGAGCTTACCCACCTCACTAAGACAGTCTGAGCCGGTTTCATGAGCTGGGGAACGTGGACTCAGTGAGGACCAGGGCCCTACCTGCACTCTGAAAATCACTCTGCTCAGCCTTCCATCCAGGAGCTCACACCGACTGGCTCGTTGGTTTAGTAGGACGTCTAAGTGAGGTCCAAGCTGAGCAAAGAGCACTCTTCCTCCTTTACCCTGCTAGGCCCACGGAAGAGGTAGAGCCAACTAGGCCTCTCTCAGACCAGGCCTCCTTCAGGGATCTTGCCATACTTCGAAGCCTGCACAGTAAAGGATACTTAGCGAAGTTGCCAGGGTTTCGCCATGCTCTCCCTCGGCAGCTCCACTACTGCAGGGACTCATGTTTGCTTTGAACTACTATAGTTGTCCCTGCTTCCAAAAGCAGTCTTTTCCCCTTTGGAAATGTGGATTCTTGTAGCCTAGGAGCTGTTTGCGAAACCATAGGAAGGCCCAGCTTCTACTCACTGCAGGCACGCCCGGGCAGGAAACGAGTATGTTTCCCCAGAGAAACAGGCTGCTTGCAAGTGTCGAGAAGAGCTTCTCAGGTGCCCAGTGTGTCCCGTTTGTTTCCCTTCGCAGCTCCCGTACTGCAGGTACTTATGCTGGGTGCTAACAAGAGTTGGTTGGCTCTGCCGACAAAAGCAGCCTTTTCCCTTTGGAAGCTTGGATTGTAGTGTCTCAGGGGCTGCTTGCCAAACCTTGAAGTTGCCCAGGTTATAGCCTCCGCAGGTACGCTTGCGTAGCAAACGAGCACTTTCTACCGATGAACAGGGTTCCTCTCACGCTGGAGGAGAGTTAATCCCGCAGACCTCGTTCCTCCTGGGAAAGCGCAAGTCCACCCTGAGCCTCAGGGTAGTGCCTAAGTTTCCAACGGGCAAGCTCTGCGTGCCTCGGTTTCCATGAGGTCTCCACCGTTGTTGTGCTTCAATGGAACGCGAGGATAGCTTTCAGGACTCCAAGCACTCTGACCTCCGCACCGTTTCCCATGCTACCACACGGATCCCCCCCACGTCTCCTATCTGCCTGCTGAGCAACAAGCAGCCCTGTAGGCCCTTCAGAACACTTCTTGCATGCAGAGCCCAAGGCGGCACACTGCTCTCTGTCTTCCTCTGGAAACCTAGGTTGTCGCAGCTTACCCAGCTCACCAAGACAGTCTGAGCCGGTCTCATGAGCTGGGGAACGTGGATTCAGTGAGGACCAGGGCCCTACCTGCACTCAGAAAATCACTCTGCTCAGCCCTCCATCCAGGAGCTCACACCGACTGGCTCGTTGGTTTAGCAGGACGTCTAAGTGAGGTCCAAGCTGAGCAAAGAACACACTTCCTCCTTTACCCTGCTAGGCCCCCGGAAGAGGTAGAGCCAACTAGGCCTCGCTCAGGCCAGCCCTCCTTCAGGGATCTTGCCACACTTCGAAGCCTGCACAGTAAAAGTTATTGAGCGAAGTTGCCAGGGTTTCGCCATGCTCTCCCTCGGCAGCTCCACTACTGCAGGGACTCATGTTTGCTGTGAACTAGGATAGGTGGCCCACTTCAAAAAGCAGTCTTTTCCCCTTTGGAAATGTGGATTCTTGTAGCCTCGGAGCTGTTTGCAAAACCCTAGGAAGGCCCAGCTTCTACTCACGGCAGGCACGCCCGGGGAGGAAACGAGTATGTTTCCCCAGAGAAACAGGCTGCTTGCAAGTGTCGAGCGGAGCTTCTCAGGTGCCCAGTGTGTCCCGTTTGTTTCCCTTCGCAGCTGACATCCTGCAGGTACTTATGCTGGGGGCTAACAAGGGTAGGTGGCTCTTCCGACAAAAGCAGCCTTTTCCTTTTGGAAGCTTGGATTGTAGTGTCTCAGGGGCTGCTTGCCAAACCTTGAAGTTGCCCAGGTTATAGCCTCCAGAGGTACGCTTGAGTAGCAAACGAGCACTTTCACCCGAGGAACAGGGTTCCTGTCACGCTGGAGGAGAGTTAATCCCGCAGACCTCGTTCCTCCTGGGAAAGCGCAAGGCCACCCTGAGCCTCAGGGTAGTGCCTAAGTTTCCACAGGGCAAGCTCTGCGTGCCTCGGTTTCCATGAGGTCTCCATCGTTGTTGTGCTTCAATGGAACGCGAGGATAGCTTTCAGGACTCCAAGCACTCTGACCTCCGCACCATTTCCCATGCTACCACACAGATCCCCCCACGTCTCCTCTCTGCCTGCTGAGCAACAAGCAGCCGTGTAGGCCCTTCGGAACACTTCTTGCATGCAGAACCCAAGGCGGCACACTGCTCTCTGTCTTCCTTTGGAAACCTAGGTGGTCGCAGCTTGCCCCAGCTCATGAAGACAGTCTGAGCCGTTCTCATGAGCTGGGAGACGTGGACTCAGTGAGGACCAGGGCCCTACCTGCACTCAGAAAAATCACTCTGCTCAGCCTTCCATCCAGGAGCTCACACCGACTGGCTCGTTGGTTTAGCAGGACGTCTAAGTGAGGTCCAAGCTGAGCAAAGAGCACACTTCCTCCTTTACCCTGCTAGGCCCACGGAAGAGGTAGAGCCAACTAGGCCTCGCTCAGGCCAGCCCTCCTTCAGGGATCTTGCCACACTTCGAAGCCTGCACAGTAAAAGATACTTAGCGAAGTTGCCAAGATTTCGCCATGCTCTCCCTCGGCAGCTCCACTACTGCAGGGACTCATGTTTGCTTTGAACTAGGATAGGTGTCCCTGCTTCCAAAAGCAGTCTTTTCCCCTTTGGAAATGTGGATTCTTGTAGCCTAGGAGCTGTTTGCGAAACCCTAGGAAGGCCCAGCTTTTACTCACTGCAGGCACGCCCGGGGAGGAAACGAGTATGTTTCCCCAGAGAAACAGGCTGCTTGCAAGTGTAGAGGGGAGCTTCTCAGCTGCCCAGTGTGTCCCGTTTGTTTCCCTTCGCAGCTCCCGTACTGCAGGTACTTATGCTGGGTGCTAACAAGAGTTGGTTGGCTCTGCCGACAAAAGCAGCCTTTTCCCTTTGGAAGCTTGGATTGTAGTGTCTCAGGGGCTGCTTGCCAAACCTTGAAGTTGCCCAGGTTATAGCCTCCGCAGGAACGCTTGCGTAGCAAACGAGCACTTTCTACCGATGAACAGGGTTCCTGTCACGCTGGAGGAGAGTTAATCCCGCAGACCTCGTTCCTCCTGGGAAAGCGCAAGTCCACCCTGAGCCTCAGGGTAGTGCCTAAGTTTCCAACGGGCAAGCTCTGCGTGCCTCGGTTTCCATGAGGTCTCCACCGTTGTTGTGCTTCAATGGAACGCGAAGATAGCTTTCAGGACTCCAAGCACTCTGACCTCCGCACCGTTTCCCATGCTACCACACGGATCCCCCCCACGTCTCCTCTCTGCCTGCTGAGCAACAAGCAGCCGTGTAGGCCCTTCAGAACACTTCTGCATGCAGAGCCCAAGGCGGCACACTGCTCTCTGTCTTCCTTTGGAAACCTAGGTTGTCGCAGCTTACCCAGCTCACCAAGACAGTCTGAGCCGGTCTCATGAGCTGGGGAACGTGGACTCAGTGAGGACCAGGGCCCTACCTGCACTCAGAAAATCACTCTGCTCAGCCTTCCATCCAGGAGCTCACACCGACTGGCTCGTTGGTTTAGCAGGACGTCTAAGTGAGGTCCAAGCTGAGCAAAGAACACACTTCCTCCTTTACCCTGCTAGGCCCACGGAAGAGGTAGAGCCAACTAGGCCTCGCTCAGGCCAGCCCTCCTTCAGGGATCTTGCCACACTTCGAAGCCTGCACAGTAAAAGATATTTAGCGAAGTTGCCAGGGTTTCGCCATTCTCCCTCGGCAGCTCCACTACTGCAGGGACTCATGTTTGCTGTGAACTAGGATAGGTGGCCCACTTCCAAAAGCAGTCTTTTCCCCTTTGGAAATGTGGATTCTTGTAGCCTAGGAGCTGTTTGCGAAACCATAGGAAGGCCCAGCTTTTACTCACTGCAGGCACGCCCGGGGAGGAAACGAGTATGTTTCCCCAGAGAAACAGACTGCTTGCAAGTGTCGAGGGGAGCTTCACAGGTGCCCAGTGTGTCCCGTTTGTTTCCCTTCGCAGCTCCCGTACTGCAGGTACTTATGCTGGCTGCTAACAAGGGTTCGTTGGCTCTGCCGAGAAAAGCAGCCTTTTCCCTTTGGAAGCTTGGATTGTAGTGTCTCAGGGGCTGCTTGCCAAACCTTGAAGTTGACCAGGTTATAGCCTCCGCAGGTACGCTTGCGTAGCAAACGAGCACTTTCACCCGAGGAACAGCGTTCCTATCACGCTGCAGGAGAGTTAATCCTGCAGAGCTCGTTCCTCCTGGGAAAGCGCAAGGCCACCCTGAGCCTCAGGGTAGTGCCTAAGTTTGCTCCGTGCAAGCTCTGCGTGCCTCGGTTTCCATGAGGTCTCCACCGTTGTTGTGCCTCAATGGAACTAGAGATTAGCTTTCAGGACTCCAAGCACTCTGGCCTCCGCACCGTTTCCCATGCTACCACACGGATTCCCCCCACGTCTCCTCTCTGCCTGCTGAGCAACAAGCAGCCGTGTAGGCCCTTCAGAACACTTCTTGCATGCAGAGCCCAAGGCGGGACACTGCTCTCTGTCTTCCTTTGGAAACCTAGGTTGTCGGAGCTTACCCACCTCACGAAGACAGTCTGAGCCGGTTTCATGAGCTGGGGAACGTGGACTCAGTGAGGACCAGGGCCCTACCTGCACTCTGAAAATCACTCTGCTCAGCCTTCCATCCAGGAGCTCACACCGACTGGCTCGTTAGTTTAGCAGGACGTCTAAGTGAGGTCCAAACTGAGCAAAGAGCACTCTTCCTCCTTTACCCTGCTAGGCCCACGGAAGAGGTAGAGCCAACTAGGCCTCGCTCAGGCCAGCCCTCCTTCAGGGATCTTGCCACACTTCGAAGCCTGCACAGTAAAAGATACTTAGCGAAGTTGCCAGGGTTTCGCCATGCTCTCCCTCGGCAGCTCCACTATTGCAGGGACTCATGTTTGCTTTGAACTAGGATAGGTGTCCCTGCTTCCAAAAGCAGTCTTTTCCCCTTTGGAAATGTGGATTCTTGTAGCCTAGGAGCTGTTTGCGAAACCCTAGGAAGGCCCAGCTTCTACTCACTGCAGGCACGCCCGGGGAGGAAAAGAGTATGTTTCCCCAGAGAAACAGGCTGCTTGCAAGGGTCGAGGGGAGCTTCTCAGGTGCCCAGTGTGTCCCGTTTGTTTCCCTTCGCAGCTCCCGTACTGCAGGTACTTATGCTGGGTGCTAACAAGGGTTGGTTGGCTCTGCCGACAAAAGCAGCCTTTTCCCATGGAAGCTAGGATTGTAGTGTCTCAGGGGCTGCTTGCCAAACCTTGAAGTTGCCCAGGTTATAGCCTCCGCAGGAACGCTTGCGTAGCAAACGAGCACTTTCTACCGATGAACAGGGTTCCTGTCACGCTGGAGGAGAGTTAATCCCGCAGACCTCATTCCTCCTGGGAAAGCGCAAGTCCACCCTGAGCCTCAGGGTAGTGCCTAAGTTTCCAAAGGGCAAGCTCTGCGTGCCTCGGTTTCCATGAGGTCTCCACCGTTGTTGTGCTTCAATGGAACGCGAGGATAGCTTTCAGGACTCCAAGCACTCTGACCTCCGCACCATTTCCCATGCTACCACACAGATCCCCCCACGTCTCCTCTCTGCCTGCTGAGCAACAAGCAGCCGTGTAGGCCCTTCGGAACACTTCTTGCATGCAGACCCCAAGGCGGGACACTGCTCTCTGTCTTCCTTTGGAAACCTAGGTTGTCGGAGCTTACCCACCTCACTAAGACAGTCTGAGCCGGTTTCATGAGCTGGGGAACGTGGACTCAGTGAGGACCAGGGCCCTACCTGCACTCTGAAAATCACTCTGCTCAGCCTTCCATCCAGGAGCTCACACCGACTGGCTCGTTGGTTTAGCAGGACGTCTAAGTGAGGTCCAAGCTGAGCAAAGAGCACTCTTCCTCCTTTACCCTGCTAGGCCCACGGAAGAGGTAGAGCCAACTAGGCCTCGCTCAGACCAGGCCTCCTTCAGGGATCTTGCCATACTTCGAAGCCTGCACAGTAAAGGATACTTAGCGAAGTTGCCAGGGTTTCGCCATGCTCTCCCTCGGCAGCTCCACTACTGCAGGGACTCATGTTTGCTTTGAACTAGTATAGGTGTCCCTGCTTCCAAAAGCAGTCTTTTCCTTTTTCGAAATGTGGATTCTTGGAGCCTAGGAGCTGTTTGCGAAACCCTAGGAAGGTCCAGCTTCTACTCACTGCAGGCACGCCCGGGCAGGAAACGAGTATGTTTCCCCAGATAAACAGGCTGCTTGCAAGTGTCGAGAAGAGCTTCTCAGGTGCCCAGTGTGTCCCGTTTGTTTCCCTTCGCAGCTCCCGTACTGCAGGTACTTATGCTGGGTGCTAACAAGGGTTGGTTGGCTCTGCCGACAAAAGCAGCCTTTTCCCATGGAAGCTAGGATTGTAGTGTCTCAGGGGCTGCTTGCCAAACCTTGAAGTTGCCCAGGTTATAGCCTCCGCAGGAACGCTTGCGTAGCAAACGAGCACTTTCTACCGATGAACAGGGTTCCTGTCACGCTGGAGGAGAGTTAATCCCGCAGACCTCGTTCCTCCTGGGAAAGCGCAAGTCCACCCTGAGCCTCAGGGTAGTGCCTAAGTTTCCAAAGGGCAAGCTCTGCGTGCCTCGGTTTCCATGAGGTCTCCACCGTTGTTGTGCTTCAATGGAACGCGAGGATAGCTTTCAGGACTCCAAGCACTCTGACCTCCGCACCATTTCCCATGCTACCACACAGATCCCCCCACGTCTCCTCTCTGCCTGCTGAGCAACAAGCAGCCGTGTAGGCCCTTCGGAACACTTCTTGCATGCAGACCCCAAGGCGGGACACTGCTCTCTGTCTTCCTTTGGAAACCTAGGTTGTCGGAGCTTACCCACCTCACTAAGACAGTCTGAGCCGGTTTCATGAGCTGGGGAACGTGGACTCAGTGAGGACCAGGGCCCTACCTGCACTCTGAAAATCACTCTGCTCAGCCTTCCATCCAGGAGCTCACACCGACTGGCTCGTTGGTTTAGTAGGACGTCTAAGTGAGGTCCAAGCTGAGCAAAGAGCACTCTTCCTCCTTTACCCTGCTAGGCCCACGGAAGAGGTAGAGCCAACTAGGCCTCGCTCAGACCAGGCCTCCTTCAGGGATCTTGCCATACTTCGAAGCCTGCACAGTAAAGGATACTTAGCGAAGTTGCCAGGGTTTCGCCATGCTCTCCCTCGGCAGCTCCACTACTGCAGGGACTCATGTTTGCTTTGAACTACTATAGTTGTCCCTGCTTCCAAAAGCAGTCTTTTCCCCTTTGGAAATGTGGATTCTTGTAGCCTAGGAGCTGTTTGCGAAACCATAGGAAGGCCCAGCTTCTACTCACTGCAGGCACGCCCGGGCAGGAAACGAGTATGTTTCCCCAGAGAAACAGGCTGCTTGCAAGTGTCGAGAAGAGCTTCTCAGGTGCCCAGTGTGTCCCGTTTGTTTCCCTTCGCAGCTCCCGTACTGCAGGTACTTATGCTGGGTGCTAACAAGAGTTGGTTGGCTCTGCCGACAAAAGCAGCCTTTTCCCTTTGGAAGCTTGGATTGTAGTGTCTCAGGGGCTGCTTGCCAAACCTTGAAGTTGCCCAGGTTATAGCCTCCGCAGGTACGCTTGCGTAGCAAACGAGCACTTTCTACCGATGAACAGGGTTCCTCTCACGCTGGAGGAGAGTTAATCCCGCAGACCTCGTTCCTCCTGGGAAAGCGCAAGTCCACCCTGAGCCTCAGGGTAGTGCCTAAGTTTCCAACGGGCAAGCTCTGCGTGCCTCGGTTTCCATGAGGTCTCCACCGTTGTTGTGCTTCAATGGAACGCGAGGATAGCTTTCAGGACTCCAAGCACTCTGACCTCCGCACCGTTTCCCATGCTACCACACGGATCCCCCCCACGTCTCCTATCTGCCTGCTGAGCAACAAGCAGCCCTGTAGGCCCTTCAGAACACTTCTTGCATGCAGAGCCCAAGGCGGCACACTGCTCTCTGTCTTCCTCTGGAAACCTAGGTTGTCGCAGCTTACCCAGCTCACCAAGACAGTCTGAGCCGGTCTCATGAGCTGGGGAACGTGGATTCAGTGAGGACCAGGGCCCTACCTGCACTCAGAAAATCACTCTGCTCAGCCCTCCATCCAGGAGCTCACACCGACTGGCTCGTTGGTTTAGCAGGACGTCTAAGTGAGGTCCAAGCTGAGCAAAGAACACACTTCCTCCTTTACCCTGCTAGGCCCCCGGAAGAGGTAGAGCCAACTAGGCCTCGCTCAGGCCAGCCCTCCTTCAGGGATCTTGCCACACTTCGAAGCCTGCACAGTAAAAGTTATTGAGCGAAGTTGCCAGGGTTTCGCCATGCTCTCCCTCGGCAGCTCCACTACTGCAGGGACTCATGTTTGCTGTGAACTAGGATAGGTGGCCCACTTCAAAAAGCAGTCTTTTCCCCTTTGGAAATGTGGATTCTTGTAGCCTCGGAGCTGTTTGCAAAACCCTAGGAAGGCCCAGCTTCTACTCACGGCAGGCACGCCCGGGGAGGAAACGAGTATGTTTCCCCAGAGAAACAGGCTGCTTGCAAGTGTCGAGCGGAGCTTCTCAGGTGCCCAGTGTGTCCCGTTTGTTTCCCTTCGCAGCTGACATCCTGCAGGTACTTATGCTGGGGGCTAACAAGGGTAGGTGGCTCTTCCGACAAAAGCAGCCTTTTCCTTTTGGAAGCTTGGATTGTAGTGTCTCAGGGGCTGCTTGCCAAACCTTGAAGTTGCCCAGGTTATAGCCTCCAGAGGTACGCTTGAGTAGCAAACGAGCACTTTCACCCGAGGAACAGGGTTCCTGTCACGCTGGAGGAGAGTTAATCCCGCAGACCTCGTTCCTCCTGGGAAAGCGCAAGGCCACCCTGAGCCTCAGGGTAGTGCCTAAGTTTCCACAGGGCAAGCTCTGCGTGCCTCGGTTTCCATGAGGTCTCCATCGTTGTTGTGCTTCAATGGAACGCGAGGATAGCTTTCAGGACTCCAAGCACTCTG